>NC_139697.1:1580731-2103231 GCF_964188405.1 Protomyctophum parallelum
TGGGCTATTAGACGAGCGTCTAAAAATGGGATAAAAATGTCTAAAAATAGATGTCTAAAACACGTCTAAAAATAGACGGGTTTTAGACGAATATTTTTAGACGTTTTTTATCCCATTTTTGACCATGGGCTATAGCCCATACTGTACAGCATACTATAGCAAGCCGTTTTTCATCATTTTTGAGGATTTGAAAAAAAAAAAAAAAAAAAAAACTATGGGCTATAACCCATTGTTTTTTTCATTTTTTTAATTTTTTTCAAATCCTCAAAAATGATGAAAAACGGCGTGATATAGTATGCCGTACAGTATGGGCTATTAGACGAGCGTCTAAAAATGGGATAAAAATGTCTAAAAATAGACGTCTAAAACACGTCTAAAAATAGACGTGTTTTAGACGTCTATTTTTAGACGTTTTTTATCCCATTTTTGACCATGGGCTATAGCCCATACTGTACGGCAAACTATAGCAAGCCGTTTATCATCATTTTTGAGGATAAAAAAAAAAAAAAAAAAAACGATGGGCTATAACCCATTGTTTTTTTTGTTTTTTTGTTTTTTTTCAAATCCTCAAAAATGATGAAAAACGGCGTGATATAGTATGCTGTACAGTATGGGCTATTAGACGAGCGTCTAAAAATGGGATAAAAATGTCTAAAAATAGACGTCTAAAACACGTCTAAAAATAGACGTGTTTTAGACGTCTATTTTTAGACGTTTTTTATCCCATTTTTGACCATGGGCTATAGCCCATACTGTACGGCATACTATAGCAAGCCGTTTTTCATCATTTTTGAGGATTTGAAAAAAATGAAAAAAAAAAAAACGATGGGCTATTTCCCATTGTTTTTTGTTTTTTTTTCCATTTTTTTCAAATCCTCAAAAATGATGAAAAACGGCGTGATATAGTATGCCGTACAGTATGGGCTATTAGACGAGCGTCTAAAAATGGGATAAAAATGTCTAAAAATAGACGTCTAAAACACGTCTAAAAATAGACGTGTTTTAGACGTCTATTTTTAGGCGTTTTTTATCCCATTTTTGACCATGGGCTATAGCCCATACTGTACGGCATACCATAGCAAGCCGTTTTTCATCATTTTTGAGGATTTAAAAAAAATGAAAAAAAAAAAAACGATGGGCTATAACCCATTGTTTTTTGTTTTTTTTTCATTTTTTTCAAATCCTCAAAAATGATGAAAAACGGCGTGATATAGTATGCCGTACAGTATGGGCTATTAGACGAGCGTCTAAAAATGGGATAAAAATGTCTAAAAATAGACGTCTAAAACACGTCTAAAAATAGACGTCTATTTTTAGACGTTTTTTATCCCATTTTTGACCATGGGCTATAGCCCATACTGTACGGCATACTATAGCAAGCCGTTTTTCATCATTTTTGAGGATTTGAAAAAAAAAAAAAAAAAAAGATAAACGATGGGCTATAACCCATCGTTTTTTTTCTTTTTTTTTCAAATCCTCAAAAATGATGAAAAACGGCGTGCTATAGTATGCCGTACAGTATGGGCTATTAGACGAGCGTCTAAAAATGTGATAAAAATGTCTAAAAATAGACGTCTAAAACACGTCTAAAAATAGACGTGTTTTAGACGTCTATTTTTAGACGTTTTTTATCCCATTTTTGACCATGGGCTATAGCCCATACTGTACGGCATACTATAGCAAGCCGTTTTTCACCATTTTTGAGGATTTTTCATTTTTTTCAAATCCTCAAAAATGATGAAAAACGGCGTGCTATAGTATGCCGTACAGTATGGGCTATTAGACAAGCGTCTAAAAATGGGATAAAAAATGTCTAAAAATAGACGTCTAAAACACGTCTAAAAATAGACGTGTTTTAGACGTCTATTTTTAGACGTTTTTTATCCCATTTTTGACCATGGGCTATAGCCCATACTGTACGGCATACTATAGCAAGCCGTTTTTCATCATTTTTAAAGATTTGAAAAAAAAAAAAAAGAAAAAAAAAAAAAAACGATGGGCTATAACCCATAGTTTTTTTTTTTTTCATTTATTTCAAATCCTCAAAAATGATGAAAAACTGAGTGCTATCGTATGCCGTACAGTATGGGCTATTAGACGAGCGTCTAAAAATGGGATAAAAATGTCTAAAAATAGACGTCTAAAACACGTCTAAAAATAGACGTGTTTTAGACGTCTTTTTTTAGACGTTTTTTTATCCCATTTTGACCATGGGCTATAGCCCATACTGTACGGCATACTATAGCAAGCCGTTTTTCATCATTTTTGAGGATTTGAAAAAAATGAAAAAAAAAAAAAAAACGATGGGCTATAACCCATTGTTTTTTTTTTTTTTCATTTTTTTCAAATCCTCAAAAATGATGAAAAACGGCGTGCTATAGTATGCCGTACAGTATGGGCTATTAGACGAGCGTCTAAAAATGGGATAAAAATTTCTAAAAATAGACGTCTAAAACACGTCTAAAAATAGACGTGTTTTAGACGTCTATTTTTAGACGTTTTTTATCCCATTTTTGACCATGGGCTATAGCCCATACTGTACGGCATACTATAGCAAGCCGTTTTTCATCATTTTTGAGGATTTGAAAAAAGAAAAAAAAAAAAACTATGGGCTATATATAACCCATCGTTTTTTTATTTTTTCATTTTTTTCAAATCCTCAAAAATGATGAAAAACGGCGTGATATAGTATGCTGTACAGTATGGGCTATTAGACGAGCGTCTAAAAATGGGATAAAAATGTCTAAAAATAGACGTCTAAAACACGTCTAAAAATAGACGTGTTTTAGACGTCTATTTTTAGACGTTTTTTATCCCATTTTTGACCATGGGCTATAGCCCATACTGTACGGCATGCTATAGCAAGCCGTTTTTCATCATTTTTGAGGATTTGAAAAAAAAAAAAAAAAAAAAAAACGATGGGCTATAACCCATTGTTTTTTGTTTTTTTTCATTTTTTTCAAATCCTCAAAAATGATGAAAAACGGCGTGATATAGTATGCCGTACAGTATGGGCTATTAGACGAGCGTCTAAAAATGTGATAAAAATGTCTAAAAATAGACGTCTAAAACACGTCTAAAAATAGACGTGTTTTAGACGTCTATTTTTAGACGTTTTTTATCCCATTTTTGACCATGGGCTATAGCCCATACTGTACGGCATACTATAGCAAGCCGTTTTTCACCATTTTTGAGGATTTTTCATTTTTTTCAAATCCTCAAAAATGATGAAAAACGGCGTGCTATAGTATGCCGTACAGTATGGGCTATTAGACAAGCGTCTAAAAATGGGATAAAAATGTCTAAAAATAGACGTCTAAAACACGTCTAAAAATAGACGTGTTTTAGACGTCTATTTTTAGACGTTTTTTATCCCATTTTTGACCATGGGCTATAGCCCATACTGTACGGCATACTATAGCAAGCCGTTTTTCATCATTTTTAAAGATTTGAAAAAGAAAAAAAAGAAAAAAAAAAAAAAACGATGGGCTATAACCCATAGTTTTTTTTTTTTCATTTATTTCAAATCCTCAAAAATGATGAAAAACTGAGTGCTATCGTATGCCGTACAGTATGGGCTATTAGACGAGCGTCTAAAAATGGGATAAAAATGTCTAAAAATAGACGTCTAAAACACGTCTAAAAATAGACGTGTTTTAGACGTCTATTTTTAGACGTTTTTTTATCCCATTTTGACCATGGGCTATAGCCCATACTGTACGGCATACTATAGCAAGCCGTTTTTCATCATTTTTGAGGATTTGAAAAAAATGAAAAAAAAAAAAAAAAACGATGGGCTATAACCCATTGTTTTGTTTTTTTTTTCATTTTTTTCAAATCCTCAAAAATGATGAAAAACGGCGTGCTATAGTATGCCGTACAGTATGGGCTATTAGACGAGCGTCTAAAAATGGGATAAAAATTTCTAAAAATAGACGTCTAAAACACGTCTAAAAATAGACGTGTTTTAGACGTCTATTTTTAGACGTTTTTTATCCCATTTTTGACCATGGGCTATAGCCCATACTGTACGGCATACTATAGCAAGCCGTTTTTCATCATTTTTGAGGATTTTTCATTTTTTTCAAATCCTCAAAAATGATGAAAAACGGCGTGCTATAGTATGCCGTACAGTATGGGCTATTAGACAAGCGTCTAAAAATGGGATAAAAATGTCTAAAAATAGACGTCTAAAACACGTCTAAAAATAGACGTGTTTTAGACGTCTATTTTTAGACGTTTTTTATCCCATTTTTGACCATGGGCTATAGCCCATACTGTACGGCATACTATAGCAAGCCGTTTTTCATCATTTTTAAAGATTTGAAAAAGAAAAAAAAGAAAAAAAAAAAAAACGATGGGCTATAACCCATAGTTTTTTTTTTTTTCATTTATTTCAAATCCTCAAAAATGATGAAAAACTGAGTGCTATCGTATGCCGTACAGTATGGGCTATTAGACGAGCGTCTAAAAATGGGATAAAAATGTCTAAAAATAGACGTCTAAAACACGTCTAAAAATAGACGGTGTTTTAGACGTCTATTTTTAGACGTTTTTTTTATCCCATTTTGACCATGGGCTATAGCCCATACTGTACGGCATACTATAGCAAGCCGTTTTTCATCATTTTTGAGGATTTGAAAAAAATGAAAAAAAAAAAAAAAAACGATGGGCTATAACCCATTGTTTTGTTTTTTTTTTTCATTTTTTTCAAATCCTCAAAAATGATGAAAAACGGCGTGCTATAGTATGCCGTACAGTATGGGCTATTAGACGAGCGTCTAAAAATGGGATAAAAATTTCTAAAAATAGACGTCTAAAACACGTCTAAAAATAGACGTGTTTTAGACGTCTATTTTTAGACGTTTTTTATCCCATTTTTGACCATGGGCTATAGCCCATACTGTACGGCATACTATAGCAAGCAGTTTTTCATCATTTTTGAGGATTTGAAAAAAGAAAAAAAAAAAAACTATGGGCTATATATAACCCATCGTTTTTTTATTTTTTTATTTTTTTCAAATCCTCAAAAATGATGAAAAACGGCGTGATATAGTATGCTGTACAGTATGGGCTATTAGACGAGCGTCTAAAAATGGGATAAAAATGTCTAAAAATAGACGTCTAAAACACGTCTAAAAATAGACGTGTTTTAGACGTCTATTTTTAGACGTTTTTTATCCCATTTTTGACCATGGGCTATAGCCCATACTGTACGGCATACTATAGCAAGCCGTTTTTCATCATTTTTGAGGATTTGAAAAAGAAAAAAAAAAAAAAAACGATGGGCTATAACCCATTGTTTTTTGTTTTTTTCATTTTTTTCAAATCCTCAAAAATGATGAAAAACGGCGTGATATAGTATGCCGTACAGTATGGGCTATTAGACGAGCGTCTAAAAATGGGATAAAAATGTCTAAAAATAGACGTCTAAAACACGTCTAAAAATAGACGTGTTTTAGACGTCTATTTTTAGACGTTTTTTATCCCATTTTTGACCATGGGCTATAGCCCATACTGTACGGCATACTATAGCAAGCCGTTTTTCATCATTTTTGAGGATTTGAAAAAAAAAAAAAAAAAAAGAAAAACGATGGGCTATAACCCATCGTTTTTTTTTCTTTTTTTTCACTGTACGGCATACTATAGCAAGCCGTTTTTCACCATTTTTGAGGATTTTTCATTTTTTTCAAATCCTCAAAAATGATGAAAAACGGCGTGCTATAGTATGCCGTACAGTATGGGCTATTAGACAAGCGTCTAAAAATGGGATAAAAATGTCTAAAAATAGACGTCTAAAACACGTCTAAAAATAGACGTGTTTTAGACGTCTATTTTTAGACGTTTTTTATCCCATTTTTGACCATGGGCTATAGCCCATACTGTACGGCATACTATAGCAAGCCGTTTTTCATCATTTTTAAAGATTTGGAAAAAAAAAAAAAAAAAAAAAAAACGATGGGCTATAACCCATAGTTTTTTTTTTTTCATTTATTTCAAATCCTCAAAAATGATGAAAAACTGAGTGCTATAGTATGCCGTACAGTATGGGCTATTAGACGAGCGTCTAAAAATGGGATAAAAATGTCTAAAAATAGACGTCTAAAACACGTCTAAAAATAGACGTGTTTTAGACGTCTATTTTTAGACGTTTTTTTATCCCATTTTGACCATGGGCTATAGCCCATACTGTACGGCATACTATAGCAAGCCGTTTTTCATCATTTTTGAGGATTTGAAAAAAATTAAAAAAAAAAAAAAAACGATGGGCTATAACCCATTGTTTTTTTTTTTTTCATTTTTTTCAAATCCTCAAAAATGATGAAAAACGGCGTGATATAGTATGCCGTACAGTATGGGCTATTAGACGAGCGTCTAAAAATGTGATAAAAATGTCTAACAATAGACGTCTAAAACACGTCTAAAAAAAGACGTGTTTTAGACGTCTATTTTTAGACGTTTTTTATCCCATTTTTGACCATGGGCTATAGCCCATACTGTACGGCATACTATAGCAAGCCATTTTTCATCATTTTTTAAGGATTTGAAAAAAAAAAAAAAAAAAAAAAAAACGATGGGCTATAACCCATTGTTTTTTTATTCATTTTTTTCAAATCCTCAAGAATGATGAAAAACGGCGTGCTATAGTATGCCGTACAGTATGGGCTATAGCCCATGGTCAAAAATGATGAAAAACGAGGTTACTTTTTTTTTTTTTTTTTTCAAAAAACGATGGGCTATAACCCATGTTTTTTTTTTTTTTTTTTTTTTTTTAAATCCTCAAAAATGATGAAAAACAGCGTGTTATAGTATGCCGTACGGTATGGGCTATAGCCCATGTTCAAAAATGATGAAAAACGAGGTTATTTTTTTTCAAAATTTCAAAAAACGATGGGCTATAACCCATGTTTTTTTTTTGTTTTTTTTTTTCAAATCCTCAAAAATGATGAAAAACAGCGTGTTATAGTATGCCGTACGGTATGGGCTATAGCCCATGCTCAAAAATGATGAAAAACAAGGTTATTTTTTTTTTCAAAATTTCAAAAAACGATGGGCTATAACCCATGTTTTTTTTTTTTTTTTCATTTTTTTCAAATCCTCAAAAATGATGAAAAACAGCGTGTTATAGTATGCCGTACAGTATGGGCTATAGCCCATGGTCAAAAATGATGAAAAACGAGGTTACTTTTTTTTTTTTTTTTTTCAAAAAACGATGGGCTATAACCCATGTTTTTTTTTTTTTTCATTTTTTTCAAATCCTCAAAAATGATGAAAAACAGCGTCTTATAGTATGCCGTACGGTATGGGCTATAGCCCATGTTCAAAAATGATGAAAAACGAGGTTATTTTTTTTTCAAAATTTCAAAAAACGATGGGCTATAACCCATGTTTTTTTTTTTTTTCTTTTTTTTCAAATCCTCAAAAATGATGAAAAACAGCGTGTTATAGTATGCCGTACGGTATGGGCTATAGCCCATGCTCAAAAATGATGAAAAACAAGGTTATTTTTTTTTCCAAAATTTCAAAAAAAGATGGGCTATAACCCATGTTTTTTTTTTTTTTTTTCATTTTTTTCAAATCCTTAAAAATGATGAAAAACAGCGTGTTATAGTATGCCGTACGGTATGGGCTATAGCCCATGCTCAAAAATGATGAAAAACGAGGTTATTTTTTTTTTCAAAATTTCAAAAAACGATGGGCTATAACCCATGTTTTTTTTTTTTTCATTTTTTTCAAATCCTCAAAAATGATGAAAAACAGCGTGTTATAGTATGCCGTACGGTATGGGCTATAGCCCATGCTCAAAAATGATGAAAAACAAGGTTATTTTTTTTTTCAAAATTTCAAAAAACGATGGGCTATAACCCATGTTTTTTTTTTTTTTTTTCATTTTTTTCAAATCCTCAAAAATGATGAAAAACAGCGTGTTATAGTATGCCGTACGGTATGGGCTATAGCCCATGCTCAAAAATGATGAAAAACGAGGTTATTTTTTTTTTCAAAATTTCAAAAAACGATGGGCTATAACCCATGTTCTTTTTTTTTTCTTTTTTTTTTTTTTCAAATCCTCAAAAATGATGAAAAACAGCGTGTTATAGTATGCCGTACGGTATGGGCTATAGCCCATGCTCAAAAATGATGAAAAACAAGGTTATTTTTTTTTTCAAAATTTCAAAATACGATGGGCTATAACCCATGTTTTTTTTTTTTTTCTTTTTTTTTCAAATCCTCAAAAATGATGAAAAACAGCATGTTATAGTATGCCGTACGGTATGGGCTATAGCCCATGCTCAAAAATGATGAAAAACAAGGTTATTTTTTTTTTCAAAATTTCAAAAAACGATGGGCTATAACCCATGTTTTTTTTTTTTTTTTTCATTTTTTTCAAATCCTCAAAAATGATGAAAAACAGCGTGTTATAGTATGCCGTACGGTATGGGCTATAGCCCATGCTCAAAAATGATGAAAAACAAGGTTATTTTTTTTTTCAAAATTTCAAGAAAAGATGGGCTATAACCCATGTTTTTTTGTTTTTTTTTCATTTTTTTCAAATCCTTAAAAATGATGAAAAACAGCGTGTTATAGTATGCCGTACGGTATGGGCTATAGCCCATGCTCAAAAATGATGAAAAACAAGGTTATTTTTTTTTTCAAAATTTCAAAAAACGATGGGCTATAACCCATGTTTTTTTTTTTTTTTTTCATTTTTTTCAAATCCTCAAAAATGATGAAAAACAGCGTGTTATAGTATGCCGTACGGTATGGGCTATAGCCCATGCTCAAAAATGATGAAAAACGAGGTTATTTTTTTTTTCAAAATTTCAAAAAACGATGGGCTATAACCCATGTTCTTTTTTTTTTTTTTTTTTTTTTTCAAATCCTCAAAAATGATGAAAAACAGCGTGTTATAGTATGCCGTACGGTATGGGCTATAGCCCATGCTCAAAAATGATGAAAAACAAGGTTATTTTTTTTTTCAAAATTTCAAAAAACGATGGGCTATAACCCATGTTTTTTTTTTTTTTTTTTTTTTTCAAATCCTCAAAAATGATGAAAAACAGCATGTTATAGTATGCCGTACGGTATGGGCTATAGCCCATGCTCAAAAATGATGAAAAACAAGGTTATTTTTTTTTTCAAAATTTCAAAAAACGATGGGCTATAACCCATGTTTTTTTTTTTTTCATTTTTTTCAAATCCTCAAAAATGATGAAAAACAGCATGTTATAGTATGCCGTACGGTATGGGCTATAGCCCATGCTCAAAAATGATGAAAAACAAGGTTATTTTTTTTTTCAAAATTTCAAAAAAAGATGGGCTATAACCCATGTTTTTTTGTTTTTTTTTCATTTTTTTCAAATCCTCAAAAATGATGAAAAACAGCGTGTTATAGTATGCCGTACGGTATGGGCTATAGCCCATGCTCAAAAATGATGAAAAACAAGGTTATTTTTTTTTTCAAAATTTCAAAAAAAGATGGGCTATAACCCATGTTTTTTTTTTTTTTTTTCATTTTTTTCAAATCCTTAAAAATGATGAAAAACAGCGTGTTATAGTATGCCGTACGGTATGGGCTATAGCCCATGCTCAAAAATGATGAAAAACAAGGTTATTTTTTTTTCCAAAATTTCAAAAAAAGATGGGCTATAACCCATGTTTTTTTTTTTTTTTTTCATTTTTTTCAAATCCTTAAAAATGATGAAAAACAGCGTGTTATAGTATGCCGTACGGTATGGGCTATAGCCCATGCTCAAAAATGATGAAAAACGAGGTTATTTTTTTTTTCAAAATTTCAAAAAACGATGGGCTATAACCCATGTTTTTTTTTTTTTCATTTTTTTCAAATCCTCAAAAATGATGAAAAACAGCGTGTTATAGTATGCCGTACGGTATGGGCTATAGCCCATGCTCAAAAATGATGAAAAACAAGGTTATTTTTTTTTTCAAAATTTCAAAAAACGATGGGCTATAACCCATGTTTTTTTTTTTTTTTTTCATTTTTTTCAAATCCTCAAAAATGATGAAAAACAGCGTGTTATAGTATGCCGTACGGTATGGGCTATAGCCCATGCTCAAAAATGATGAAAAACGAGGTTATTTTTTTTTTCAAAATTTCAAAAAACGATGGGCTATAACCCATGTTCTTTTTTTTTTTTTTTTTTTTTTTTTCAAATCCTCAAAAATGATGAAAAACAGCGTGTTATAGTATGCCGTACGGTATGGGCTATAGCCCATGCTCAAAAATGATGAAAAACAAGGTTATTTTTTTTTTCAAAATTTCAAAATACGATGGGCTATAACCCATGTTTTTTTTTTTGTTTTTTTTTTTCAAATCCTCAAAAATGATGAAAAACAGCATGTTATAGTATGCCGTACGGTATGGGCTATAGCCCATGCTCAAAAATGATGAAAAACAAGGTTATTTTTTTTTTCAAAATTTCAAAAAACGATGGGCTATAACCCATGTTTTTTTTTTTTTTTCATTTTTTTCAAATCCTCAAAAATGATGAAAAACAGCGTGTTATAGTATGCCGTACGGTATGGGCTATAGCCCATGCTCAAAAATGATGAAAAACAAGGTTATTTTTTTTTTCAAAATTTCAAAAAAAGATGGGCTATAACCCATGTTTTTTTGTTTTTTTTTCATTTTTTTCAAATCCTTAAAAATGATGAAAAACAGCGTGTTATAGTATGCCGTACGGTATGGGCTATAGCCCATGCTCAAAAATGATGAAAAACGAGGTTATTTTTTTTTTCAAAATTTCAAAAAACGATGGGCTATAACCCATGTTTTTTTTTTTTTCATTTTTTTCAAATCCTCAAAAATGATGAAAAACAGCGTGTTATAGTATGCCGTACGGTATGGGCTATAGCCCATGCTCAAAAATGATGAAAAACAAGGTTATTTTTTTTTTCAAAATTTCAAAAAACGATGGGCTATAACCCATGTTTTTTTTTTTTTTTTTTCATTTTTTTCAAATCCTCAAAAATGATGAAAAACAGCGTGTTATAGTATGCCGTATGGTATGGGCTATAGCCCATGTTCAAAAATGATGAAAAACGAGGTTATTTTTTTTTTCAAAATTTCAAAAAACGATGGGCTATAACCCATGTTTTTTTTTTTTTTTTTCATTTTTTTCAAATCCTCAAAAATGATGAAAAACAGCGTGTTATAGTATGCCGTATGGTATGGGCTATAGCCCATGTTCAAAAATGATGAAAAACGAGGTTATTTTTTTTTTCAAAATTTCAAAAAACGATGGGCTATAACCCATGTTTTTTTTTTTTTTTTTCATTTTTTTCAAATCCTCAAAAATGATGAAAAACAGCGTGTTATAGTATGCCGTACGGTATGGGCTATAGCCCATGCTCAAAAATGATGAAAAACAAGGTTATTTTTTTTTTCAAAATTTCAAAAAACGATGGGCTATAACCCATGTTTTTTTTTTTTTTTTTCATTTTTTTAAAATCCTCAAAAATGATGAAAAACAGCGTGTTATAGTATGCCGTACGGTATGGGCTATAGCCCATGCTCAAAAATGATGAAAAACGAGGTTATTTTTTTTTTCAAAATTTCAAAAAACGATGGGCTATAACCCATGTTCTTTTTTTTTTTTTTTTTTTTTTAGAATCCTCAAAAATGATGAAAAACAGCGTGTTATAGTATGCCGTACGGTATGGGCTATAGCCCATGCTCAAAAATGATGAAAAACAAGGTTATTTTTTTTTTCAAAATTTCAAAAAACGATGGGCTATAACCCATGTTTTTTTTTTTTTTTCATTTTTTTCAAATCCTCAAAAATGATGAAAAACAGCGTGTTATAGTATGCCGTACGGTATGGGCTATAGCCCATGCTCAAAAATGATGAAAAACAAGGTTATTTTTTTTTTCAAAATTTCAAAAAAAGATGGGCTATAACCCATGTTTTTTTGTTTTTTTTTCATTTTTTTCAAATCCTTAAAAATGATGAAAAACAGCGTGTTATAGTATGCCGTACGGTATGGGCTATAGCCCATGCTCAAAAATGATGAAAAACGAGGTTATTTTTTTTTTCAAAATTTCAAAAAACGATGGGCTATAACCCATGTTTTTTTTTTTTTCATTTTTTTCAAATCCTCAAAAATGATGAAAAACAGCGTGTTATAGTATGCCGTACGGTATGGGCTATAGCCCATGCTCAAAAATGATGAAAAACAAGGTTATTTTTTTTTTCAAAATTTCAAAAAACGATGGGCTATAACCCATGTTTTTTTTTTTTTTTTTTCATTTTTTTCAAATCCTCAAAAATGATGAAAAACAGCGTGTTATAGTATGCCGTATGGTATGGGCCATAGCCCATGTTCAAAAATGATGAAAAACGAGGTTATTTTTTTTTTCAAAATTTCAAAAAACGATGGGCTATAACCCATGTTTTTTTTTTTTTTTTTCATTTTTTTCAAATCCTCAAAAATGATGAAAAACAGCGTGTTATAGTATGCCGTATGGTATGGGCTATAGCCCATGTTCAAAAATGATGAAAAACGAGGTTATTTTTTTTTTCAAAATTTCAAAAAACGATGGGCTATAACCCATGTTTTTTTTTTTTTTTTTCATTTTTTTCAAATCCTCAAAAATGATGAAAAACAGCGTGTTATAGTATGCCGTACGGTATGGGCTATAGCCCATGCTCAAAAATGATGAAAAACAAGGTTATTTTTTTTTTCAAAATTTCAAAAAACGATGGGCTATAACCCATGTTTTTTTTTTTTTTTTTCATTTTTTTAAAATCCTCAAAAATGATGAAAAACAGCGTGTTATAGTATGCCGTACGGTATGGGCTATAGCCCATGCTCAAAAATGATGAAAAACGAGGTTATTTTTTTTTTCAAAATTTCAAAAAACGATGGGCTATAACCCATGTTCTTTTTTTTTTTTTTTTTTTTTTTAGAATCCTCAAAAATGATGAAAAACAGCGTGTTATAGTATGCCGTACGGTATGGGCTATAGCCCATGCTCAAAAATGATGAAAAACAAGGTTATTTTTTTTTCAAAATTTCAAAAAACGATGGGCTATAACCCATGTTTTTTTTTTTTTTTTTTTTTTTCAAATCCTCAAAAATGATGAAAAACAGCATGTTATAGTATGCCGTACGGTATGGGCTATAGCCCATGCTCAAAAATGATGAAAAACAAGGTTATTTTTTTTTTCAAAATTTCAAAAAACGATGGGCTATAACCCATGTTTTTTTTTTTTTTTCATTTTTTTCAAATCCTCAAAAATGATGAAAAACAGCGTGTTATAGTATGCCGTACGGTATGGGCTATAGCCCATGCTCAAAAATGATGAAAAACAAGGTTATTTTTTTTTCAAAATTTCAAAAAAAGATGGGCTATAACCCATGTTTTTTTTTTTTTTTTTTCATTTTTTTCAAATCCTCAAAAATGATGAAAAACAGCGTGTTATAGTATGCCGTATGGTATGGGCTATAGCCCATGTTCAAAAATGATGAAAAACGAGGTTATTTTTTTTTTCAAAATTTCAAAAAACGATGGGCTATAACCCATGTTTTTTTTTTTTTTTTTCATTTTTTTCAAATCCTCAAAAATGATGAAAAACAGCGTGTTATAGTATGCCGTACGGTATGGGCTATAGCCCATGCTCAAAAATGATGAAAAACGAGGTTATTTTTTTTTTCAAAATTTCAAAAAACGATGGGCTATAACCCATGTTTTTTTTTTTTTTTTTTTTTTCAAATCCTCAAAAATGATGAAAAACAGCGTGTTATAGTATGCCGTATGGTATGGGCTATAGCCCATGTTCAAAAATGATGAAAAACGAGGTTATTTTTTTTTTCAAAATTTCAAAAAACGATGGGCTATAACCCATGTTTTTTTTTTTTTTTTTCATTTTTTTCAAATCCTCAAAAATGATGAAAAACAGCGTGTTATAGTATGCCGTACGGTATGGGCTATAGCCCATGCTCAAAAATGATGAAAAACAAGGTTATTTTTTTTTTCAAAATTTCAAAAAACGATGGGCTATAACCCATGTTTTTTTTTTTTTTTTTCATTTTTTTAAAATCCTCAAAAATGATGAAAAACAGCGTGTTATAGTATGCCGTACGGTATGGGCTATAGCCCATGCTCAAAAATGATGAAAAACGAGGTTATTTTTTTTTTCAAAATTTCAAAAAACGATGGGCTATAACCCATGTTCTTTTTTTTTTTTTTTTTTTTTTTAGAATCCTCAAAAATGATGAAAAACAGCGTGTTATAGTATGCCGTACGGTATGGGCTATAGCCCATGCTCAAAAATGATGAAAAACAAGGTTATTTTTTTTTCAAAATTTCAAAAAACGATGGGCTATAACCCATGTTTTTTTTTTTTTTTTTTTTTTTTCAAATCCTCAAAAATGATGAAAAACAGCATGTTATAGTATGCCGTACGGTATGGGCTATAGCCCATGCTCAAAAATGATGAAAAACAAGGTTATTTTTTTTTTCAAAATTTCAAAAAACGATGGGCTATAACCCATGTTTTTTTTTTTTTTTCATTTTTTTCAAATCCTCAAAAATGATGAAAAACAGCGTGTTATAGTATGCCGTACGGTATGGGCTATAGCCCATGCTCAAAAATGATGAAAAACAAGGTTATTTTTTTTTCAAAATTTCAAAAAAAGATGGGCTATAACCCATGTTTTTTTTTTTTTTTTTTCATTTTTTTCAAATCCTCAAAAATGATGAAAAACAGCGTGTTATAGTATGCCGTATGGTATGGGCTATAGCCCATGTTCAAAAATGATGAAAAACGAGGTTATTTTTTTTTTCAAAATTTCAAAAAACGATGGGCTATAACCCATGTTTTTTTTTTTTTTTTTCATTTTTTTCAAATCCTCAAAAATGATGAAAAACAGCGTGTTATAGTATGCCGTACGGTATGGGCTATAGCCCATGCTCAAAAATGATGAAAAACGAGGTTATTTTTTTTTTCAAAATTTCAAAAAACGATGGGCTATAACCCATGTTTTTTTTTTTTTTTTTTTTTTCAAATCCTCAAAAATGATGAAAAACAGCGTGTTATAGTATGCCGTATGGTATGGGCTATAGCCCATGTTCAAAAATGATGAAAAACGAGGTTATTTTTTTTTTCAAAATTTCAAAAAACGATGGGCTATAACCCATGTTTTTTTTTTTTTTTTTTTTTTTTTTTTCAAATCCTTAAAAATGATGAAAAACTGCGTGTTATAGTATGCCGTACGGTATGGGCTATAGCCCATGCTCAAAAATGATGAAAAACGAGGTTATTTTTTTTTTCAAAATTTCAAAAAACGATGGGCTATAACCCATGTTTTTTTTTTTTTTTTTTTTTTCAAATCCTCAAAAATGATGAAAAACAGCGTGTTATAGTATGCCGTACGGTATGGGCTATAGCCCATGCTCAAAAATGATGAAAAACAAGGTTATTTTTTTTTTCAAAATTTCAAAAAACGATGGGCTATAACCCATGTTTTTTTTTTTTTTTTCATTTTTTTCAAATCCTCAAAAATGATGAAAAACAGCGTGTTATAGTATGCCGTACGGTATGGGCTATAGCCCATGCTCAAAAATGATGAAAAACAAGGTTATTTTTTTTTCAAAATTTCAAAAAAAGATGGGCTATAACCCATGTTTTTTTTGTTTTTTTTTCATTTTTTTCAAATCCTCAAAAATGATGAAAAACAGCGTGTTATAGTATTCCGTATGGTATGGGCTATAGCCCATGTTCAAAAATGATGAAAAACGAGGTTATTTTTTTTTTCAAAATTTCAAAAAACGATGGGCTATAACCCATGTTTTTTTTTTTTTTTTTCATTTTTTTCAAATCCTCAAAAATGATGAAAAACAGCGTGTTATAGTATGCCGTACGGTATGGGCTATAGCCCATGCTCAAAAATGATGAAAAACGAGGTTATTTTTTTTTTCAAAATTTCAAAAAACGATGGGCTATAACCCATGTTTTTTTTTTTTTTTTTTTTTTCAAATCCTCAAAAATGATGAAAAACAGCGTGTTATAGTATGCCGTATGGTATGGGCTATAGCCCATGTTCAAAAATGATGAAAAACGAGGTTATTTTTTTTTTCAAAATTTCAAAAAACGATGGGCTATAACCCATGTTTTTTTTTTTTTTTTTCATTTTTTTCAAATCCTTAAAAATGATGAAAAACAGCGTGTTATAGTATGCCGTACGGTATGGGCTATAGCCCATGCTCAAAAATGATGAAAAACGAGGTTATTTTTTTTTTCAAAATTTCAAAAAACGATGGGCTATAACCCATGTTTTTTTTTTTTTTTTTTTTTTTTTCAAATCCTCAAAAATGATGAAAAACAGCGTGTTATAGTATGCCGTACGGTATGGGCTATAGCCCATGCTCAAAAATGATGAAAAACAAGGTTAATTTTTTTTTTTCAAAATTTCAAAAAACGATGGGCTATAACCCATGTTTTTTTTTTTTTTCATTTTTTTCAAATCCTCAAAAATGATGAAAAACAGCGTGTTATAGTATGCCGTATGGTATGGGCTATAGCCCATGTTCAAAAATGATGAAAAACGAGGTTATTTTTTTTTTCAAAATTTCAAAAAACGATGGGCTATAACCCATGTTTTTTTTTTTTTTTTTCATTTTTTTCAAATCCTCAAAAATGATGAAAAACAGCGTGTTATAGTATGCCGTACGGTATGGGCTATAGCCCATGCTCAAAAATGATGAAAAACAAGGTTATTTTTTTTTTCAAAATTTCAAAAAACGATGGGCTATAACCCATGTTTTTTTTTTTTTTTTTCATTTTTTTCAAATCCTCAAAAATGATGAAAAACAGCGTGTTATAGTATGCCGTACGGTATGGGCTATAGCCCATGCTCAAAAATGATGAAAAACGAGGTTATTTTTTTTTCAAAATTTCAAAAAACGATGGGCTATAACCCATGTTCTTTTTTTTTTTTTTTTTTTTTTCAAATCCTCAAAAATGATGAAAAACAGCGTGTTATAGTATGCCGTACGGTATGGGCTATAGCCCATGCTCAAAAATGATGAAAAACAAGGTTATTTTTTTTTTCAAAATTTCAAAAAACGATGGGCTATAACCCATGTTTTTTTTTTTTTTTTTTTTTTTCAAATCCTCAAAAATGATGAAAAACAGCATGTTATAGTATGCCGTACGGTATGGGCTATAGCCCATGCTCAAAAATGATGAAAAACAAGGTTATTTCTTTTTTCAAAATTTCAAAAAACGATGGGCTATAACCCATGTTTTTTTTTTTTTTCATTTTTTTCAAATCCTCAAAAATGATGAAAAACAGCATGTTATAGTATGCCGTACGGTATGGGCTATAGCCCATGCTCAAAAATGATGAAAAACAAGGTTATTTTTTTTTTCAAAATTTCAAAAAACGATGGGCTATAACCCATGTTTTTTTTTTTTTTTTCATTTTTTTCAAATCCTCAAAAATGATGAAAAACAGCGTGTTATAGTATGCCGTATGGTATGGGCTATAGCCCATGTTCAAAAATGATGAAAAACGAGGTTATTTTTTTTTCAAAATTTCAAAAAACGATGGGCTATAACCCATGTTTTTTTTGTTTTTTTTCATTTTTTTCAAATCCTCAAAAATGATGAAAAACAGCGTGTTATAGTATGCCGTACGGTATGGGCTATAGCCCATGCTCAAAAATGATGAAAAACGAGGTTATTTTTTTTTTCAAAATTTCAAAAAACGATGGGCTATAACCCATGTTCTTTTTTTTTTTTTTTTTTTTTTCAAATCCTCAAAAATGATGAAAAACAGCGTGTTATAGTATGCCGTACGGTATGGGCTATAGCCCATGCTCAAAAATGATGAAAAACAAGGTTATTTTTTTTTTCAAAATTTCAAAAAACGATGGGCTATAACCCATGTTTTTTTTTTTTTTTTTTTTTTTTCAAATCCTCAAAAATGATGAAAAACAGCATGTTATAGTATGCCGTACGGTATGGGCTATAGCCCATGCTCAAAAATGATGAAAAACAAGGTTATTTTTTTTTTCAAAATTTCAAAAAACGATGGGCTATAACCCATGTTTTTTTTTTTTTTTTTCATTTTTTTCAAATCCTCAAAAATGATGAAAAACAGCGTGTTATAGTATGCCGTACGGTATGGGCTATAGCCCATGCTCAAAAATGATGAAAAACAAGGTTATTTTTTTTTTCAAAATTTCAAAAAACGATGGGCTATAACCCATGTTTTTTTTTCTTTTTTTTTTTTTTCAAATCCTCAAAAATGATGAAAAACAGCATGTTATAGTATGCCGTACGGTATGGGCTATAGCCCATGCTCAAAAATGATGAAAAACAAGGTTTTTTTTTTTTCAAAATTTCAAAAAACGATGGGCTATAACCCATGTTTTTTTTTTTTTTTTTCATTTTTTTCAAATCCTCAAAAATGATGAAAAACAGCGTGTTATAGTATGCCGTATGGTATGGGCTATAGCCCATGTTCAAAAATGATGAAAAACGAGGTTATTTTTTTTTTCAAAATTTCAAAAAACGATGGGCTATAACCCATGTTTTTTTTTTTTTTTTTTCATTTTTTTCAAATCCTCAAAAATGATGAAAAACAGCGTGTTATAGTATGCCGTACGGTATGGGCTATAGCCCATGCTCAAAAATGATGAAAAACGAGGTTATTTTTTTTTTCAAAATTTCAAAAAACGATGGGCTATAACCCATGTTTTTTTTTTTTTTTTTTTTTTTTCAAATCCTCAAAAATGATGAAAAACAGCGTGTTATAGTATGCCGTACGGTATGGGCTATAGCCCATGCTCAAAAATGATGAAAAACAAGGTTAATTTTTTTTTCAAAATTTCAAAAAACGATGGGCTATAACCCATGTTCTTTTTTTTTTTTTTTTTTTTTTCAAATCCTCAAAAATGATGAAAAACAGCGTGTTATAGTATGCCGTACGGTATGGGCTATAGCCCATGCTCAAAAATGATGAAAAACAAGGTTATTTTTTTTTTCAAAATTTCAAAAAACGATGGGCTATAACCCATGTTTTTTTTTTTTTTTTTTTTTTTTCAAATCCTCAAAAATGATGAAAAACAGCATGTTATAGTATGCCGTACGGTATGGGCTATAGCCCATGCTCAAAAATGATGAAAAACAAGGTTATTTTTTTTTTCAAAATTTCAAAAAACGATGGGCTATAACCCATGTTTTTTTTTTTTTTCATTTTTTTCAAATCCTCAAAAATGATGAAAAACAGCATGTTATAGTATGCCGTACGGTATGGGCTATAGCCCATGCTCAAAAATGATGAAAAACAAGGTTATATTTTTTTTCAAAATTTCAAAAAACGATGGGCTATAACCCATGTTTTTTTTTTTTTTTTTCATTTTTTTCAAATCCTCAAAAATGATGAAAAACAGCGTGTTATAGTATGCCGTATGGTATGGGCTATAGCCCATGTTCAAAAATGATGAAAAACGAGGTTATTTTTTTTTTCAAAATTTCAAAAAACGATGGGCTATAACCCATGTTTTTTTTTTTTTTTTTCATTTTTTTCAAATCCTCAAAAATGATGAAAAACAGCGTGTTATAGTATGCCGTACGGTATGGGCTATAGCCCATGCTCAAAAATGATGAAAAACGAGGTTATTTTTTTTTTCAAAATTTCAAAAAACGATGGGCTATAACCCATGTTTTTTTTTTTTTTCTTTTTTTTCAAATCCTCAAAAATGATGAAAAACAGCGTGTTATAGTATGCCGTACGGTATGGGCTATAGCCCATGCTCAAAAATGATGAAAAACAAGGTTAATTTTTTTTTTCAAAATTTCAAAAAACGATGGGCTATAACCCATGTTTTTTTGTTTTTTTTTCATTTTTTTCAAATCCTCAAAAATGATGAAAAACAGCGTGTTATAGTATGCCGTATGGTATGGGCTATAGCCCATGTTCAAAAATGATGAAAAACGAGGTTATTTTTTTTTTCAAAATTTCAAAAAACGATGGGCTATAACCCATGTTTTGTTTTTTTTTTCATTTTTTTCAAATCCTCAAAAATGATGAAAAACAGCGTGTTATAGTATGCCGTACGGTATGGGCTATAGCCCATGCTCAAAAATGATGAAAAACAAGGTTATTTTTTTTTTCAAAATTTCAAAAAACGATGGGCTATAACCCATGTTTTTTTTTTTTTTTTTCATTTTTTTCAAATCCTCAAAAATGATGAAAAACAGCGTGTTATAGTATGCCGTACGGTATGGGCTATAGCCCATGCTCAAAAATGATGAAAAACGAGGTTATTTTTTTTTTCAAAATTTCAAAAAACGATGGGCTATAACCCATGTTTTTTTGTTTTTTTGTTTTTTTTCAAATCCTCAAAAATGATGAAAAACAGCGTGTTATAGTATGCCGTACGGTATGGGCTATAGCCCATGCTCAAAAATGATGAAAAACAAGGTTAATTTTTTTTTTTCAAAATTTCAAAAAACGATGGGCTATAACCCATGTTTTTTTTTTTTTTTCATTTTTTTCAAATCCTCAAAAATGATGAAAAACAGCGTGTTATAGTATGCCGTACGGTATGGGCTATAGCCCATGCTCAAAAATGATGAAAAACAAGGTTATTTTTTTTTTTCAAAATTTCAAAAAACGATGGGCTATAACCCATGTTTTTTTTTTTTTTTTTTCATTTTTTTTAAATCCTCAAAAATGATGAAAAACAGCGTGTTATAGTATGCCGTATGGTATGGGCTATAGCCCATGTTCAAAAATGATGAAAAACGAGGTTATTTTTTTTTTCAAAATTTCAAAAAACGATGGGCTATAACCCATGTTTTTTTTTTTTTTTTTTCATTTTTTTCAAATCCTCAAAAATGATGAAAAACAGCGTGTTTTTGTATGCCGTACGGTATGGGCTATAGCCCATGCTCAAAAATGATGAAAAACGAGGTTATTTTTTTTTTCAAAATTTCAAAAAACGATGGGCTATAACCCATGTTTTTTTTTTTTTTTCTTTTTTTTCAAATCCTCAAAAATGATGAAAAACAGCGTGTTATAGTATGCCGTACGGTATGGGCTATAGCCCATGCTCAAAAATGATGAAAAACAAGGTTAATTTTTTTTTTTCAAAATTTAAAAAAACGATGGGCTATAACCCATGTTTTTTTTTTTTTCATTTTTTTCAAATCCTCAAAAATGATGAAAAACAGCGTGTTATAGTATGCCGTATGGTATGGGCTATAGCCCATGTTCAAAAATGATGAAAAACGAGGTTATTTTTTTTTTTCAAAATTTCAAAAAACGATGGGCTATAACCCATGTTTTTTTTGTTTTTTTTTTTTTTTTTCAAATCCTTAAAAATGATGAAAAACAGCGTGTTATAGTATGCCGTACGATATGGGCTATAGCCCATGCTCAAAAATGATGAAAAACAAGGTTATTTTTTTTTTCAAAATTTCTAAAAACGATGGGCTATAACCCATGTTTTTTTTTTTTTCTTTTTTTTTCAAATCCTCAAAAATGATGAAAAACAGCATGTTATAGTATGCCGTACGGTATGGGCTATAGCCCATGCTCAAAAATGATGAAAAACAAGGTTATTTCTTTTTTTCAAAATTTCAAAAAACGATGGGCTATAACCCATGTTTTTTTTTTTTTTTTTTTTTTTTCAAATCCTCAAAAATGATGAAAAACAGCGTGTTATAGTATGCCGTACGGTATGGGCTATAGCCCATGCTCAAAAATGATGAAAAACGAGGTTATTTCTTTTTTTCAAAATTTCAAAAAACGATGGGCTATAACCCATGTTTTTTTTTTTTTTTCATTTTTTTCAAATCCTCAAAAATGATGAAAAACAGCGTGTTATAGTATGCCGTATGGTATGGGCTATAGCCCATGTTCAAAAATGATGAAAAACGAGGTTATTTCTTTTTTTCAAAATTTCAAAAAACGATGGGCTATAACCCATGTTTTTTTTTTTTTTTCATTTTTTTCAAATCCTCAAAAATGATGAAAAACAGCGTGTTATAGTATGCCGTATGGTATGGGCTATAGCCCATGTTCAAAAATGATGAAAAACGAGGTTATTTTTTTTTTCAAAATTTCAAAAAACGATGGGCTATAACCCATGTTTTTTTGTTTTTTTTTCATTTTTTTCAAATCCTCAAAAATGATGAAAAACAGCGTGTTATAGTATGCCGTACGGTATGGGCTATAGCCCATGCTCAAAAATGATGAAAAACGAGGTTATTTTTTTTTTCAAAATTTCAAAAAACGATGGGCTATAACCCATGTTTTTTTTTTTTTTCATTTTTTTCAAATCCTCAAAAATGATGAAAAACAGCGTGTTATAGTATGCCGTATGGTATGGGCTATAGCCCATGTTCAAAAATGATGAAAAAAGAGGTTATTTTTTTTTTCAAAATTTCAAAAAACGATGGGCTATAACCCATGTTTTGTTTTTTTTTTCATTTTTTTCAAATCCTCAAAAATGATGAAAAACAGCGTGTTATAGTATGCCGTACGGTATGGGCTATAGCCCATGCTAAAAAATGATGAAAAACAAGGTTATTTTTTTTTTCAAAATTTCAAAAAACGATGGGCTATAACCCATGTTTTTTTTTTTTTTTTCATTTTTTTCAAATCCTCAAAAATGATGAAAAACAGCGTGTTATAGTATGCCGTACGGTATGGGCTATAGCCCATGCTCAAAAATGATGAAAAACGAGGTTATTTTTTTTTTCAAAATTTCAAAAAACGATGGGCTATAACCCATGTTTTTTTTTTTTTTTTTTTTTTTCAAATCCTCAAAAATGTTGAAAAACAGCGTGTTATAGTATGCCGTACGGTATGGGCTATAGCCCATGCTCAAAAATGATGAAAAACAAGGTTATTTTTTTTTACAAAATTTCAAAAAACGATGGGCTATAACCCATGTTTTTTTTTTTTTTTCATTTTTTTCAAATCCTCAAAAATGATGAAAAACAGCGTGTTATAGTATGCCGTACGGTATGGGCTATAGCCCATGCTCAAAAATGATGAAAAACACGGTTATTTTTTTTTTCAAAATTTCAAAAAACGATGGGCTATAACCCATGTTTTTTTTTTTTTTTTTTCATTTTTTTCAAATCCTCAAAAATGATGAAAAACAGCGTGTTATAGTATGCCGTATGGTATGGGCTATAGCCCATGTTCAAAAATGATGAAAAACGAGGTTATTTTTTTTTTCAAAATTTCAAAAAACGATGGGCTATAACCCATGTTTTTTTTTTTTTTTTCATTTTTTTCAAATCCTCAAAAATGATGAAAAACAGCGTGTTATAGTATGCCGTACGGTATGGGCTATAGCCCATGCTCAAAAATGATGAAAAACGAGGTTATTTTTTTTTTCAAAATTTCAAAAAACGATGGGCTATAACCCATGTTTTTTTTTGTTTTTTTTTTTTTTTTCAAATCCTTAAAAATGATGAAAAACAGCGTGTTATAGTATGCCGTACGATATGGGCTATAGCCCATGCTCAAAAATGATGAAAAACAAGGTTATTTTCTTTTTCAAAATTTCTAAAAACGATGGGCTATAACCCATGTTTTTTTTTTTTTTTTTTTTTTCAAATCCTCAAAAATGATGAAAAACAGCATGTTATAGTATGCCGTACGGTATGGGCTATAGCCCATGCTCAAAAATGATGAAAAACAAGGTTATTTTTTTTTTCAAAATTTCAAAAAACGATGGGCTATAACCCATGTTTTTTTTTTTTTTTCATTTTTTTCAAATCCTCAAAAATGATGAAAAACAGCGTGTTATAGTATGCCGTACGGTATGGGCTATAGCCCATGCTCAAAAATGATGAAAAACAAGGTTATTTTTTTTTTCAAATTTTCAAAAAACGATGGGCTATAACCCATGTTTTTTTTTTTTTTTTTTCATTTTTTTCAAATCCTCAAAAATGATGAAAAACAGCGTGTTATAGTATGCCGTATGGTATGGGCTATAGCCCATGTTCAAAAATGATGAAAAACGAGGTTATTTTTTTTTTCAAAATTTCAAAAAACGATGGGCTATAACCCATGTTTTTTCATTTTTTTTTCATTTTTTTCAAATCCTCAAAAATGATGAAAAACAGCGTGTTATAGTATGCCGTACGGTATGGGCTATAGCCCATGCTCAAAAATGATGAAAAACGAGGTTTTTTTTTTTTTTTAATTTTCAAAAAACGATGGGCTATAACCCATGTTTTTTTTTTTTTTTTTTTTTCAAATCCTCAAAAATGATGAAAAACAGCGTGTTATAGTATGCCGTACGGTATGGGCTATAGCCCATGCTCAAAAATGATGAAAAACAAGGTTAATTTTTTTTTTCAAAATTTCAAAAAACGATGGGCTATAACCCATGTTTTTTTTTTTTTTCATTTTTTTCAAATCCTCAAAAATGATGAAAAACAGCGTGTTATAGTATGCCGTATGGTATGGGCTATAGCCCATGTTCAAAAATGATGAAAAAAGAGGTTATTTCTTTTTTCAAAATTTCAAAAAACGATGGGCTATAACCCATGTTTTGTTTTTTTTTTCATTTTTTTCAAATCCTCAAAAATGATGAAAAACAGCGTGTTATAGTATGCCGTACGGTATGGGCTATAGCCCATGCTAAAAAATGATGAAAAACAAGGTTATTTTTTTTTTCAAAATTTCAAAAAACGATGGGCTATAACCCATGTTTTTTTTTTTTTTTTCATTTTTTTCAAATCCTCAAAAATGATGAAAAACAGCGTGTTATAGTATGCCGTACGGTATGGGCTATAGCCCATGCTCAAAAATGATGAAAAACGAGGTTATTTTTTTTTTCAAAATTTCAAAAAACGATGGGCTATAACCCATGTTTTTTTTTGTTTTTTTTTTTTTCAAATCCTCAAAAATGTTGAAAAACAGCGTGTTATAGTATGCCGTACGGTATGGGCTATAGCCCATGCTCAAAAATGATGAAAAACAAGGTTATTTTTTTTTTCAAAATTTCAAAAAACGATGGGCTATAACCCATGTTTTTTTTTTTTTTTCATTTTTTTCAAATCCTCAAAAATGATGAAAAACAGCGTGTTATAGTATGCCGTACGGTATGGGCTATAGCCCATGCTCAAAAATGATGAAAAACACGGTTATTTTTTTTTTCAAAATTTCAAAAAACGATGGGCTATAACCCATGTTTTTTTTGTTTTTTTTTCGTTTTTTTCAAATCCTCAAAAATGATGAAAAACAGCGTGTTATAGTATGCCGTATGGTATGGGCTATAGCCCATGTTCAAAAATGATGAAAAACGAGGTTATTTTTTTTTTCAAAATTTCAAAAAACGATGGGCTATAACCCATGTTTTTTTTTTTTTTTTCATTTTTTTCAAATCCTCAAAAATGATGAAAAACAGCGTGTTATAGTATGCCGTACGGTATGGGCTATAGCCCATGCTCAAAAATGATGAAAAACGAGGTTATTTTTTTTTTCAAAATTTCAAAAAACGATGGGCTATAACCCATGTTTTTTTTTTTTTTCTTTTTTTTCAAATCCTCAAAAATGATGAAAAACAGCGCGTTATAGTATGCCGTACGGTATGGGCTATAGCCCATGCTCAAAAATGATGAAAAACAAGGTTAATTTTTTTTTTTCAAAATTTCAAAAAACGATGGGCTATAACCCATGTTTTTTTTTTTTTTCATTTTTTTCAAATCCTCAAAAATGATGAAAAACAGCGTGTTATAGTATGCCGTATGGTATGGGCTATAGCCCATGTTCAAAAATGATGAAAAACGAGGTTATTTTTTTTTTCAAAATTTCAAAAAACGATGGGCTATAACCCATGTTTTGTTTTTTTTTTCATTTTTTTCAAATCCTCAAAAATGATGAAAAACAGCGTGTTATAGTATGCCGTACGGTATGGGCTATAGCCCATGCTCAAAAATGATGAAAAACAAGGTTATTTTTTTTTTTAAATTTCAAAAAACGATGGGCTATAACCCATGTTTTTTTTTTTTTTTTCATTTTTTTCAAATCCTCAAAAATGATGAAAAACAGCGTGTTATAGTATGCCGTACTGTATGGGCTATAGCCCATGCTCAAAAATGATGAAAAACGAGGTTATTTTTTTTTTCAAAATTTCAAAAAACGATGGGCTATAACCCATGTTTTTTTTTTTTTTTTTTTTTTTTTCAAATCCTCAAAAATGATGAAAAACAGCGTGTTATAGTATGCCGTACGGTATGGGCTATAGCCCATGCTCAAAAATGATGAAAAACAAGGTTATTTTTTTTTTCAAAATTTCAAAAAACGATGGGCTATAACCCATGTTTTTTTTTTTTTTTTCATTTTTTTCAAATCCTCAAAAATGATGAAAAACAGCGTGTTATAGTATGCCGTACGGTATGGGCTATAGCCCATGCTCAAAAATGATGAAAAACGAGGTTATTTTTTTTTTCAAAATTTCAAAAAACGATGGGCTATAACCCATGTTTTTTTTTTTTTTCTTTTTTTTCAAATCCTCAAAAATGATGAAAAACAGCGCGTTATAGTATGCCGTACGGTATGGGCTATAGCCCATGCTCAAAAATGATGAAAAACAAGGTTAATTTTTTTTTTTCAAAATTTCAAAAAACGATGGGCTATAACCCATGTTTTTTTTTTTTTTCATTTTTTTCAAATCCTCAAAAATGATGAAAAACAGCGTGTTATAGTATGCCGTATGGTATGGGCTATAGCCCATGTTCAAAAATGATGAAAAACGAGGTTATTTTTTTTTTCAAAATTTCAAAAAACGATGGGCTATAACCCATGTTTTGTTTTTTTTTTCATTTTTTTCAAATCCTCAAAAATGATGAAAAACAGCGTGTTATAGTATGCCGTACGGTATGGGCTATAGCCCATGCTCAAAAATGATGAAAAACAAGGTTATTTTTTTTTTTTAATTTCAAAAAACGATGGGCTATAACCCATGTTTTTTTTTTTTTTTTCATTTTTTTCAAATCCTCAAAAATGATGAAAAACAGCGTGTTATAGTATGCCGTACGGTATGGGCTATAGCCCATGCTCAAAAATGATGAAAAACAAGGTTTTTTTTTTTTCAAAATTTCAAAAAACGATGGGCTATAACCCATGTTTTTTTTTTTTTTTTTTTTTTTCAAATCCTCAAAAATGATGAAAAACAGCATGTTATAGTATGCCGTACGGTATGGGCTATAGCCCATGCTCAAAAATGATGAAAAACAAGGTTATTTTTTTTTCAAAATTTCAAAAAACGATGGGCTATAACCCATGTTTTTTTTTTTTTTTCATTTTTTTCAAATCCTCAAAAATGATGAAAAACAGCGTGTTATAGTATGCCGTACGGTATGGGCTATAGCCCATGCTCAAAAATGATGAAAAACAAGGTTATTTTTTTTTTCAAAATTTCAAAAAACGATGGGCTATAACCCATGTTTTTTTTTTTTTTTTTCATTTTTTTCAAATCCTCAAAAATGATGAAAAACAGCGTGTTATAGTATGCCGTATGGTATGGGCTATAGCCCATGTTCAAAAATGATGAAAAACGAGGTTATTTTTTTTTTTTAAATTTCAAAAAACGATGGGCTATAACCCATGTTTTGTTTTTCAAATCCTCAAAAATGGGCTATAACCCATGTTTGTTTTTGTTTTTTTCATTTTTTTCAAATCCTCAAAAATGATGAAAAACAGCGTGTTATAGTATGCCGTACGGTATGGGCTATAGCCCATGCTCAAAAATGATGAAAAACAAGGTTATTTTTTTTTCAAAATTTCAAAAAACGATGGGCTATAACCCATGTTTTTTTTTTTTTTTTCATTTTTTTCAAATCCTCAAAAATGATGAAAAACAGCGTGTTATAGTATGCCGTATGGTATGGGCTATAGCCCATGTTCAAAAATGATGAAAAACGAGGTTATTTTTTTTTTCAAAATTTCAAAAAACGATGGGCTATAACCCATGTTTTTTTTTTTTTTTTCATTTTTTTCAAATCCTCAAAAATGATGAAAAACAGCGTGTTATAGTATGCCGTACGGTATGGGCTATAGCCCATGCTCAAAAATGATGAAAAACGAGGTTATTTTTTCTTTTTCAAAATTTCAAAAAACGATGGGCTATAACCCATGTTTTTTTTTTTTTTTTTTTTTCAAATCCTCAAAAATGATGAAAAACAGCGTGTTATAGTATGCCGTACAGTATGGGCTATAGCCCATGCTCAAAAATGATGAAAAACGAGGTTATTTTTTTTTTCAAATTTTCAAAAAACGATGGGCTATAACCCATGTTTTTTTTTTTTTTCATTTTTTTCAAATCCTCAAAAATGATTAAAAACAGCGTGTTATAGTATGCCGTACGGTATGGGCTATAGCCCATGCTCAAAAATGATGAAAAACAAGGTTATTTTGTTTTTCAAAATTTCAAAAAACGATGGGCTATAACCCATGTTTTTTTTTTTTTTTCATTTTTTTCAAATCCTCAAAAATGATGAAAAACAGCGTGTTATAGTATGCCGTATGGTATGGGCTATAGCCCATGTTCAAAAATGATGAAAAACGAGGTTATTCTTTTTTTTCAAAATTTAAAAAAACGATGGGCTATAACCCATGTTTTTTTTGTTTTTTTTTTTTTTTTTCAAATCCTCAAAAATGATGAAAAACAGCGTGTTATAGTATGCCGTACGGTATGGGCTATAGCCCATGCTCAAAAATGATGAAAAACAAGGTTATTTTTTTTTTTCAAAATTTCAAAAAACGATGGGCTATAACCCATGTTTTTTTTTTTTTTTTCATTTTTTTCAAATCCTCAAAAATGATGAAAAACAGCGTGTTATAGTATGCCGTATGGTATGGGCTATAGCCCATGTTCAAAAATGATGAAAAACGAGGTTATTTTTTTTTTCAAAATTTCAAAAAACGATGGGCTATAACCCATGTTTTTTTTTTTTTTTTCTTTTTTTTCAAATCCTCAAAAATGATGAAAAACAGCATGTTATAGTATGCCGTACGGTATGGGCTATAGCCCATGCTCAAAAATGATGAAAAACAAGGTTATTTTTTTTTTTCAAAATTTCAAAAAACGATGGGCTATAACCCATGTTTTTGTTTTTTTTTTCATTTTTTTCAAATCCTCAAAAATGATGAAAAACAGCGTGTTATAGTATGCCGTACGGTATGGGCTATAGCCCATGCTCAAAAATGATGAAAAACGAGGTTATTTTTCTTTTCAAAATTTCAAAAAACGATGGGCTATAACCCATGTTTTTTTTTTTTTTCATTTTTTTCAAATCCTCAAAAATGATGAAAAACAGCGTGTTATAGTATGCCGTATGGTATGGGCTATAGCCCATGTTCAAAAATGATGAAAAACGAGGTTATTTTTTTCCAAAATTTCAAAAAACGATGGGCTATAACCCATGTTTTTTTTTCATTTTTTTTCATTTTTTTCAAATCCTCAAAAATGATGAAAAACAGCGTGTTATAGTATGCCGTATGGTATGGGCTATAGCCCATGTTCAAAAATGATGAAAAACGAGGTTATTTTTTTTTTCAAATTTTCAAAAAACGATGGGCTATAACCCATGTTTTTTTTTTTTTTTTTTTTTTTTCAAATCCTCAAAAATGATGAAAAACAGCGTGTTATAGTATGCCGTACGGTATGGGCTATAGCCCATGCTCAAAAATGATGAAAAACGAGGTTATTTTTTTTTTTCAAAATTTCAAAAAACGATGGGCTATAACCCATGTTTTTTTTTTTTTTTTCATTTTTTTCAAATCCTCAAAAATGATGAAAAACAGCGTGTTATAGTATGCCGTACGGTATGGGCTATAGCCCATGCTCAAAAATGATGAAAAACAAGGTTATTTTTTTTTTCAAAATTTCAAAAAACGATGGGCTATAACCCATGTTTTTTTTTTTTTTTTCATTTTTTTCAAATCATCAAAAATGATGAAAAACAGCGTGTTATAGTATGCCGTATGGTATGGGCTATAGCCCATGTTCAAAAAAGATGAAAAACGAGGTTATTTTTTTTTTCAAAATTTCAAAAAACGATGGGCTATAACCCATGTTTTGTTTTTTTTTTCATTTTTTTCAAATCCTCAAAAATGATGAAAAACAGCGTGTTATAGTATGCCGTACGGTATGCTATAACCCATGCTCAAAAATGATGAAAAACAAGGTTATTTTTTTTTTCAAAATTTCAAAAAACGATGGGCTATAACCCATGTTTTTTGTTTTTTTTCATTTTTTTCAAATCCTCAAAAATAGTATGCCGTATGGTATGGGCTATAGCCCATGTTCAAAAATGATGAAAAACGAGGTTATTTTTTTTTTCAAAATTTCAAAAAACTATGGGCTATAACCCATGTTTTGTTTTTTTTTCATTTTTTTCAAATCCTCAAAAATGATGAAAAACAGCGTGTTATAGTATGGCGTACAGTATGGGCTATAGCCCATGCTCAAAAATGATGAAAAACGAGGTTATTTTTTTTTTCAAATTTTCAAAAAACGATGGGCTATAACCCATGTTTTTTTTTTTTTTCGTTTTTTTTCAAATCCTCAAAAATGATGAAAAACAGCGTGTTATAGTATGCCGTACGGTATGGGCTATAGCCCATGCTCAAAAATGATGAAAAACGAGGTTATTTTTTTTTTTCAAAATTTCAAAAAACGATGGGCTATAACCCATGTTTTTTTTTTTTTTTTTCATTTTTTTCAAATCCTCAAAAATGATGAAAAACAGCGTGTTATAGTATGCCGTACGGTATGGGCTATAGCCCATGCTCAAAAATGATGAAAAACAAGGTTATTTTGTTTTTCAAAATTTCAAAAAACGATGGGCTATAACCCATGTTTTTTTTTTTTTTTCATTTTTTTCAAATCCTCAAAAATGATGAAAAACAGCGTGTTATAGTATGCCGTATGGTATGGGCTATAGCCCATGTTCAAAAATGATGAAAAACGAGGTTATTCTTTTTTTTCAAAATTTAAAAAAACGATGGGCTATAACCCATGTTTTTTTTTTTTTTTTTTTTTTTTTTCAAATCCTCAAAAATGATGAAAAACAGCGTGTTATAGTATGCCGTACGGTATGGGCTATAGCCCATGCTCAAAAATGATGAAAAACAAGGTTATTTTTTTTTTTCAAAATTTCAAAAAACGATGGGCTATAACCCATGTTTTTTTTTTTTTTTTCATTTTTTTCAAATCCTCAAAAATGATGAAAAACAGCGTGTTATAGTATGCCGTATGGTATGGGCTATAGCCCATGTTCAAAAATGATGAAAAACGAGGTTATTTTTTTTTTCAAAATTTCAAAAAACGATGGGCTATAACCCATGTTTTTTTTTTTTTTTTCATTTTTTTCAAATCCTCAAAAATGATGAAAAACAGCATGTTATAGTATGCCGTACGGTATGGGCTATAGCCCATGCTCAAAAATGATGAAAAACAAGGTTATTTTTTTTTTCAAAATTTCAAAAAACGATGGGCTATAACCCATGTTTTTGTTTTTTTTTTCATTTTTTTCAAATCCTCAAAAATGATGAAAAACAGCGTGTTATAGTATGCCGTACGGTATGGGCTATAGCCCATGCTCAAAAATGATGAAAAACGAGGTTATTTTTCTTTTCAAAATTTCAAAAAACGATGGGCTATAACCCATGTTTTTTTTTTTTTTCATTTTTTTCAAATCCTCAAAAATGATGAAAAACAGCGTGTTATAGTATGCCGTATGGTATGGGCTATAGCCCATGTTCAAAAATGATGAAAAACGAGGTTATTTTTTTCCAAAATTTCAAAAAACGATGGGCTATAACCCATGTTTTTTTTTCATTTTTTTTCATTTTTTTCAAATCCTCAAAAATGATGAAAAACAGCGTGTTATAGTATGCCGTATGGTATGGGCTATAGCCCATGTTCAAAAATGATGAAAAACGAGGTTATTTTTTTTTTCAAAATTTCAAAAAACGATGGGCTATAACCCATGTTTTTTTTTTTTTTTTTTTTTTTTCAAATCCTCAAAAATGATGAAAAACAGCGTGTTATAGTATGCCGTACGGTATGGGCTATAGCCCATGCTCAAAAATGATGAAAAACGAGGTTATTTTTTTTTTTCAAAATTTCAAAAAACGATGGGCTATAACCCATGTTTTTTTTTTTTTTTTCATTTTTTTCAAATCCTCAAAAATGATGAAAAACAGCGTGTTATAGTATGCCGTACGGTATGGGCTATAGCCCATGCTCAAAAATGATGAAAAACAAGGTTATTTTTTTTTTCAAAATTTCAAAAAACGATGGGCTATAACCCATGTTTTGTTTTTTTTTTCATTTTTTTCAAATCCTCAAAAATGATGAAAAACAGCGTGTTATAGTATGCCGTACGGTATGCTATAACCCATGCTCAAAAATGATGAAAAACAAGGTTATTTTTTTTTTCAAAATTTCAAAAAACGATGGGCTATAACCCATGTTTTTTGTTTTTTTTTCATTTTTTTCAAATCCTCAAAAATAGTATGCCGTATGGTATGGGCTATAGCCCATGTTCAAAAATGATGAAAAACGAGGTTATTTTTTTTTTCAAAATTTCAAAAAACTATGGGCTATAACCCATGTTTTGTTTTTTTTTCATTTTTTTCAAATCCTCAAAAATGATGAAAAACAGCGTGTTATAGTATGGCGTACAGTATGGGCTATAGCCCATGCTCAAAAATGATGAAAAACGAGGTTATTTTTTTTTTCAAATTTTCAAAAAACGATGGGCTATAACCCATGTTTTTTTTTTTTTTCGTTTTTTTTCAAATCCTCAAAAATGATGAAAAACAGCGTGTTATAGTATGCCGTACGGTATGGGCTATAGCCCATGCTCAAAAATGATGAAAAACGAGGTTATTTTTTTTTTTCAAAATTTCAAAAAACGATGGGCTATAACCCATGTTTTTTTTTTTTTTTTTCATTTTTTTCAAATCCTCAAAAATGATGAAAAACAGCGTGTTATAGTATGCCGTATGGTATGGGCTATAGCCCATGCTCAAAAATGATGAAAAACAAGGTTATTTTTTTTTTCAAAATTTCAAAAAACGATGGGCTATAACCCATGTTTTTTTTTTTTTTTTCATTTTTTTCAAATCCTCAAAAATGATGAAAAACAGCGTGTTATAGTATGCCGTATGGTATGGGCTATAGCCCATGTTCAAAAATGATGAAAAACGAGGTTATTTTTTTTTCCAAAATTTCAAAAAACGATGGGCTATAACCCATGTTTTGTTTTTTTTTCATTTTTTTCAAATCCTCAAAAATGATGACAAACAGCGTGTTATAGTATGCCGTACAGTATGGGCTATAGCCCATGCTCAAAAATGATGAAAAACGAGGTTACTCATTTTTTCCAAAAATTCAAAAAACGATGGGCTATAACCCATGTTTTTTGAAATTTTGATTTTTTTTCAAATCCTCAAAAATGATGAAAAACGGCGTGCTATAGTATGCCGAACGGTAGGGGCTATAGCCCATGTTCAAAAATGATGAAAAACTAGGTTATTTTTTTTTTCCAAAATTTCAAAAAACGATGGGCTATAACCCATGTTTTTTGAAATTTTGAAATTTTTTCAAATCCTCAAAAATGATGAAAAACGGCGTGCTATAGTATGCCGAACGGTAGGGGCTATAGCCCATGTTCAAAAATGAAGAAAAACGAGGTTACTCATTTTTTCCAAAAATTCAAAAAACGATGGGCTATAACCCATGTTTTTTGAAATTTTGATTTTTTTTTTAATTCTCAAAAATGATGAAAAACGGCGTGCTATAGTATGCCGAACGGTAGGGGCTATAGCCCATGTTTAAAAATGATGAAAAACGAGGTTAATTTCTTTTTCAAAATTTCAAAAAACGATGGGCTATAACCCATGTTTTTTGAAATTTTGAAATGTTTTCAAATCCTCAAAAATTATGAAAAACGGCGTGTTATAGTATGCCGTACGGTAGGGGCTATAGCCCATGTTTAAAAATGATGAAAAACTAGGTTTAAAAAAAAAATCAACATTTCAAAAAAGTGATGGGCTATAACCCATGTTTTTTGAAATTTTGATTTTTTTTCAAATCCTCAAAAATGATGAAAAACGGCGTGTTATAGTATGCCGTACGGTAGGGGCTATAGCCCATATTCAAAAATGATGAAAAATGAGGTTACTTACTTTTTTCAAAAAATTCAAAAAACAATGGGCTATAACCCATGTTTTTTGAAATTTTGAATTTTTTTTAAATCCTCAAAAATGATGAAAAACGGCGTGTTATAGTATGCCGTATGGTAGGGGCTATAGTCCATATTTAAAAATGATGAAAAACGAGGTTTAAAAAAAAATCAAAATTTTAAAAAAACGATGGGCTATAACCCATGTTTTTTGAAATTTTGAATTTTTTTCAAATCCTCAAAAATGATGAAAAACGGCGTGCTATAGTATGCCGAACGGTAGGGGCTATAGCCCATGTTCAAAAATGATGAAAAACGAGGTTATTTTTTTTTTCAAATTTTCAAAAAACGATGGGCTATAACCCATGTTTTTTGAAATTTTTAATTTTTTTCAAATCCTCAAAAATGATGAAAAACGGCGTGCTATAGTATGCCGAACGGTAGGGGCTATAGCCCATGTTCAAAAATGATGAAAAACCAGGATAACAAATAAATTCAAAATTTAAAAAACGATGGGCCATCGTTTTCGATGGGTTTTTATATCCTCGTTTTTCATCATTTTTGACCATGGGCCATAGCCCATATCGTATGGCATACTATAGCACGCCGTTTTTCATCATTTTTGACCATGGGCTATAGCCCATATCGTACGGCATACTATAGCACACCGTTTTTCATCATTTTTGAGGATTTGAAAAAAAAAAAAAAAAAATCAAAAAGATGGGTTATAGCCCATCGTTTTTTGAATTTTTGAATTTCTTTTTTATCCTCGTTTTTCATCATTTTTGACCATGGGCTATAGCCCATATCGTACGGCATACTATAGCACGCCGTTTTTCATCATTTTTGAGGGTTTGAATTTATTTTTTAAACGATGGGTTATAGCCCATCATTTTTTGAATTTTTGAAAAAAAGAAATTATCCTCGTTTTTCATCATTTTGTATGTAGGACTAGTAGCATGCCAAAGTTTGTGCTATTGCCATAGAGAATGCATTGGGCGTTTAAGTTAAATAACTCATTTCAAAGTAAAACTTTCCAGAATGTACCTCCACAGTAAGCTGGGGAGTTGCACCTAGGTAGCACCTTGCTGGCAAGATGGCAGCCGTGGAAAAGTCCTGTACGTGCCCGTCGGCCACCATACGTACTCTCAGAGTTACAGACCTGTAAGGTTCCATCAATTGGTTCTAGTTCTAGTGAACAGAAATAATTAATAAATAGTTGGTAACCTAACTGTAGGGAGTGCAAACACAGTAAAGAACCTGGGGCTATATGAAAAGGTAAAACAATGAGCAGAAAATAAAAAATGAACCATGTAAATTGAGGAGAGCACTGCAGGGAGTTGAACCCCATTCCGGTAAACCAGAAGTACCACAACCAGTGCCTTGGTTTTTGTTTTGTTTTACGAGGTCCATTCGTTGAAATGTAAATTTTGCCTTTCAACTGTAAATTAATTTCACAATTGACATTGTAGGCAATAATTAATAACGGTATGGCACCAGGCAAAAAGCCATGGGGAGAGAGTATATTTTGCACTCTGAGTGTGTGTGTGTGTGTGTGTGTCCGTCAGTTTGTTAACAGCTAATCTCCAGCACCATTAACCCGGTCCATGCCAAAGATGAACCTCTGCCCCAAATTTTCCAGGACGGCCTGTATAGCACCACACATTTGTGTATGCCCTCCGAGACTATGGACTAGCCTTTAGCTTTCCCGTGATTTTCACCTTTTTTTTCAAATCCTCCGAAATCGTGAAAAACAACATACTATAGTATGCCCTCCGTGACCATGGACTTTAGCCTTTCGCTTTTCCGCGATTTCACCTTTTTTCAAATCCTAAACAATGATGAAGAATCGCGCACTATAGCATGCCACTTAATGACCTTGACCAACATCAATGACCTTGAGCAGTATAAATGACCTTCAATGAGACTAGTAAATGACCTTGACTAGTATACATGACCTTGACAAATACAAATGACCTTGAGCAGTATAAATGACCTTCAATGAGACTAGTAAATTACCGTGACTAGTATACATGACCTTGACAAGTACAAATGACAGTTTGCAGTATAAATGACCTTTACCAGTATAAATGACCGTGACCAGTATATGACTGACCAGTATAAATTACCTTAATGAGACTAGTAAATGACCTAGACCAGTATAAATGACCTTCATAAGACTAGTAAATGATCTTCACCAGTATAAATGACCTTGACCAGTATGCGGTCCGTGACCATGGACTAAAGCCTTTCGCTTTTCCTTGATTTTCACCTTTTAAAAAAAAATCCTCAACAATGATGAAGAATCGCGCACTATAGCGAGCCGCTCAATGACCTCTGAGACCATGGACCAATGCACCATGTAAATACAACACATTGAGCAGGGCACTGCAGGGAGTTGAACCCCGTTCAATGAACCATGTAAATACAACACATTGAGCAGGGCACTGCAGGGAGTTGAACCCCGTTCAATGAACCATGTAAATACAACACATTGAGCAGGGCACTGCAGGGAGTTGAACCCCGTTCAATGAACCATGTAAATACAACACATTGAGCAGGGCACTGCAGGGAGTTGAACCCCGTTCAATGAACCATGTAAATACAACACATTGAGCAGGGCACTGCAGGGAGTTGAACCCCGTTCAATGAACAATGTAAATACAACACATTGAGCAGGGCACTGCAGGGAGTTGAACCCCGTTCAATGAACAATGTAAATACAACACATTGAGCAGGGCACTGCAGGGAGTTGAACCCCGTTCAATGAACCATGTAAACACAACACATTGAGCAGGGCACTGCAGGGAGTTGAACCCCGTTCAATGAACCATGTAAATACAACACATTGAGCAGGGCACTGCAGGGAGTTGAACAGTTCATTGTCATTTGTCACGATCCGAGTTGGCTTTGTCCGCGGCGTAACCGTCTTTAAATAAATACTTAAAGAAAATCCTATGGTCAGAATGTATTGCATTTCATTTCCTGGGCCGTTCGTTGTTCTGAAAGGGGGAGGGACTGCGCCGCTCTATAGCAATGATTACTGTCACAATATAGAGCTATTTAACACTGTTACTGAACACACACTATAGCAATGATTACTGTCACAATATAGAGCTATTTAACACTGTTACTGAACACACACTATAGCAATGATTACTGTCACAATATAGAGCTATTTAACACTGTTACTGAACACACACTATAGCAATGATTACTGTCACAATATAGAGCTATTTAACACTGTTACTGAACACACACTATAGCAATGATTACTGTCACAATACAGAGCAATTTAATTTGTGTAACCAAATGGACCCCAATAGTAGATCTTTACACTCTCAATAGTTCAATTGTTGTTAAGCATCTGCTTAATTTCCAAAAAACGACACAATTAGAGAATGTAGAAGATTGCTACTTTTGATCATTTGATTACATAATGCTGATTGTAGCATAGTGGTTGGTGACTGAGCCTTGTTAACATGAGTGCCCGGGATCGTTTCCCGCCAATTACAAAGAATGTTTGTTGCTTCCCGCCAATTTTCACAGAATGTTTGTCCTTTTACCTACCAAACAATACTTTTTTCACCTCTAGTCGATTATTTATTCGGCATTTGAGCCACGGACCACCATTTGAGGCCATTTAGTCTCTCAGACCCATTTGAGCCACTGACCACCATTGTGAGAGTCTATTAATGTGAAACTGTTGAAGTATTCGACTTATGCCACATATTATAAGTTTAAACTATCTCCTGTTATTGTAGGCCTATTGTATATTTAGTAAGATTTTATATGTCTGTGGTACCTTATAAAGACGCCACACAAGGTTACAGTACAACATGCTTGTTGTTTATTTCCCAAGTGAGAAACAGACTGAAAGCTCAGCTCACCACATCCCTCCTACTGACTGCCTACTAGTCCTAGTCTGGTGTACTTGTGCCCCCTCTTGGCCAGGCCCTGTAACTACATTTTCTACATGCCTAGTAGTACAACCACAACATAATGTCTATTATGTCTTTTGGCCATTTTATTCAGTTTACTTGTTGCTGCAATGCTGTGAGAGGAAAGTAAAATATGTTACCCTTTTGGAAGTAAAATGGAATGTAACAATACAACGTAAAAAATAATAACTGACAATGTCATTCACACAAACAATTTCTATTATTCCAGAAGTCTGTACCACAGAGCAGAGTCTCCAACACCCAGCCTTCTGTCTGTGAAGAGTGACACGTCTAAAGGAGAACCTCCTCTTAACTTCAGTGATGAACCTGGACCTCCTGATAAACAGTATGTCAATCCACCTGTACAATATATACACTATACAATATACACACTATAACACTATACACAATATACACTATAACACTATACAATATACACACTATACAATATACACTATAACACTGTACACAATATACGCTATAACACTATGCAATATACGCTATAACACTATGCAAGTGGTGTTGTCTATTCCACACCCCACTCCTCTAAATACTCTTTATATCTAGATAACTAGACAGATATTCTTCAGTTAACTTCCATGACAGAGAACTGTATAATTTGTACTGATCATCTCTTATTTAATCTGCATTTACAGACTTGCTGGCTGTGGATTCATCAGTAAGACAGATGTTGAAGCTGTGTCTTCAGCTCTCAGCTCTAATCCTTCCCATTTGAGAGAACTGGACCTCAGTGAAAACGACCTGCAGGACTCAGGACTAGTGGAGCTGCTCTGGAGTTCCCATGTAGTTCTTACCTGACTTATTTTTATATTCCTATGTTTTTGCCTTGTTTACTGGTTTCCTTAAATTCCTTATTGTCTTTTTACTTTTTTGTGCTATGTTTTCCTGTTTGGTTTTAACTTGTTGATTGCTTGTTCTGTGTTCTGTTCAGCACCGTGTGACTTTGTCTTGAAAGGTGCTTTACAAATAAAATGTACTTATTACTCTGTGTTTCACTGAAGAGCCCACACTGTAGACTGGAAGTTCTAAAGTAAGATACATTTACCACATTTATTTTCATCACTTCTGTTGTATTATGTACTGTATTATGTGAATATAATATGAATGCTGTGGTGAGAATGTATTAATGAGTCTGAGTAGACGTTCAAATTACCCCAAACATTTTTTCAAAGTGTAATATCCCTTTAAAGGCGAATGTATCGGCTACTTCATCACATAACAGAGTTTCTCACAACGCGCTGAGGAGTTTGAAGATCTGCTATTTTGGCCTGGCGACCCGTTGTAGCTACGCCACAGTTATCAAGCTTCTTAATAATATTATAACTAATATTACAGAGGAATGAGGCAAACATCGTGAATATAGCCGATATGCAAGCTCACAGTGAGGCGTTGTGAGCTTGTAGTTTGGTAATATTTTCACATTAATGTAATGGCTACAATTCCAAGTGCTTCTAAGGCTCAAATATGATTTTATTTTTTGCTCTCAGCTCTAATCCTTCCCATTTGAGAGAACTGGACCTCAGTGAAAACAACCTGCAGGACTCAGGACTAGTGGAGCTGCTCTGTGCTTCACTGAAGAGCCCACACTGTAGACTGGAAGTTCTAAAGTAAGATACATTTACCACTTTTGTAATGATCACTTCTGTTTTATTATGTACTGTATTAATATGAATGCTGTGGTGAGAATGTATTAATATTGATATCATGGTAACCCAAGCCTATATGTGCCTGAGTAGACATTTTTCAAAGTGTAATATCCCTTTAAGGCGAATGTATCGGCTACTTCATCACATAACAGAGTTTCTCACAACGCGCTGAGGAGTTTGTAGATCTGCTATTTTGGACTTGCGACCCGTTGTAGCTACGCCACAGTTATCAAGCTTCTTAATAATATTATAATAACTAATATTAATTACGGAGGAAAGAGGCAAACATTGTGAAAATAGCCGATTCCAGGCACCCTGGCTGGTAATCCTGTCTGGCAGTGTGCCGCGGGTTCGACTCCCGATCCCGACGGCCTTTACTGCCCGTCTCCCCCCCCCCCCCATCTCTCTCCCCATTTCCTGTCAGCCTACTGTCTGTCCCTACATAAAATATATAAAATAAAGGCGAAAGCCACAAAAAAACATAAAAAAAAGAGTCTTAAGGGAAACACTGCACTGTCCAACATGGACACAGCCCAACTCTACTCACTTGCAGTTCTCCAGAACTGAATCATTCACCACGTTGAGGCTCAGGTCCAACTCTCTTAGGGAGGGATTAGAGCTTACAGCTGAGGCCAGAGCTTCACAGCATCTCTCTGACAGGCCGCAGTGAGCCAGTCTGAAACACAAGATGGAAATATACATAAGTTAATGAATTAATAAATAACACATTTACAATATGCATTATTCCTGAATTTAGAACCTGCTTACAGCCATCTGTTAAAACTCTTTCAGCGCCACCTGGTGGTCACCAGTTTAGGCTCTGAGTGCCAATTCTCCCATTATAAAGAAAGAAAGAATTTGTAATTATATTATGCATGTAATGTGCATGATGTCATCACCTGTACACCAGATCAGAGGAACATGTAATGTGCATGATGTCATCACCTGTACACCAGATCAGAGGAACATGTAATGTGCATGATGTCATCACCTGTACACCAGATTAGAGGAACATGTAATGTGCATGATGTCATCACCTGTACACCAGATTAGAGGAACATGTAATGTGCATGATGTCACCACCTGTACACCAGATTAGAGGATTTTTCTAAATATGGATGGAAATAAAATAAAAACATTTTTTAGGAAGATATAAAAAAGGGGATATGTCTTGACGCCCGTGGCATCCATTACCTAATAGGCAATCTATATTTATCTAATTTATCTAAATAACATTCTGTACATTTGCAGTTAAGAAATAAGACATATTGTGACCCACGGGTTGAGAACCCCTGGTATATAATACAGTAATATACAGTATATAATACAGTAATATACAGTATATAATACAGTAAAGGTGAAGGTATAAAAATATAGTGGAGTGCTACAGGGGTTAAAGGACCACTTCACCACTTTTCAACCTATCTTCATATAATGTCCTCACTAATAATCATGAAAAGAATGGAGCAATTTATTTCTACTGTGTCTCATAGGGGGGCTGTGGGCAGTTCAGAAACCAGTCTGTGTCTCATAGGAGGGCTGTGGGCGGTTCAGAAACCAGTCTGTGTCTCATAGGAGGGCTGTGGGCAGTTCAGAAACCAGTCTGTGTCTCATAGGGGGGCTGTGGGCAGTTCAGAAACCAGTCTGTGTCTCATAGGAGGGCTGTGGGCGGTTCAGAAACCAGTCTGTGTCTCATAGGAGGGCTGTGGGCAGTTCAGAAACCAGTCTGTGTCTCATAGGGGGGCTGTGGGCAGTTCAGAAACCAGTCTGTGTCTCATAGGAGGGCTGTGGGCAGTTCAGAAACCAGTCTGTGTCTCATAGGAGGGCTGTGGGCAGTTCAGAAACCGTCCTCCAGTGACATCATCGATGTGGAATACAAGCTAATAAAAACTGAAGGCTTTCTAGTCCTGAAAAGTTGCAATGCGAAAATGGAAGCCATCGTTCTCACGATGATGACAATCTGAAATGAATATCTTTGTAAGAAAATCTTATTTAATAAAGAATCTGCCTAATGAAGATGTCACTGGAGGACGGTTTCTAAACTGCCCACAGTTCTCCTATATATGAGACACAGACTGAGTAGAAAGGAATCGTGCCATTTTATCATGATAAAATGATCTACAAGCTCGTCTACAATGATCTCGTCTCGATCTACAAGCTCGTAGCGCGCCACCTACGAGCTTGTAGGTCTGCTATTTTTTTAAATGAGGCACAAATCTTTTAATATAATATTCTTTCAGAAGACTTTTTTTTTTTTAATTTCGACGTCAGGCCTAAATTAGCCTCGATACCCAGGCTTTCATTTCGTCTGCGCGAAAGATGAAAGCCTGGAAAAAGCCGTGGGCTGAACCAGTCTAAAAGTGGGAGTCAACCCTTCCGGGTGGGCGTCGCTCTAAATGATGTGACGTAGCGCTGCACTAGGGGGGAGAGGAGGGGCCGGGGGTGACGGACAGATCGATGAGATCCAATCAGGGTGCGCGCTTTCCTGAGGCGCGACCCTCCCATCTAGGCCAGAAATGTCTCTGCTTAGGTCAGGCTAGGCCTAAATGGGTTCATCTCATTGCTCTTTTGTCAGGTGTGTTCTGTGAACAAAACACAAATGAGTCAGCCTTTTTGTCAGCCTTATTTCACCGTGCCAAATGTCCTCGACCCGTTCAGAATGAGACAACAAGGAACCCTGACAAAGTACTAACCCCACTCCGCCACATGGTGGCAGCACTGAGTTCACCAGTTCCCTCCTCCTCCTGCCTGCATCGGGGCTCTCTCAGGCAGAAACCATGAACCCGGAAGCAGCGGGACAGAAAGCATCTGATATCTCCATAATCATTTAGAGTTTTGTCTCGTCTCGTTAGGTTGTGTTTACATGTTGCGCTGTGGCACAGCTTCAATGTGTCATAAGTCTGGCGTAGGTGCTGGGTAATTAAATCACACCACCTGCCAATTGTGCCCCAAACAATACGGGGAAGCAGCGTTTTGCTTCCACGGGCCGTCGGCATGGAACAAGCTCCCACTGTACCTTCGTCAGGCAGCCTCTGTAGTTTAACAAACTCCCACTGTATACCTTCGACAGGCAGCCTCTGTAGTTTAACAAACTCCCACTGTACCTTCGTCAGGCAGCCTCTGTAGTTTAACAAACTCCCACTGTATACCTTCGACAGGCAGCCTCTGTAGTTTAACAAGCTCCCACTGTACCTTCGTCAGGCAGCCTCTGTAGTTTAACAAACTCCCACTGTACCTTCGTCAGGCAGCCTCTGTAGTTTAATAAACTCCCACTGTACCTTCGTCAGGCAGCCTCTGTAGTTTAACAAACTCCCACTGTACCTTCGTCAGGCAGCCTCTGTAGTTTAACAAACTCCCACTGTACCTTCGTCAGGCAGCCTCTGTAGACATTTGTAAAGCTCAGCTCAAGACCCACTTCTACAACATTGCTTTTAATTGATCTTTTATTTTTTGTTATTCATGTCCTCACTGTATTGCATTACTGCTTGTTTTTTAATGTCGTTGCCTTGCTTTTATTTTATTCTCCATTGTTCTGTAAAGCACGTTGAGCTGCATTTCATGTCATGAAAGGTGCTATACAAATAAAGTTTTATTATTATTATTATAAACGTGCGTTTCCCTGATGACGTTTGTGACGGTCAAAGGAACGTTTTGATAAATTAAGTCCAGATGTCATTCTGAGTGCCTTTGCCGTCCGGGTGCAGCTTGTGAAAAAGTGGAGATATTTGACTAAAACATTTTATAATAATATATATTTTTTAACCCACGATTTTTGTAACCCATTTTTCACCCCTGTGTCAATCATCTAATGTGATCCTGGGCTCTACACACCCTCCACCAACCTAGTCCCCATATATGGGGGACAAGGGGAGACCAACCTAGTCCCCATATATGGGGGACAAGGGGAGAGCAACCTAGTCCCCATATATGGGGGACAAGGGGAGAGCAACCTAGTCCCCATATATGGGGGACAAGGGGAGACCAACCTAGTCCCCATATATGGAGGACAAGGGGAGAGCAACCTAGTCCCCATATATGGGGGACAAGGGGAGACCAACCTAGTCCCCATATATGGGGGACAAGGGGAGACCAACCTAGTCCCCATATATGGGGGACAAGGGGAGAGCAACGGACTTAAACTCATGCTTCCTTCATGCCTGAGTGTCCAAGTTGTTGCTCCTTTACACCTGACAGGGGGGAGTTTCCCTGGTTGGACGTAGCGCGTGGAAGGAACACGTTATTCCAACCAGACTAAAACATTTTGTGATAATGACTTCACATGGATATGAAAGTTGAGGACCATATCGGACTCCCTTTAGTCTTTATTTCAAAGACTTGGGAGTCAGATGTGGTCCTCAACTTTCATATCTATATCCATTTATTGAGTCAGATATGGTCCTCAACTTTCATATCTATATCCATTTATTGAGTCAGATATGGTCCTCAACTTTCATATCTATATCCATTTATTGAGTCAGATATGGTCCTCAACTTTCATATCTATATCCATTTATTGAGTCAGATATGGTCCTCAACTTTCATATCTATATCCATTTATTGAGTCAGATATGGTCCTCAACTTTCATATCTATATCCATTTATTGAGTCAGATATGGTCTTCAACTTTCATATCTATATCCATTTATTGAGTCAGATATGGTCCTCAACTTTCATATCTATATCCATTTATTGAGTCAGATATGGTCCTCAACTTTCATATCTATATCCATTTATTGAGAGAGTACACACGGAGCGCCGACCACATTTATGCCGCCATGCTGCTGCTGCAAACGCAAGTCTACGGCATTGATCTATGGCTCTGGTATGTGAAACACTGCAATGTATGGAACAGACATTATTGATCTATGGCTCTGGTATGTGAAACACTGCAATGTATGGAACAGACATTATTGATCTATGGCTCTGGTATGTGAAACACTGCAATGTATGGAACAGACATTCTAGGGCTATAATTAGTCACATCTGCCCTTGTGTCACAAAACATGCAGTAATCCTGGTCACTAAACTGCCTCCCCCTGGCCAGCCGGGGCGCCTGATGGAGGGGAAAGGAACTGGTTGGAATAACGTGTTCCTTCCACACGCTACGTCCAACCAGGGAAACTCCCCCCTGTCAGGTGTAAAGGAGCAACTTGGACACTCAGGCATGAAGGAAGCATGAGTTTAAGTCCGTTGCTCTCCCCAGGTTGGTGGAGGGTGTGTAGAGCCCAGGATCACATTAGATAATTGACAGAAATGACACAGGAGTGAAAAATGGGTTACAAAATCGTGGGATAAAAATTATAAGATCATCTGCCTTGTTGTGCAATTTTTTTTTATGAAGCCTAAAAGCCATGAAGAAATGTAAAGTTTGTATTCATACGTGACCACATTTCACTGAGCCTGCCGTCGTTCACATTCCAGCTTTTCACCCGAGTAGAACTTTTTGTCCCCCGCAAAATGAGTTAATAGCACAGGCTGTTTGTCCCCCGCAAAATGAGTTAATAGCACAGGCTGTTTGTCCCCCGCAAAATGAGTTAATAGCACAGGCTGTTTGTCCCCCGCAAAATGAGTTAATAGCACAGGCTGACTCCTCACATACTAGAGCATGTCTGAAATAAGTGTCAGAGCTGAAATCGACATGTAAATATGAAATGAACGCTTAAGCGTAATGTTTAGAGTCCACAGAAGTGAACCTGTCAAGTCTGTTTTCTCAAAACGCGCCGTTTTCTGCAAGACATTACTCTATAAGCCACATCTCCAAAACCGGTGGGTCAAACTGAACAACCAATATGTCAATTTGAAGCCATGATTCCCTGCTAAAAATTCAAAACAAATCTGATGGCAGTCCCTCAGTCAAATATGTTCAACATCAATCATAATTGTTAATTGCAATCATTTGTATGACAATGAATGGTCAACTTTGTAATGGTGACACAGCCCTAGTTTCTACTCCAGCCACATGTAATCCAGGTACGTACCGTGGGGGGCCTTAACATGTTGTAATGGTGACACAGCCCTAGTTTCTACTCCAGCCACATGTAATCCAGGTACGTACCGTGGGGGGCCTTCCGTCGCTCAGGTTGAAGACAGCCGGTATTAATAGAGCCGTGTAGGTTGTAGCACCGTACGCCTCGTAATCTCAGGGAGAGCGTTCGTTGTCACCGTTATTCGTCTCAGCTCAGCCGAGTAGACGCTCTATTATACCAGCCATCTCCTGATGACTGCAGCCAAGGTCACCGCATGACACCAAGGTCACATGATCCACCTGGAAGACACAAACATACGACATGACACCAAGGTCACATGATCCACCTGGAAGACACAAACATACGACATGACACCAAGGTCACATGATCCACCTGGAAGACACAAACATACGACATGACACCAAGGTCACATGATTCACCTGGAAGACACAAACATACGACATGACACCAAGGTCACATGATCCACCTGGAAGACACAAACATACTCCGATTACACTTTATCCACATTTTATCCACACTTTTCCTGGGCTGTGTGTGCTCCAGTTCCTGTTGATTTCATTGGATATCATTGGTCATCTGACCAATGATAATGAAAAGTGAAAAGGTATCAAAATGTACCCATTATGCAGAATGTCCCATTTCAAATGTTTCAAAAGAGAATCTACAAGATCTACAAGCTCACAATGTGTTGCATCACAATGCATTGTGAGCTTGTAGATCAGCTACTTTCAAATGGCCAAAATATGGCTGTAGTGGTAAATTGCAATGTAGCCTAAAGGCTATATATGTTTAGTAATAATAATCCCAATCTATAACTGGCAATTAAAGGTTTCCAGATACTTGTAGTGGAGTATATTGCCCACAGTAGGCCTATAGGGGAGAGCCGCCAAGGATGTAACACTTTGCACGTTTCATTTCTTTACTCAGAGATCCGTTTATCTACACATGTAATATTTTCAGGCAACGGACCTACACATGTCTGCTACCATAAACCACTTCAAGTTATCTTTTTGATAAAACAGGTCGGGAGTTATTAAACCGAACGCGGACGCTGTTCCAGTGTTACATTTGCTGCGCATATCGGATTAATTGTAACGGCATGCATGATAAATGTATAACAACGCTAAAATAAACACCATTAAACATATCGTTTTCAGCTTAAAGCAATTATATTTCATTGAAGTAACTCCTTAGCATTGTTTTCATACCATGGATGTGATAAGAAAATGTATCAAACATAAGGGAAATATTAAATAGTATCGGGTGTACCAGTTTGGGCGTTTGAGTCAGTTCAATGGGAAAATATATTGATTAAACAAACGTTTGATTGATTTGATTGAGTTGTACAATGTTATACAACCCTAAACTAATTTTAGAATACACTCAGTAATGAAGACAGCCGACTGAACATATAATATTGGCCAATATGTCAAATATGTAAATATTACATATAATGGTATTGAATGGAAAGTTTTCTTTGCCGTTGCTTACAGACCAGAATGAACGTGAATTCCGTCTAAACACGATGCTAACTAATGAAGAACATAAGCATGAAGACATCATTGTGGATTTGTATTCACCAACACCAAAGAAAATAATTGTAGCACACATAATACTCCAGGTGTAAAATGCCTGGATGCTTTTTGAGAAAAGGCATGAAAAGGCATGCAGAAGCGACGAAAGTATGACCCAATCAAGACAAAAATGCCAAGAACGCACCCTCCAATACTCCCTACTGAGTAGGAGACAGCTGACTGAACATATAATATTGGCCAATATATATATAGCCTACTCTACTTGGTAGCCCTACAAGCAGAACCCAATGGTACTGAAGTTTCTGACATTATTTAGACCTCCAAATTTCAGAAAAGCTTTATGGAGGGTTCCGAGAGGGGCTATCTACTTGGTAGAGATAGGCTACTGTACCCGTGTAGATTTAAAATAATGTTCCAATAAGGCAAACCCGTATTCTTCCCCTCCTGCCCCGAAGACGCCGAGACGTTCCTTCCTTCGCGACGTCCCGGTGAGATCTCCATATAACCCCGTCCCGGTGCGTCCCGGTGAGATCTCCATATAACCCCGTCCCGGTGCGTCCCGGTGAGATCTCCATATAACCCCGTCCCGGTGCGTCCCGGTGAGATCTCCATATAACCCCGTCCCGGTGCGTCCCGGTGAGATCTCCATATAACCCCGTCCCGGTGCGTCCCGGTGAGATCTCCATATAACCCCGTCCCGGTGCGTCCCGGTGAGATCTCCATATAACCCCGTCCCGGTGCGTCCCGGTGAGATCTCCATATCAGTGATGTTTTTGGCAGCAAATTTCTATTTTAGTTTTTAGTCATTTAGTCTCTTGAATAGTTTTCACTTAGTCTTAGTCACATTTTAGTCACCTGGAATGTTCTAGTGTTTAGTCTAGTTTTAGTCGACTAAATGTCGTACGATTTTAGTCGACTAAATCTACAGTTGATTTAGTCGACTGAAATTTGTTTTGACAGGCCTTGATGTCGTTGTAATGACATATTTTACACTTTGGTTGCATGCTGAAAATAGCAGATCTACAATCTCACAACGCGACGTTGTGAGATTGTAGATCTGCTATTTTCAGCATGCAACCCAGCATAAAACTGGATCTCTTGTCCACCAGTCCCTTCCTAACATTTTAGTCTAGTTTTTATTTGTTGACGAAATTGTCAGTATATTTAGTCTTAGTTATAGTCATCATAGATTCGTTTTCATTTAGTTTTAGTCAGTGAAAAAAGGTAGTCAACAAACATTTTTCGTCTTAGTTTTAGTCGACGAAAACAACACTGCTCCATATAACCCCGCTGGGTGATAAACGTCATGTTCATGTAAGGCCTATCTAGACTTTCTCCACATGAACTTGCCTATAGTTGCACACAGACCGCTCATCAGAACTGTGGTCTTGCCTATAGTTGCACACAGACTGCTCATCAGTGCTGTGGTCCCGAGACGTAAACATGACCTTTTTGTTTGTATTAGTTTGTTATCAAATAAAACATCATGCTGCTGTAGGACGCCGGAGGCCGCCATCTTTGTTTATGCCGTAAATCGTGGTCTTGCAGTGAAGTAAGTTCCTGTGCTGCGAACTGTCGTGAAATACTGCGACACCTGACTGAGTACTGCGTTCTGAAAGGATCTATAGGCAAGCTGCAAAAAGCCTGCCAAAGGGGATCAATGCTCGGGACCTTTAATAGACCCCACATTTATTTAAATGCTTTTGGTTTCTATCCTCTCCTTATTATTTATTTATCGACGAATGTCATTATTATTAATGTCATATATTATTTTGATGAATTGAACAATGTGGACCCTGTTGTAAACAAGTGTAATGCTTAATTGGGTCGTCCACTCACAGTTAACAGTCTTTGTATTGAGTTTGTGCTTGAAATGTACTGTAAATTCTGCAAACTGTTAATAAATATGTCAATCAATCAATCAATCAATCAATGTTATTATTATTATTATGCCTACTATTATTATTATTCATTTTATTTTATTTTTGTTAAGAAAACCACCAGCAAACGTTGAAACTATTTGCTCCAGAGCTATCCCCTGATATATTAATTAAACTATTTGCTCCAGAGCTATCCCCTGATATATTCATTAAACTATTTGCTCCAGAGCTATCCCCTGATATATTCATTAAACTATTTGCTCCAGAGCTATCCCCTGATATATTAATTTTGCAGACTGAGTTCTGCTAGATGCTGAGCTCCGTGTTTGTGTGTGTGTGTGTGTGTGTGTGTGTGTGTGTGTGTGTGTGTGTGTGTGTGTGTGTGTGTGTGTGTGTGTGTGTGTGTGTGTGTGTGTGTGTGTGTGTGTGTGTGTGCGCGCGCGCGCGTGCGTTTGTGTGTGCGTGCGTGTGTCTCGTGCTCTCCCGTACGCTGCTCTTCCCACCATCAGCCCAGCTCAATGTCTTCTATATTCTTATCTTATGCATATACTCATGGTCATAATGCCATTTTTATTTCTATAATCAAACTATGAAAGGTTTACATATTATACATGTTAATTATTATCAGGAGCCTGTTCCTAAAAATTAACCTTTTAAGGGCCTGGGTTGCTTATAACAAATAATAAACAACGTGGTTGACAGACTCTATCCCAGATAATGGTGTGGAACTTAAAGGACAGCTTTAGTTTTTTTCAACCAAGGTTCATGTTGTAGGTTGTTATTAGAGAAACTAAAAGATGAGTGTTCTTTTTTTTCATTTTCTGCTTTCTTTCGTTTTAGGGATTTTAGCTGTTTTTGACAGGGGGGCGGGGGCATTCGAGCATGGGGCTAAATATGTATTTTTTACAACATTTTATAGCGATTTATTTTTTAATTATTTACTATAGTCCTAATAAACCCCAGGAAATTTCATCTGGCCACAAAACATCACGAGATCTACTGAATGTGTCAAACTGACATATTGAGCCTATGACACACAGTGTGGCTTCCCCCCAGTAGGCTACCTTCACATTCAGTAGATCCTGTGATTTATTTGTGGCCAGATGCAATTTCCTGGGGTTTATTAGGGCTATAGTAAATAATAAAATAATAAATCTCCATAATATTTTGTAAAAAAATACATATTTAGCACCATGCATGCTCGAATGCCCCCGCCCCCCAAAACAGCTAAAATCCCTAAAACGAAAGAAAGCAGCAAATGGAAAAAAAATAACTTACTTAACATACTTTTAGTACTTTAAGTACATTTTGATGCCAATACGTTTGTACTTTTACTCAAGTACATTTTAAATTCCGTCATTTTACTTGTAACGAAGTAGTTGTAAATTGCAGTATTGGTACTTTTACTTAACGGACCACTTCACCACTTTTCAACCTATCTCCATAATTATAGGTCCTCACGAATAATCATGAGAAAATGGCACGATTTTGTTCTACTCAGTCTGTGTCTCACAGGAGGGCTGTGGGCAGTTCAGAAACCAGTCTGTGTCTCATAGGAGGGCTGTGGGCAGTTCAGAAACCGTCCTCCAGTGACATCATCGATGGGGAATACAAGCTAATAGAAACTGCAGGCTTTCTATAGTCCTGAAAAGGTGCAAAATGCGAAAATGGAAGCCATCGTTTAAATCTTGTTTAAAAAAAATCTGCCTAACGATGATGTCACTGGAGGACGGTTTCTAAAGTGCCCACAGCCCTCCTATGAGACACAGACTGGTTTCTAAGCTGCCCACAGCCCTCCTATGAGACACAGACTGAGTAGAAAGAAACCGTGCCATTTTATCGTGATTATTAGTGAGGACCTATTATATGAAGATGGGTTGAAAAGTGGTGAAGTGGTCCTTTAAGTAAAACAATTGAGTAGCCTACTTTTTCCACCACTGCATACGTTTCAATATGTCTCCACAGCGAGGCTGCAGCCTACTATCCTACTGGTAGGCAACATGTCAACCAGAATAACCTACATACGTTTCACTATGTCTCAGCCTACTATCCTACTGGTAGGCAGAAACATGTCAACCAGAATAACCCGTTCTGAGTGAAACGCCTCCCTATATGCAATTAACACCATAAAGCATTACACTGTGTGTGTGTGTGTGTGTGTGTGTGTGTGTGTGTGTGTGTGTGTGTGTGTGTGTGTGTGTGTGACTGTGTGTGTGTGTGTGTGTGTGTGTGTGTGTGTGTGTGTGTGTGTGTGTGTGTGTGTGTGTGTGTGTGTGTGTTCACCCACAATGCACCAGAGGGAGTGCAACAAACCATGTACAACCCAGATTCGGCACAAACAAGGGACTAAATTATTTTCGCTCCTATGCCACCAAAATGTGGAACGCCCTACCAACAGTCATTAAGACATGTGAATCCCTTGACTCCTTCAAAAAAAGGGCACCTACGGACGGCTGCAATTCGAAACTGGCCCCCGTAAAATCTGAATCCCCCCCCCCCCCCCCTTTTCCCCTCACTGTATATGTTTATTTCCCCTTTTTGCATCCTTTATGATGAATTCCTGTTCTGTTCTTTAAAGGGACCCTTCACCCTTTTTGCAAAAAAATATATGTTAATGACGTTTAGAAGCTTTAGAACACTTTCCTGGGGGTCTTTATGTGTGTAATATGTGGTTTTAGCTATTTTAGATTGTAGCAGTGAGCCCAGTGTCTCTGATGTCATGGTCTCACTACCTTCCTGGACTACAAATCCCATAATTATTTGGTGCACTGCTCCTCCTTGTGGATAGGGGGAGAGCTGTCTTACTGAGACAACATGTAGTCCAGGAAGGTAGTGAGCCCAGTGTCCATGACATCACCGGGCTCACTGGAATCTAAAATATCTAAAACCACATATTACACACATAAAGAGCCCCAGGAAAGAGTTCTAAAGCTCCTAAACGTCATTAACATATCTTTTTTTGCAAAAAGGGTGAAGTGTCCCTTTAGAAGTGTCTATTTGTACGTCTCTAAATGTTTTGATGAATTGAACATGGTGGACCCTCTTGTAAACAAGTGTATAATGCTTAATTGGGTCGTCCACTCACAGTTAACAGTCTTTGTATTGAGTTTGTGCTTGAAATGTACTGTAATTCTGCAAACTGTTAATACATATTTCAATCAATCAATCAATCAATGTGTGTGTGTGTGTGTGTGTGTGTGTGTGTGTGTGTGTGTGTGTGTGTGTGTGTGTGTGTGGGTGGGGTTTCGCATAGTAGGCCTATCGAGTATCGGGTCTGTCTGAGGCTGAGCACTTTACATTTGGTTTAAAACACAGAACACTGCAGTTGACCGTTTAGATTGTGGACAGCTAGTTGGACACAGACAACTGACTGACCACTATCTGGACTCCATGTATATCCTCGTCTGGAAGAAATCCTATACAGATTAATATCGGGTAAGTGTTTTTTTTATCACTTTGGAACTGCAGTGCCGTTTTTACAGTGTTTATACAATGGCAGAAACAATCCATCGATTTGTTTAGTTTTTCCACATGCCGTAGAATAATATGGTTGCACATTTCAGACGAAATCACAATAAAGACAGTAAACTGCTACTTTATTGTGGACAAAACCATAAAGCACTCTATATTAAACACTATATAATATAAACACTTGTTTTGCAACAGGGGCCACCGTGTTCAATTCATCATAATGGGCTCTATGCAGCCTGATACTTTGACTATATAGAAGTAGTCTATTTGTACGTCTCTAAATGTTTTGATGAATTGAACATGGTGGACCCTCTTAATTGTAAACAAGTGTAATGCTTAATTGGGTCGTCCACTCAGTTAACAGTCTTTGTATTGAGTTTGTGCTTGAAATGTACTGTAATTCTGCAAACTGTTAATAATAAAAATTAAAAAAAGAAAAACTTCCGCGTTCGTCGGAAGCCACTATAATTCAACTGTCAACGTACGGTCGTGATTTTGTAAATTGTAGGAATACATTTCAGTTCTTTAAACCACACTATTTAATTTGATAATGTGATGGCGTAGTTTGTCATAGTTTGATTATTTGTGTTGCGACGTTGACATGACGAAATTAGTTAGAAACGTCTTAATCTCTTAAAAACGAGACTTCTTCATGGAGTTGTTATCGTGTTGCCATGTCCGCTTGTTATAGCGACTTTGGTCTTGTTTTTCAGTAAAGTTGCTTGAAAATATTGACAGTAGGCTATTGCAGGTTGTGTTTTTTTTGGGGCTTGTTCTAAAGTGTAGTTGCTTATTAGGCTTGTTCCCTGATGTTGTTAAACTGTGATTCTGCTCAAACATTGTTATGAAGCCAAGGACCCCATGTATTTGTGCACACGACCCCATCTGATCTGTTTGTATAAAACAAAAACTATTTAGGAAAACATCTGTCTACAAGCTCACCCGCGGACACATTGTGAGCTTGTAGATATGCTATCTCAAGTAGCTGCCCGATGTATAGTATATAATATTAAGTATTATAGACAGTACAGCTCATTTGTGGAGTGGCTTCTTTTCATAGACCTGATTGCTTATTGCTCTCACACAATCTGGCAACACCGGTTGTTACGCTGCTGTGTGTAACAGCTGGAGGCGAGAGGAAGGCGTTTCCAGATTGTTTTTTGTTTTTGTTTTATACAAATAAAAATAAAAACCTGGCACAGAACCATTCTTCAGATCCGTGTGCACAAATACATGGAGGTCCTTCATGACAATGTTTGATCAGAATCACAGGTTTAAACCAACATTAGGGAACAATTAAGCCTATATAATGCAACCTACAACTCGTAAACTACCAATATTTTAAAGCAACTTTACCCGAAACTTCCTCTCATTCCGACATTCTCTACCTCTGGCGAAAACCGCCCCCCCCCCCCCCCCCCCCCCCCCCCCCCCCCTCTCTCTCTCTCTCTCCATTTCTCTCTCTCCATTTCTCTCTCCCTTTCTCTCTCCCTTTCTCTCTCATTTTCAATTTCAAAAGGCTTTTTTGGCATGATAAATATGTTTTACATTGCCAAAGCATACATACAACAAAACAAAAGTCAATAAACATCCCAACAATAATGAACAACAAGCAATACAGTAACAAATGAAAATAAATTAACAAACATAAACATAACAGCAACTTAATGACCCTGTTCAGACAGATATACCTGTCTCTTCTGTCCACTGGCTGTCCCTCAGTCGATGACAACTCCATACATATTTTGCTGCCAAAACTGTGCATTTGGACTGTTCTCCCAGAACATATTGGAGTGATGAGTTATTAATGGTGGATTCAAATTCTTTATATTTTTCTTTAAATTTAGGGAAGAATGATTCTCTGATGTCTTTATACTTGTCGCATTGTAACAGAAAGTGTAGTTCCGTCTCCACCTCTCCTTGAGAGCAGAGTGAACACAGTCTGTCTTCTCTAGGCAGCCAGTTCTGTCTGTGTCTGTGTGTCTGTGTGTCTGTGTGTCTGTGTCAGTTCTGTCTGTGTCTGTGTGTCTGTGTGTCTGTCTGTGTCTGTGTGTCTGTGTCAGTTCTGTCTGTGTCTGCCTGTTTCTACTGCCAGGCGGTGGTCGCTGAGTCTGTACATAGTCAACATCTTCCTCAGTGTTGGATCAGTAACAGTGGTCAGGTAGTTTGCCACTGTGTATTCTCGGTTGAGGGCCAAATAGCATTCTAATTTACTTGGGTTTTTGTTGTGTTTTTCCAATATGTGATATAATGTTCTTGTTGCATTTTGATAATTTGGTTAGTGGAGGTTGTTTTAGTCAGGGGAGGGGTGGTGGGGTAAGACTCAGGACCAGCTGACTGAGGGACTCCTACTCATGTTCTCCTCTTGGCATTTTAAGGCCTGGTGATGGTAGGAGGTGGGGTCACTATTTTTAAGGTGCTTATGGAATTTGAATGCTCTTTTCTGGATGTTAATTAGGAGAGGGAATTGGCCAAGTTCCGCTCTGCATGCATTATTTGGAGTTTTCTTTGAGTTTTTAATATATATTTACAAAATTCTGTGTGAATAGTCTCAATTGGATGTTTGTCCCAATTAGAAAATTCCTGATTTGCCAGGGGACCCCACACTTCACTACCATACAGGGCAATTGCTCAATAATTGATTTGAAAATCTTCAGCCAAATTCGAATTGGAATGTTAATTTTGATAGATTTTCTAATCATATAGAAAGCCCTTCTTGATTTTTCCCTCAGGTCATTCACAGCCATGTTAAAATTCCCTGTGGAACTAATTTTTAATCCCAGGTATGTGTATGTGTGTGTGTGTTCTATGTTGGTGCAGCCAAGTAAAAATGGGTATCTGCTCTCTCCTCTCTCTCTCTCTCCCTTTCTCTCTCCCTTTCTCTCTCTCTCTCCCCTCTCCCCCTCTCTCTCCCCCTCTCTCTCCCCCTCTCTCTCCCCCTCTCCCCCTCTCCCCCTCTCCCCCTCTCTCTCTCTCTCTCTCTCTCTCTCTCTCTCTCTCTCTCTCTCTCTCTCTCTCTCTCGCCGGGAATAGGCTGAGAATAGAGCAAAAACACACCCGTGTGAACAGAGTGGGGCAACTCCCCTCTCCCAGCTTTTTGTAACAGAGCATAATGTCACATTGCATGATCCTTAAATGCAGTGCCGTCTCTACAGGGGGGCATTGGGTGGCATTGCCCCCTCAGATTGTAAATATATACATGTTCAAATTCATTGAATGGTTAATAGAAATACAAGGTAATATATGCATGCAGAAGACACATTATAATGCTCAACATATTTGTATTTCTTTGTTTGTTGTTGGTGCTGCTGCATAATTGTATCCTTTTTCAAGCATCACTTTGTTAATAGGCGACTATTTGTTATACATATGGCCGGGGGGGGGGGGGGGGTCTTTGGAAAAATATCTCTCTCTCTCTCTCTCACTCTCTCTCATTAGAGTCACTACCCCTCTCACTGTTCTGGCGCCCCCTACTGCTATTATTAAGTCACATACTCATGCTCACACAGACAGACACACACACAAACAAGTACGGAGGACAGACACACACAAACAAGTACGAGGACATTGCAAGCTGGTTGTAGGAGTGGTTGCACCACTCAAAAATAGCAGACCTATAAGCTTGAGGAACATTGGGAACATTTGGGGAACATTTTCGATGGATTGACATTGGATGACACATGGATTGGAAATTCTTTGGAACATGAACATCTTCTTGTGACAACAATATAAGTTGTAAAGCGGCTGTGTGTGTGCGCGCCGTGCACCGTGTATATACAGCAAACATTGACTGTTGTCTGGTGTTTTGTGACTATGTGATCTTGACAGGTTTAATACAGTCCAGAGATGAGTCACCGTGAGGAGAGAGAGGAGGGAGCTGACAAACATCTCGTCCACAGAGCAGAGATGAGACGCCGTGAGGAGAGAGAGGAGGGAGCTGACAAACATCTCGTCCACAGAGCAGAGATGAGACGCCATGAGGAGGAGGGAGCTGACAAACATCTCGTCCACAGACCAGTGTCTCCAACAACCAGCTACATGTCTATGAAGAGTGACTCGTCTATACCTCTACCTCCTGACTTCAGTGATGAACCTGGACCTCCTGATGCCAAGTATGTGAATGCACCTATAAATACACTATAATACGTGTACAGTATTTGTGTAAATTATTTGTGTACATTATGCAACATATATATTATATATATATATATGTTTAAAATATCACCTGTTATTGTACTGTATATTTAGTAAGATTGTATGGTTTCCATTATTTTATTGATATTTTATTTAATTTACTTGTCATGCAATGGCAAGAGACGGAACAAAAAACTCTTTAGAAACCCTTTAACTAACTTTTTCATTCACACAAACATTTTCTATGATTCCAGAAGTCTGTACCAGAGAGCAGAGTCTCCAACTCCCAGCCTTCTGTCTGTGAAGAGTGACTTTTCTAAAGACATTCCTCTTAACTTCAGTGATGAATCTGGACCTCCTGATACACAGTATGTCAATCCTCCTGTACAATATATACACTAACACTATACAATATATACACTATAATACTACTGTACAATATACACTATCAGAATCATAAAACACGGGACGTGATGTTAAGACTGTCCATTGTGCCAATAGATGGTGTGGGCTCACATGAGATTGCCTTGATGTTAAGAGTGGCATTAGGAGGTGTATTTCAACTAGGGTATGATGTCAATTTTGGGACACATCCTCAGTAGTGTGCCTTTGAATCAGCGGGTGTTTCGGCCTTCCAACACTATACACCCTCATCAAAGGTGGCCAGCTAAAGGGTGATCAAGCCTTAGCTTGTGTCCCATGCCCAATCATTGAGATTTGCCTCCCACGGGACTATGCAAGGCAGGGGCGTCCTCTTCCCTGAGCCAGCCATACAGCTGACCGCATACCTCATATGCCCTCATGTTTGAGGGGTTTGAATGGAGTTCTCAGATGTGTGTGTGTGTGTGTGTGTGTGTGTGTGTGTGTTGGGGGGGGGGGGGGGGTCATGCTCTTATAGCCCAGCAAGGGTCTTTCCTTTTAATCCAGATCCACTGGCTGCCTCTTTCAGCTGCTTGAGAAAGTGTTCTGATTGTCTGCCGCAGAGCCTGTCCATGGATGCCAAGTTCCTTCAGTAGCCTGATGGTGGAAGAAGCCACAAATCCTCTGCATCCCACTTCGACTGGACAGACTTTTGCATTCCAGCCACGCTGAATTGCGTCTGCTGCCAGCTCTGTGTATCGCAGTTTCTTGCGCTCATAGGCCTCCTCAACAGAGTTCTCCCATGGGACTGTGAGCTCTATTATGTACACAGACTTGCGTGAAGGGGACCAGAGTACCATGTCTGGCCTAAGGTTGGTGGAAGCAATCTCAGGTGGAAAAATTAGTTGCTGGCCAATATCGACAAGCATCTTCCAGTCGCGGGCCATGGCTAGGTGTCCAGTTTCTGGCTTTGTTGAAGGATGCTTGGGCTTTTTTTGTTTTTGTCCCTCCCGGATGAATATTGTCGTTTTGCTGGGATTGCTTGTTCTTGGGGGTAAGGAGTTTGTTGCACTCCTCTTGATCTCAAGTGCTGCAGCCAGGCTCTTGAGGACCTGATTGTGCCTCCAGGTGTAGCGGCCTTGTGTGAGGCTGGTCTTGCAACCAGACATGATGTGTCTGAGAGTCGCTGGAGCTGGGCAGAGGGGGCAGGTTGGATCCTCGCCATACCACTGATGTAGGTTTTTTGGTGATGGCAGCACATCATATATAGCTCTTATGATGAAGCTGATGTTGCTTGCTTCCATTTGCCATAGCTCACTCCAGTTGATCTTTCTCCTCTCCACACCTTCCCACCGCATCCATTGCCCCTGTTTGGAAAGAGACACAGCCTTTGCACTTCTTGCGGTCTCCTCTTCCCTGCGCACCTCCTCGACCACAAGTTTCCTCCGCTCGGATGTTGATGCCTTATGCCAAGTTGGTTTGCTTGCTGCCAGGCCAAAGCCTCCTCTTCCATGCTGGATATTTCCCACAATGTCTTGGTGTCTCAGGGCTGATGTAGCTTGCTGCACAGCATTGGATGGAGTCCATTTCCGTCCCGTTAGTAGGGGGGGTGCAGCCTTGCTGATGGTCTGGTCTTTGGAGTCTTTCAATGTCATCTGAAGTCTTACTTTAGAGCACTTGTACTCCTCCGTCAGACTTGTGAGAGGTAGTTCAAGGACCCCTTTGCCGTAGAGGGCGATGTTGGTTAGACATCGTGGGACACCTAGCCATTTCTTCACGTATGAAGTAATGGTTCGCTCCATCTTCTTCACAGTTGTTATTGGGACCTCATAGACGGTGAGTGGCCACATTACCCGGGGGAGAAGGCCAAACTGTAGGCACCAAAGTTTGAGCTTCCCAGGCAGTAGGGTCTTGTTGATGTTCTCCAGACCATTGGCGATGTCCTGCCTTAATTGCTGCACTTGATCTTTATCCTTGAGGCTTGCATTGTACCATCTGCCCAGGCTTTTGACAGGTTGCTCAGACACGGTTGGTATCGGGTCATCTCCAATATGGAACTTCACATCTTTTAGCTGTCCCTTGACTATGGAGATGCTTCGAGATTTGCTTGGCTTGATTTTCATCCGGGCCCACTGGATGTTCTCCTGGAGTTTTCCAAGTAGTCGCCTGGTGCATGCTGCAGTTGTGGTAATTGTAGTCATGTCATCCATGTACCCTCGGATAGGTGGGAGACGGATCCCGCTTTTAGTTCGCTCGCCGCCCACCACCCATCTTGACGCCCTGATTATGACCTCCATGGCCATAGTGAAGGCCAGAGGTGAGATTGTACAGCCTGCCATTATGCCCACATCCAAGCGCTGCCATTTTGTAGTGAAGTCAGGTGTTGTGAAACACAGTTGCAGGTCTTGGAAGTAGGCTTTTACCAGTGTGGTGATGGGTTCTGGTACATGGAAAAAGTTGAAGGATTCCCAAAGGAGTTTATGGGGAACTGAGCCAAAGGCATTGGCCAGGTCGAGGAAGATGACATAGAGGTCCCTTTTGTCCTTCTTAGCTGCTTGTATCTGGTGCCAAATCATACTTGTATGTTCCAGGCAACCAGAGAACCCAGGAATTCCTGCTTTCTGTACAGATGTATCAATGTACTTGTTCCTTTCCAGGTAAGTGGACAACCTCTTTGCTATTATGCTGAAAAAGATTTTCCCCTCGACGTTGAGAAGGCAGATTGGTCGAAATTGACTGATGTCTGTCGCATCCTTTTCTTTCGGAATTAGCACACCACCAGCCCTTCTCCATGCCTTGGGTATTACTTCTTTCTGCCACACTATCCTCATGAGTCTCCAAAGAAAGCGTAGAACGTCCGGGGCGTTCTTATAGAGCTTGTATGGCACTCCATTAGGCCCTGGAGCCGATGCCGCTCTTGCTCGCCGGACTACATTCTCTACTTCCTTCCATTTTGGAGGGTCAGTGTCCAGGCTGAATTCCGGAGGTTGAATAGGTGGGATATCACGTGGGATGCTCATCTGCTCATCCCTTTTCATGTCCTGGTGGACCGTTTCCAGATGTTCTTCCAGTTCCTGCTTTGGAGTTTTCAGGATTCCGCTCTTCTCCTTAGTGAAGATGTCTTTGAGAAACTTGAAGGGGTTTTTATAGAATCGTGTTCTTGAGTGTTCCTTCTTCTTACGAAGTTTCCTTAAGTTCTCTGCTCTTCGCAAGGTTGCCAGCCGACATTTGATGTCTGCTTGGAGTAGCATGAGACCTTCTCTCTCTGTATCAGAGGCCTTTTTCCACTGCTTTCTCAGCTGCCTTCTCTCTCTGACAAGACTCTCGATCTCTTGCTGCCTCCTAGATTTGGTTGGGGCTGGTGGTGCTTTTCCACTCCTTTTGTTTACTCCAAAGCGCCCTTCTCCGTAGTTGTATATGATGTCTCCCATCTTTTCAAGCTTTTTCTCTGCTGTTCCTACCTGTTGTTCCAGGATTTTTATCAGGTCGTTGTTGATTGTTTCCCACTCTTTCTTTTCAACAGCTTTGGGCCACTTCACATTCGGTCTGTGTCCTTTGATCTTTTCCTCCTTTGGAGGTCTCTGTGGTTGGGTGAGTTCGTCCACCGGTCTTTCTGTACTTGTGTTACTCTCCACGTCCACAGGCATTTCCGTGCTTGTGTTATCCTCCTCAATTACAGGGGTACTGATGCTCTGCGAACTTTGGTTTGCGTCCCGTCGCTGTGCTTCAATCGACTGACTTGACTGGTTGCTTCGTAAGAAGTACCGGTCAATGCGAGGTCCCTGTCTCTGCTCCTCCAAGCACTTTTTCCTCCCTTGGTGGTTCTTCAACCCCCTTTCCGATGTTACTTTCTCCCAACCGCATCTGCACACCTGAAGTGTATGTCCTGCTGCTGCTGTGGTCGTCTCATGTGCTGTGTTCTTCTTAATCGTAGTCGTTTCCGGTCCTGGGTCTGTAGCCGTGTGATCAATCGTTGAGCCATCTTGCGCCCCAGCTCTCGCAGGCTCTAGGGGTATGTTCCTTTGTTGACTTTCTGTAGCACTTAGCGGGTGTCTCCAACATACTGAAGCAGCGTCGGAGACTGCCGGCATGGGTAGCTAGCCCATGACAGCCCCAGTGGGGTCTATTCCCTCCAGTCAGCAGTCTCTCCAAGCTGTCACACAGACTTTCCTATGTTGTCAGCTGTCCTTTCACAGCGGTCACTGGACGAGTCCAGAAAATCAGAATCATAAAACACGGGACGTGATGTTAAGACTGTCCATTGTGCCAATAGATGGTGTGGGCTCACATGAGATTGCCTTGATGTTAAGAGTGGCATTAGGAGGTGTATTTCAACTAGGGTATGATGTCAATTTTGGGACACATCCTCAGTAGTGTGCCTTTGAATCAGCGGGTGTTTCGGCCTTCCAACACTATACACCCTCATCAAAGGTGGCCAGCTAAAGGGTGATCAAGCCTTAGCTTGTGTCCCATGCCCAATCATTGAGATTTGCCTCCCACGGGACTATGCAAGGCAGGGGCGTCCTCTTCCCTGAGCCAGCCATACAGCTGACCGCATACCTCATATGCCCTCATGTTTGAGGGCACTATACAATATACATTATAACACTGTAGTCTTTGCATACGCATGTAAGGTCGTCAGGGCTAGGGCAAGTGCTACGGGCCATGATGGAGTTGTTATCATACAGAATATGTTAACAATAGTAGCCTATGGCTGGTAGAACATGGGTGCAATTTGGGAGGAATAAAAACACTTTTCTTTCTTTCTGTGTGATAAAAATACAAATGAAAAAACATATTTTTGGTCGGACTCTTGCTGGAGCCTCATTCATTCAATGCCACTTTGACCACGCTTCCACCTCTTGGTTCTCCAACATCTCAATGTCACTAAAAACTAAACTTCAGACCTCCCAAAACAACTGAACACATATTGACTTTGACTTTTGTTTCTATGATTCCAGACGTCTGTACCACAGAGCAGAGTCTCCAACTCCCAGCCTTCTGTCTGTGAAGAGTGACTTTTCTAAAGACATTCCTCTTAACTTCAGGGATGAATCTGGACCTCCTGATACACAGTATGTCAAACCTCCTGTACAATATATACACTAACACTATACAATATATACACTATAATACTACTGTACAATATATACACTATGGTCCTCATTCACACAAACATTTATGTTATTCCAGACGTCTGTACCACAGAGCAGAGTCTCCAACTCCCAGCCTTCTGTCTATGAAGAGTGACTTTTCTAAAGACATTCCTCTTAACTTCAGTGATGAATCTGGACCTCCAGATACACAGTATGTCAATCCTCCAATAGCCTACAATTCAAGGTTCAATGTTGTACTTTATTGTTCCATCCTGTGTACACTACAGGTACATAAGAATACAACTTTATTGTTCCATCCTGTGTACACTACAGGTACATAAGAATAAAACTTTATTGTTCCATCTTGTGTACTCTACAGGTACATGAGAGTAAAACTTATTTTGGTTTCAGACAATGCATCAGCATTATATACACAACATTTTATAACACAACCATGTGATCTCATGCTAAGTTATATCAATTCCATAACAAGACATAACATCTAATAATGTCGTATCAACCCTGTTCAAAGTCCATCTACAGATTGTAAGTTACTGTGTGAGCAGTTTGTGAATGAAGTGGTACAAATCACAGTGTGGTGTTCAGTAGACAGGCTGGCTGCTTGTGTGCATGTACAGTATGTGTACAGTATGCCACCTATACATTTAAACTATCACCTGTTAGTGTAGGCCTATTGTATATGTAGTAACTTAAAGACGGTTACAGTACAATATTAAGCTTGATGTTTATTTCCCAAGTGAGAAACAGACTGGAAGCTCTATCGCCACATAATAAAGTCACTTCCTCCAAGCTGGTGGTTTCCTGTTAGACCAGAGCCATAGAGTAAGACAGAGTTAGGACATTGAGGGGCAGAAATCTGTGAGTTCTGTTGGAAAAAAGTAAAAGTATTGTACAGTGACAACTATAAACTCTCTGTAATGTTTATGTTGTACTATTACTAATAATCAATCTAAAATAAAGGTATTTAAGATCATTAAAGCTGAGTCCAGTGCATTCTGCCAACTCCCGGTCCAGGACTTTGTCACTGTTCGCTATGCTCTTCACCAATAGAAGTCTAGACGTAGAAGATTGGACTGAAGCCCCATGAAGTGAACGGAGTTGTGGTAACTCTGTCTTACTCTATGGCTACTACTGACTGCCTAGTCCTAGTCTGGTGTACTTGCGCCCCCTCTTGGCCAGGCCCTGTAATAAAACAATAAGCCACAAGAGGTCTCAGGTTACCATGAATTTTACAATGGAGAAAGGCGTAGTGAGACATGAGCACATCGAGTGTCTCCAATCAGAATCAAGTATTGGGACTATAACCGTCTTAGAACTAAGTTTTTGACATGCCTAGTAAAACCACAACATAACAATTTTTATTATGTTTTTGGCCATTTTATTCAGTTTACTTGTTGCTGCAATGCTGTGAGAGGAAAGTAAAATATGTTACCCTTTTGGAAGTAAAATGGAATGTAACAATACAAAATAAAAAACTAATTGACCGTGTCATTCACACAAACAATGTCTATGATTACAGACGTCTGTACCACAGAGCAGAGTCTCCAACTCCCAGCCTTCTGTCTGTGAAGAGTGACTTTTCTAAAGACATTCCTCTTAACTTCAGTGATGAATCTGGACCTCCAGATACACAGTATGTCAATCCTCCTGTACAATATATACACTATAACACTATACAATATACACTATAACACTATACAATATACACTATAACTAGCCTAGGGATAGAAAAGCCGTTTAGCTGGTTAATTATTAGCCACATATCCAACCCAAAATATAAATGTAATAATTAATCAATCAATCAATGATGGATTTTGGGATCTACATAGGAACCAGGTGGCTCCAATGAGGATGTAAATATGTAATCATGTCCACAGAGAGAGGCGTGGTGAGACTGAGCAGAACCCTGGACTGAAGACCCCCAGTCAAACCACACCTGGACTGAAGACACCCAGTCAAACCACACCTGGACTGAAGACACCCAGTCAAACCACACCTGGACTGAAGACACCCAGTCAAACCACACCTGGACTGAAGACACCCAGTCAAACCACACCTGGACAAAGTAAGAATCTGCACTCATTGAAAATTCATAGTCAGACTAAATGTGACCAAACTTGACTGGGGCCCATTGGAGTTTATGTAATTTTCTTTTTGTTCCATGTCATATGAAAGCAGGGAATCATACCTTCAAGTTGACATATTGGTTGTTCAGTTTGACCAACCAGTTTTGGAGATATGGCTTATAGAGTAATGTCTTGCAGAGAAACAGCGAGTTGAGAAAACAGGCTTGAAAGGTTCACTCCTGTGGACTCTAACATTACACCTAGCTTCATGTTTAAGCATTTATTTTATATTTACATGTCTTCTGTGATCTCTAACATTACACCTAGCTACATGTTTAAGCATTTATTTCATATTTACATGTCTTCTGTGGACTCTAACATTACACCTAGCTACATGTTTAAGCATTTATTTCATATACATTTCTTCTGTGGACTCTAACATTACACCTAGCTACATGTTTAAGCATTTATTTCATATTTACATGTCGATTTCAGCTCTGACACTTATTTCAAACATGCTCTAGTGAAGAGTCTGCCTGTGCTATTAACTAATTGTGGATTAAACAAAAATATTAGTTTTTCTCCTCTGGTGAAAAGCTGGAGGCTGCTCGATGGCAGGCTCTCAGTCAAATCTGGTCACAAATGGTCAAATGATCTGTCTGTATCAATTATATCTAAGTGCAAATAATGAAGCTAAACATTATCAACTCAACAACTGGACAAAAACAGCTGATCTTGTGTTGTTACCTTTGGCAAAATGTTTCTTATCAAAAAGCATATTATCTGGGGGTAATTAATTAGCAATGTGTGCTGTAAAAGATGTAAAGTTATAAATTAACCTGAATGTTTTAAACATAAATGTTCTTCTCATTTCAGATGTCCGTCTGCAGGTTGATTTGAACGATTATAAGGTCAGTTTGGAGGTCAGATCGGACAGTCTTGATGGAGTGAAAAACCACATGACGGAAGAGTCTGGAGACTCCGTCACCAGCACCTACTCAGAGCTCTACATCTCAGCGGGACAGAGTGAAGGGGTTAATAGCCAACATGAGGTGATACAGCTCGAGAGAACTTCCAACATGAAGACCTTCCATGACGATGCAATCAACTGCTGTAAAATCTTTAAGATCATCCTCCCTGGCAGAGAGAAACCCAGCGAAACAGTTCTGACAAATGGCATCGCTGGCATCGGAAAAACATTCTCTGCGCGCAAGTTTGCTCTGGACTGGGCAAGAGGTTTGGAGAATCAAGATATAGATCTCCTGGTTCCCTTTTCATTCCGGGAGCTGAACTTGGTCAGAGATAAGCAGTACAGTCTTCTCAACCTGATCCATGATTTCCACCCAACGTTAAAGAAGGTCACAGCAGAGCAGCTCGCTGCCTGGAAAGTTTGCTTCATCCTCGATGGCCTCGATGAAAGCAGGTCTCCGTTGCACTTTGACGAAAATGAAATCATCTCTGATGTCACAGTGACATCATCGGTGGATGCTCTGTTGACAAACCTCATCAAGAGGAATCTGCTCCCCAAGGCCCTCCACTGGATAACCACCAGACCCGCAGCAGCCAATCGGATCCCTCCTGCATGTGTTGACATGGTGACAGAAGTGCGAGGGTTCACAGACCCCCAGAAGGAGAAGTACTTCAGGAAGAGATTCAGTGAAGAGAAGCTGGCCGACAGAGTCCTCTCACACTTGAAGACATGGAGGAGCCTCCACATCATGTGTTACATCCCACTCTTCTGTTGGATCATTGCTACCGTTCTGCTGGACATGTTGAGGACACACACCACGATAGGACAGCTGCCCAAGACCCTGACTGAGATGTGCTGCCACTTCCTGTTGGTTCAGACAAACACCAAGAAGCAGAAGTATGACGAGACTCGTGATGTGAACAAGAAAGAAACAGAAAAGGGGACTCAACAGCAGCTCACTAAGACTGGCAGGCATGTTCTTCTGAATCTGGGCGAGCTGGCTTTTAAACACCTGAAGAAAAGTAGCATCATGTTCTACCAAGAAGACCTGGAAGAGTGTGGTCTTGATGTGAAAGACGCCGCGCTGTACTCAGGAGTGTGCACACAGATCTTCAAAACAGAGAGTGTGCTGTTCCAGAAAACGGTCTACAGCTTTGTTCATCTGATCTTCCAGGAGTTTCTGGCTGCAGTCTACCTGTTCCACTGTTTCACACAGAAGAACATGGAGGTCCTGAAGCCATTCCTGGGAGATAAATACAACAGTAACAGCTCCCTCTCAGACTTCCTGAAAGCTGCCGTGGAAAAATCCCTGGAGAGTAAAAATGGCCACCTGGACCTCTTAGTCCGCTTCCTTCATGGCCTCTCACTGCAGTCCAACCAGAGTCTGTTAGGAGACCTGCTGGGTCACACAGAGAACAGTCCAGAAGAGATCCAGAAAGCCATCCAGAACCTGAAGAAGATGTTAACTCATCGTAACACCTCTCCTGACAGATGTATCAACATCTTCCACTGTCTGATGGAGATGAACGACCACTCATTACATCAGGAGATCCAACAGTTCCTGAAGTCAGAGAACAGAACAGAGGAACTGTCTGAGACCCAGTGTTCAGCTCTCGCCGTCATGCTGCAGATGTCAGATGTTCTGGAAGAGTTGGACCTGGACAAATACAACGCATCAAAGGAGGGGCGAAGGAGACTGGTGCCAGCTGTGAGGAACTGCAGAAAGGCTCGGTTAGTAGTTAACACATTGACTTGACTGCCAATCACGTCATGTTACGTCGCATCGAATCCATCGCTTGACTGCCAAGCACGCAGTATTGTGTCCTATGGTCTTTTCAGTGGATTAGTATAGATGGCGCTCTTCATCAACGTACTGTACGAATGATGCTAGGTTGCTAGGCAACAGATAAAACCAGAAATGAACCAGAAGTGAAAGTCTGCCTCCCGTCCGCCTCAATTTAAACAGAAATGTGCTTTGGATGAAAGTGATACATGAATGCACCATTTACAATGACACAGCATTTTATACAGCCGGTTCCATGTTTTCCCGATCTCAACCCTGTCTGCATGCACAGGACTGCTTCAATGTCAACCCTGTCTGCATGTACAGGACTGCTTCAATGTCAACCCTGTCTGCATGCACAGTACTGCTTCAATGTCAACCCTGTCTGCATGCACAGGACTGCTTCAATGTCAACCCTGTCTGCATGCACAGGACTGCTTCAATGTCAACCCTGTCTGCATGCACAGCACTGCTTCAATGTCAACCCTGTCTGCATGCGCAGTCAGTACTGCTTCAATGTAAATCCTGTCTGCATGCACAGGACTGCTTCAATGTCAACCCTGTCTGCATGCACAGCACTGCTTCAATGTCAACCCTGTCTGCATGCGCAGTCAGTACTGCTTCAATGTCAACCCTGTCTGCATGCACAGTACTGCTTCAATGTCAACCCTGTCTGCATGCACAGGACTGCTTCAATGTCAACCCTGTCTGCATGCACAGTACTGCTTCAATGTCAACCCTGTCTGCATGCACAGCACTGCTTCAATGTCAACCCTGTCTGCATGCGCAGTCAGTACTGCTTCAATGTCAACCCTGTCTGCATGCACAGGACTGCTTCCGTAAGATTGCATTGGGGAAACATGCTGACTTCAGTGTTGTCCCTGAACGCGTTCAATGAACAATCGTTCACAAACACGTTCATATTTTAGGTGAACTTACTGTATTTCTGTTTGATGAACGTCATTGTGAACGCGTTCATCTCTGCCGTGTGTGAACGTCACTTTCTCACGTTCAACTTCGTTCAAGAGTGAGTGTTTCCTTAGAGCCTTCCAGGCGAAATCCCCACTAAGACACACCCTAAACAGGCCTTAATATCTAACGGAAAACCCACCAATAAGTCCTTATGTGACACAATTTAACGAATCTTTCTCAGCCGTACAATTTCACTGGAGCGTGCAGCTCGCATCTCTGCATGAGGATCCTGTCATGCACGCAGACACAGAACATCTCGACTCCCGACCCAAACACTGGAAACTTATAGTTGTTTGATTAAACATAATGTGCCACGAAAAATAGCTTCCAATAGGTTGCTATTTTTGCGTCGAGGAGGTATTTGTCCATAATGATCACCTCGGTCGGCCAACTAAAGACATCTCCCTCCACAGAAGTGCAGTGATGCCTGATTTATTCTTCGTCGTACAACGTGTTCCATGCTGAAAATGGCTGATCTACAAGCTCACAACGTGTTGCGTCTGCGACGCGTTGTGAGCTTGTAGATTAGCATGTGAAGATATGCAGGCTGTGAGAACTGAACTGATAGCCTTCACAATAAAAGCATGCAGCTTTCACAAGTTGGCCCATAATTAGGACAAGGAAAATGATTAAGAATTCTGTGGCATTCCACATGGCAAAAGAGCTATTTTTTCCAAAATGTAAAAAAATATATATAATAAGGAATTAATTTGGTTAATGGTAATGGAGAAATTGTAAAAGTTGTATCTTTATTAATCCCAAAGTTATTCCCAATAGGAATAAATTCTGTGGTTCTATGGCTATGGGCTGCGGCAATCATTTAGAAAAACAAAAAGCAAAGAAAAAAAAAGGAAATAATTAAATTTGTTTTGGAACCATGAACTTTAGTTCAAAATGTTGAATGATGAACTATGAACTGAACTAGTTGATGTTTAATGAACTGTGAACTGAACTAGTTCATAACAAATATGAACTTTCCCAACATATGGCTGACTTCATAAGCAATTTAAACGCTCGTTTCAATCCGTCACTTAGATGTTCTTGGCCACAAAGAAATAAAACATCTGAGAGCATACTTGACATTTCTTTTATAATATTGGGGAAAATCAAACTAGTCTTAATTTCACACCTTATACTGCTGGTTGAAATCTATGATATCTAAATGTCGATCTCCCTCTGTTATTCTAGTTGTGTTGACTATTCCAGGGGTTCTCAACCCGTGGGTCGCGACCCCTCGCGGGTCCACAAATTATTTTCCAAAACATAATTTGCACTTCAGTTTGTATTGGGGGTGGGGAAGCGGGGTGGGGGGCGGGGGTCGCGAGACATGGCCAAAGCATCCCTGGGGGTCCCCAGCCAAAAAGGTTGAGAACCCCTGGTCTATTCCACAATACTGTTTATGTCTGGATAACTAGATAGGAGATGTTTTAGTTAACTTCCATGACTGTGAACTAGGTATCAATTGTTTTGATCATCTCTTATTTAATCTGCATTTACAGACTTGTTGGCTGTGAGCTCAGTAAGACAGGTGTTGAAGCTGTGTCTTCAGCTCTCAGCTCTAATCCTTCCCATTTGAGAGAACTGGACCTCAGTAAAAACGACCTGCAGGACTCAGGACTAGTGGAGCTGCTCTGTGCTTCACTGAAGAGCCCACACTGTAGACTGGAAGTTCTAAAGTAAGATACATTTACCACTTTTATTATGATCACTTCTGTTTTATTATGTACTGTATTATGTGAATATAATATGAATGCTGTGATGAGAATGTATTAATAAGCTTGATGGTGAGACATGGTAGGCGAATAGGGGAAAAAAGTTAACTAATAGCTATCTCAATGAAACTTCTCCAGTTGATTAATTACCCAAGCCTATGTGTCTGAGTAGACGTTAAAATTACCCCAAACATGTTTCAAAGTGTAAAATCTCTTTAAGGCGAAGGTATCGGCTACTTCATCATATAACAGCGTTTCTCACAACGCGTTGAGGAGTTTGTAGATCTGCTATTTTTGTCTTACGACCCGCTGTAGCTACGCCACAGTTATCAAGCTTCTTAATAATATTATATTAACACTTTAAGGGCTATAGAATAATATAATCAGACCACCAAGGCTGACGGGATTGATCAATTACCTTTGGAGCATAACGCATATACTGTAAGTATTTGCAGCTTTGATTCACGAAACCCGGCGTAAAATAGTCCCATGGTTTGTTGTTGAAGAGAAAAACATGCTGCCATTACGATGCGAAACGAAAACAGCCTCCACAGCATGTTGTAGTCCAAACAAACCCCGTTCACTTGCATCAAACTCATTTTCCCAGAAGCCCTAGCAGCCCAGAGCATGGCTAGATTTCCAGTTTCGTCATCATAACGCAACGGCCTCGTCACCAGGTCCACGACAAATCCGCTCTTTTATAATTATTAAAAAACGGCGAATTAAACACATTAAACAAATAGCGGGTTTAGCGTATTACGCAGCGCAGACACATGGATTAAATAGCGGGGAACACGGGTTAGGCAGTAGTGTTAATTAATATTAATGTTACGAAAGAAAGAGACAAACATTGTAATAATAGCCGATCTGCAAGCTCACTGTGAGGCGTTGTGAGCTTGTAGATTTGTAATATTTTCGCATTCATGTAATGCCTACAATTCCGATTGCTTCTAAGGGTAGTTGGGGGAGGGGGGGGGTCCCCAGTTCAAATATGATTACGGTATGTTGGAGGCCAGGGTTTGTTTTAATGGAACTAAAGCATCCAGGTGTGACGGCACCCTAAGTGGGACAAGAGAGTCCTTTAATAGATGCTGGAAGCTGGTTCTAAATCCAGGAATAATGCATGTTTAAACGTGTTATTTATTAATGAATTGATTCATTTATTTATGTATGTTTTAATCTGGTGTTTCAGACTGGCTCACTGCAGCCTGTCAGAGAGATGCTGTGAAGCTCTGGCCTCAGCTGTAAGCTCTAATCCCTCCCTAAGAGAGTTGGACCTGAGCCTCAACATGGTGAATGATTCAGTTCTGGAGAACTGCAAGTGAGTAGACTTGGGCTGTGTCCATGTTGGACAGTGCAGTGTTTCCCTTAACAGTGTATCTCTGACACAAAGGGCCCTATCTTGCGTCAGGGGCACTTTCTCCGTAATTTGTGGATTTAGCATTGTGTAAGAGGCGTTAACCCATTAAATTAGCTATCTTATGCCACAGTCTAAATCCTTAAAACACCTCCGCTACCCGTTACATTATGCATAGGTGTGGTTTGGGCGTTACGCAACATAAACCAATCAGTGTGCCAGGTACCATAATCCATTATACCTGGAGTGAACCTTATGGAAGAGCAACGCGTGCTGCCTTGGAATACATTTAAATTAGATACAGAGGGTTGTTGTGTGTGTTCACATTACGGGTGGTTTGAAGAGACGATTTCCGTTGTCCTAAACCTGTGTGCATAAGATAGCAAATATAGGGAAAGCACATCAACACGCGTACAGACACACCTCTAGCCACAAACATGTATAGTGGGTTGTGTGGCCGCAAGATAACGTTTACGCATAGTGGAAGCTCCTAAATGAGTAATTCACGTAAAGTGTTTAATGCTTGCGGGTAAGGCATGGGATACGATACAGCCCAAAGTCACAAATCATGAGAAGAACAACAACACAATGCAGTGCCTCAAAGAAACTTGATGCATTGTTGTTCTACTTCCTACAGAGTGAAACACTGTAGTGTCAGCTAGTGGAGACGTTGTGTTAGACAGTCAGACATTGATGCATTGTTGTTCTACTTCCTACAGAGTGAAACACTGTAGTGTCAGCTAGTGGAGACGTTGTGTTAGACAGTTAGACATTGATGCATTGTTGTTCTACTTCCTACAGAGTGAAACACTGTAGTGTCAGCTAGTGGAGACGTTGTGTTAGACAGTTAGACATTGATGCATTGTTGTTCTACTTCCTACAGAGTGAAACACTGTATTGTCAGCTAGTGGAGACGTTGTGTTGGACAGTTAGACATTGATGCATTGTTGTTCTACTTCCTACAGAGTCAAACATGGAGGAGAAGATTGGCTTAATTCTACACTCATTACAAAACGTGAGTATCTGTGTCTACATTAACATTTTATATACTGTTGTATACTTGGTTGATGTTGTCCTGAAAACTCTTGTGCTCTCTACTCTCTGCTCTTGGCCTGGTCCTTAACACATCAAGATGAGGTCATGTGGTCTGACAGAAACAATGGGCCTCATTCACTAACCTGGTCGTAAACAACATGTATTTCGTCTATATTGGCATAAGTTCAGTTCTGACGTGCGATGCATGAAAGGTGGTGCAGAGCCGTGATGTGTGCAGATCACAGGTGGATCTCGTTTTGGTTTGAAAGTCACAAGTGATCTCCCGTGTCGATCATTGGCATGGTTCCACGCTCCATTTAACACCATACAAGACAACTGGAAATATAAATCACACGTGTGTGAACTGAGCGGTGCAACTATACATTTACTGTTACAGTTACTGTACTGCATTGTGCTCTGTACTGTATTGTAGTGTACTGTGCTCTATGCTGTACTTTGATTATTTTGGGGAAAAATAGTTAGTTACCGTGTGTTAGACGACACGTACACAGAGAGACAGACAGGTACACAGAGAGACAGACAGGTACACAGAGAGACAGACAGGTACACAGAGAGACATACAGGTACACATAGAGACAGACAGGTACACAGAGAGACAGACAGGTACACATAGAGACAGACAGGTACACATAGAGACAGACAGGTACACAGAGAGACAGACAGGTACACAGAGACAGACAGGTACACAGAGAGACAGACAGGTACACAGAGAGACAGACAGGTACACAGAGAGACAGACAGGTACACATAGAGACAGACAGGTACACAGAGACAGACAGGTACACATAGAGACAGACAGGTACACAGAGAGACAGACAGGTACACAGAGAGACAGACAGGTACACAGAGACAGACAGGTACACAGAGAGACAGACAGGTACACAGAGCGACAGACAGGTAGAGACAGACAGGTACACAGAGAGACAGACATTTTAATTGTATTGAGTCTTAATTTAGTCGACTAAAACTAGACTAAGATAAATAATGTACAAATGACTAAAATAGGACTAAATCTGTTGCCAAAATTAACACTGCAGTGAGTTTGTGTGTGAGTTTGTGTGTGTGTGTGTGTGTGTGTGTGTGTGTGTGTGTGTGTGTGTGTGCGCGTGCGCGTACATGCGTCAGTCAGTGAATGATGTATATAATGTTTACTGTGTTGTTTTCTCATCAGATTTCCAGCGTCTCACACTGGACTCAAACACAGCACACTGTGACCTCTCTCTGTCTGAGGACAACAGGAAGGTCACAGGGGGGTCACAGAGGTCAGGGGGTCAGCGTCCTCCTGATCACCCAGACAGGTTTGATGTCTATGTACAGGTTCTGAGTTCACAGAGTGTGACTGGACGCTGTTCCTGGGAGGTAGAGTGCAGTGGAGATGTTCAGATAGCAGTGGCTGACGGAACAATCAGCAGGAAAGGACGTGGTGATGACTGTTTGTTTGGATACAATGATAAGTCCTGGAGTCTGCTCTGTGATGGTGATCTTGGTCTCAGTTACTCTGTCTACCACAACGGACATGTGACTGCCCTCCCTGTCAGACCCTCTAAAGGCTCCAACAGAGTATCAGTGTATGTGGACCGTCCCGCTGGGACTCTGTCCTTCTACACAGGGTGCTCTGACTCACTGAGACACCTGTACACCTTCCAGACCAGGTCCACTGGACCTCTCTATGCTGGGTTTGGGTTCTGGTTCAGCTCCTCCTCAGCGCGTCTGTGTGAGCAGTAAGTATAATGACACACACACACACACACACACGTAACACACACACACACACACACACACACACACACACACACACGTAACACACACACACGTAACACACACACGTCACACACACACACACACACACACACACACACACACATAACACACACACACACACACACACACGTAACACACACACACACACACACACACACACACACACACACACACACACACACACACACACACACACACACACACACACACACACACACACACACACACACACACACACACACACACACACACACACACACACACACACACACACACACACACACACACACACACACACACACACAGGGTTCTGGTTCTCCTCCTCCTCAGCGTGTCTGTGTGAGCAGTAAGTATAATGACACACATTTAATTGTAGTCCTATTTTAGTCATTTGTACATCATTTAGTCTTAGTCTAGTCTTAGTCGACTAAATTAAGACTCAATACAATTAAAATGTAATGTAATGTAAAAAAGATCGTCACTGTCGGGGGCAGAATGTCTTAACCCATTTTAGGCGGGAACCCATTTTGGTGTCAGCATCATGTCGTGCTTTAGCTATTGAAAAATAGCAGATCTACAAGCTCATAGCGCGCTACCGAGTGGCGCGCTACGAGCTTGTAGGTCTGCTATTTTTGAAAGAGCGAACAGCGACTGACATAGAAGACATTTTTAGAATCTGATCTCAGGTCAGAATGGAAAACTGTCAGTATATAGAAGACATTTTTAGAATCTGATCTCAGGTCAGAATGGGTTAATAACAACGCTATCGGATGTACAGAGCACAAGCTGGAACAACATATTATTTATCAGATGGGGGTCGGCGGCCAATTACATATAATTGTTGGGGTCCTTGACATGAAATATTGAGCACCACTGATACAGAAACATGAGGTATTTCAGAAAACTGTCAGAATTTAGAAGACATTTTATAAATTTCGACGTCAGGCCTAAATGGGTTAATTTTTTTTTTTTTTACAAGTTACAAGAGAATGGAGCTTTCCGGGCCATTTGAATCATTATAATTCATCCTCCAATGTTAATCTACAGATGAATGAGAACCTTTGTGAACCTGTACATATTTATTAATGAATTGAATTGAGGAACCCCAAAAATCATATTTGAATTGAGGACCCCCAAAGTAATCATACCCCCCCCCCCCCCCACACACACACACACGCACGCACACGCACACACACACACACACACACACACACACACACACACACACAGCATTATGTCACTCAAAGTTAACATTGGAATCTATAATTGATGTGTGTGTGTGTGTGTGTGTGTGTGTGTGTGTGTGTGTGTGTGTGTGTGTGTGTGTGTGTGTGTGTGTGTGTGTGTGTGTGTGTGTGTGTGTGTGTGTGTGTGTGTGTGTGTGTGTGTGTCTCTCTCTAGACCCTCTGGACTCCATCATTCCAACATGGACACAGTGAGGACAGAACCCTCTAGACTCCATCATTCCAACATGGACATAGTGAGGACAGAACCCTCTGCTCTGCACAATAATCACAGTGACTGAACACCAGGAAAGACACTGATCGTTTCCCGTCTGCTTTGTTGTGTCTTTCAGAGCCATTTTGAACCCAGTGTGCACGCAGAGCAGTCGACCAATCAGTACAGGTGAGTTATCCTAGTCAACCAATCAGTACAGGTGAGTTATCCTAGTCAACCAATCAGTACAGGTCAGTTATCCTAGTCAACCAATCACTACAGGTCAGTTATCCTAGTCAACCAATCAGTACAGGTCAGTTATCCTAAACACAGGACAGTCAACCAGTGTTGTTTTTGGCAGCAAATTTCTATTTCAGTTTTAGTCACATTTTAGTCACCTGGAATGTCTTAGTGTTAGTCTAGTTTTACTAGTCGACTAAATGTCATAAGATTTTAGTCGACTAAAGTGTATTTTGAACTTGTGAAATGGGACATTCTGCAATACGAGTACTTTTACTTTTAGTACGTTAAGTAAATTTTTATGCCAATACTTTTGTACTTTCACTCGAGTACATTTTTAATACGGGACTTCTACTTGTAACGGAGTACGTCTACATTGCAGTATTTATACTTTTACTCAGTACTTTTATTTCACCACCGGTCACAGGTTCAAGTTCTCCAGGTCGGGGCTGTTCCAGTGCAGCGAGACAGCGTTGGTGTTTGAAACGACAGGCGAAGGAGAGGTCCTCTACAGGACTGTTCAGTGGGAGGAGAGATGGTTCCAGCCAACAGGAAGGACTCCTGCAGGTCCTCTGTTTGACATCCAGTGTCCTCAGAAGTCTGTCTGCCAGCTACACCTGCCACACTGTGACATCACACCTGGTGAGTTATAGCTACACCTGCCACACTGTGACGTCACACCTGGTGAGTCAGCTACACCTGCCACACTGTGTGACATCACTCTTGGTGAGTCAGCTACACCTGCCACACTGTGACATCACACCTGGTGAGTCAGCTACACCTGCCACACTGTGACATCACACCTGGTGAGTCAGCTACACCTGCCACACTGTGTGACATCACACCTGGTGAGTCAGCTACACCTGCCACACTGTGACATCACTCTTGGTGAGTCAGCTACACCTGCCACACTGTGACATCACACCTGGTGAGTCAGCTACACCTGCCACACTGTGACATCACACCTGGTGAGTCAGCTACACCTGCCACACTGTGACATCACACCTGGTGAGTCACTGTTGAGACTTGGATGGTCAGAGCGGCGTGATTACATACAAAGTCAATGCAAAGAGCAGAAGTTGCGCGGACGGGCATGGCGCGAACAAAGCTAACAGCCACCTGGTGTCTATATCTATATATAGATTTAAATGTTCCAGTTCATAGCCTACTGCAGGCCTGGTTGACTATAGAGGATTTAAATGTTCCAGTTCATAGCCTACTGCAGGCCTGGTTGACTATAGAGGATTTAAATGTTCCAGTTCATAGCCTACTGCAGGCCTAGTTGACTATAGATTTAAATTTTCCAGTTCATAGCCTACTGCAGGCCTGGTTGACTATAGATTTAAATGCTCCAGTTCATAGCCTACTGCAGGCCTGGTTGACTTAGCGGAGGGTGAAGTGGTTTAGACATTGTGTTCAGATTAGGTTTACATGGAGTGGAATCTATAACGTGATGTTATTTCCCCCACAGGTGATCTGTCTGTGGCCCACATCACAGACGAGGGTCTGGAACTCTTACAACCGCAGAGAGTGACCCAGACTCATGTGGTTGTAAATGTGAACCATCTGTCTCTCTTTGGGATCCTCATGGAAAGAGTCTTGAGCTTCTTTCAGCCCACACCAAAACGTGCTCAGGTGTTGCTGTTCCGTCAAGAGTCACCGATACGGAGGACGATGAGTGTGTTACTGCTGCCCAGTAATGTGCCTTACGGAGAGGTAAATATATCTGTTAAGTAATGTGCCTTACAGAGAGGTAAATATATCTATTAATATATGTCATTTAATTTGGCTCCTGACAAAAGTCAGCTCTGCCTACATACCTGATACCGGCCACTATGAATGAACCATCTGATCAAACTGTGTTGGTGTCATTATAGGTGAAAGTATGAATGAACCATCTGATCAAACTGTGTTGGTGTCATTATAGGTGAAGGGAGTTCATGAAAACAAGCAACTCATCGAGGTCACCTCCGACTGTGTTCTCATCCCAGACCAACGCTACAGTCTGTCAGTGTGTCCTTCACAGAAAGTACAACCTAAGGTACATATTAAACCTACAGTCTGTCAGTGTGTCCTTCACAGAAAGTACAACCTGAGGTACATATTAAACCTACAGTCTGTCAGTGTGTCCTTCACAGAAAGTACAACCTAAGGTACGTATTAAACCTACAGTCTGTCAGTGTGTCCTTCACAGAAAGTACAACCTGAGGTACATATTATACCTACGTTGTCTGTTTATTGTATGGTAAAGCAGTGTGAGTCAAGGAAACTGATATTTTCACTCCTCCACCACTGCTCTAGCAGCTGCTGTAACTAGGCTACTAGTTACTAGGCTGCTGTAACTAGGCTACTAGTTACTAGGCTGCTGTAACTAGGCTACTAGTTACTAGGCTGCTGTAACACAATTAACACAAGTCTCTGTTTTCAGGCTGCAACTTATTTTGGAGACAATTTTGGACCAAATTACCATCCAACATTCATGGTGAATATGGACATCAATGCAGAAAACTTCTCAATGGAATTACTGAGCCCCGACTCTGGACCGGTCTGGCAGCAAGACATTACCCTGGAAGGTAAAGTTATGGACTTTCATTCAACCTTGGGATGTAGCAAGCCGGTCTCACCCAAATACGGAGAAATGGCACAGATTGGCAATCCAAATACACACACCTAGAAAACCCCCAAATCCGTATATATTACACTGACACTGAAATGCTATTCATAAGGGCCCCTCCTCATAGGGGCCCCTCCTCATAGGGGCCCCTATCTCCTCATGTACTACTGTAATGGACTGTACACCACCCTTAACTGTTCCTCTATTCACAAACTACAATTAATACAGTATTCTCACCAATACAAACCGCAGAGCACACATAACATAACACCGGTACTGGCAGAACTACACTGGCTCCCTATCAAATCCAGAATCCATTTTAAAATCCTTGTAACAACCTATAAAGCACTGAATGGCCCCTAGCCCCAGTTTATATCACAGACCTACTGGTGGCAAAACCACATGTAAGACCCCTCAGGTCCTCTGACCAAAACTGAAAACCAAGGGGGACCGGGCCTTTGCAGTGGTTTCTCCCACATTGTGGAACGCCCTACCCTTATCCCCTCCTCATAGATCTCCTCATAGAGGCCCCTATCTCCTCATAGGGGCCCCTATCTCCTCATAGGGCCCCTATCTCCTCATAGGGGCCCCTATCTCCTCATAGCGCCCCTCCTCATAGGGGCCCCTATCTCCTCATAGAGTCCCCTATCTCCTCCTCCATTTCAATGGAAGTTGCTCAGTGGCGTTTTGAAGCACCCGGAAGACTGCCGGAAGTACCGTTCTAACTCAACGGCTCCAATGAGCGGAAGTTAAGCCCGGGATGACGCACCGTTACGCACATGACGTCACCGAACGTCACGTCCACTTCCATGGAACGTGCTGCAGTTCCACTTTTGGCCAGTAGGTAGTAGGCAGCGTCAACGTTGGATTAGCCTTACTGGGGGGGCGTGGGGACGCCACCGAGCACGCTGAAGCGCGCCAGTTGGGGTGCAGTAATTAGTTTAGACAGTTTTTGGTTTAGACTAGTCATTGGTTAGACCAGTCATTAGTCCTACAACTACAACCTATCTCAAACCCTCACCCTAATCCTAACCTTAACCCTCACCCTAAACCTAACCTCCCACGAGGCAGGGGAGGCATACTTTGGTTAGACATAGCATTGGTTAGACATGGGTTACGGTTAGGTTTAGGTGTGCTGCCTCACCTAACCGTAACCCATGTCTAACCAATGCTATGTCTAACCAAAGTATGCCTCCCCGCCAGTTGTCGCGTGGAACTTTGTGAAGTTCGGTAGAGCCGACTCAGCCCCGGTCGAGTTGCAACCGAATCGCAAACCCGAACTCACTCTCCCTCACGCGGTGAAATAGCAATCTGTCGCGGTCAAAACAGTAGTAGTGTAATATGTAGGGATTGTGGGGGTTTATGTCGGGACTTGCCAGTCCGTGCCATTTCACCGTGGTGAGATGGGCCTCGGTGGTTCGTTTCTGTTCATAATTTGAACACTTATTTTTTCCTGCACAATCTACAGGAGCGGCTGCTTCCATACCAGCACAATCTGCAGGAGCGGCTGCTTCCATACCAGCACAATCTGCAGGAGCGGCTGCTTCCATACCAGGTGAGTCTCTAGCTTGTAGATCTGTTGTTACTTCCATACCAGGTGAGTCTCTAGCTTGTAGATCTGTGGTTACTTTGGATGTTTTAGCGTGACGCTGTAGTGAGGTCAAGTAGGACGTTAATTCATGAACAAACACGTTTAAATAAGGAGATAAGAGATTTCTGCAGCAACGATCTATAACGATATCTATAACGCACACACACTGTGTGTATATATATATATATATATATATATATATATATATATATATATATATATATACTATCAGCACAAACTTTTTGAATAAGAATTGTTAGCTCCTATATGGCACTTTCCATTTTAAAACAATGTCAAATGAAAACCAACAACTCAACGTTCAATCCTCCTTAACTTCAGCGAAACACTTTGTGGACCAACATCGGCGTTCCCTGGTTGACAAGGTGAGGAATGTGGGTCCCATCCTAGATGTACTCTTTGAGAAGGACATCATAGACAATGAGGGCTACAGCAATGTGGAGTCCAAGCCCACCACTCGGGACAAGATGAGGGCAATCTATGCTCTCCTGACCTCCAGCAGAGGCAGAGACACTTTGTACAAAGCTCTCCAGGAATACGAGCGTTCTCTCCTTGAAGATCTGTAAGTCATTTGCATTTAATTAAACCATTTTGGGGCGGGGGCGGGAACCCCTTGTGGTGTTTTAAAGCATTATGTTATACTTTAGCTGTTGAAAAATGGCAGATCTACAAGCTATACGAACTTGTAGGTCTTTTTTTTGTTAATCGTGAGAATGTGCCTCGAATCTTTGAATATATATTATTACAGAGTGAACATTTTAACTCAAATCTTTGCTACTGGGGAGGTCCCTGGAACAACATATTATTTTCAGATGGGGGTCGATGGCCAATTACATATAATTGTTGGGGTCCTTGACATGAAATATTGAGCACCACTGATACAGAAACATGAGGTATTTCAGAAAACTGTCAGAATTTAGAAGACATTTTATACATTTCGACGTCGGGCCTAAATGGGTTAAATTGTTTTTATTTTTACAAGAGAATGGAGCTTTCCGGGCCGTGTTATTTGAATCATTATAATTCATCCTCTTGATTCCCAAGAGCCCCACACTTTCATTACAATGTTAATCTACAGATTAATGAGAACCTTTGTGAACCTGTACATATTTATTAATGTACGATCAGCCCTTAAAACAAGGCTCCAGACCTCCCAAAACAAACTGGTCAGGCTACTACTTGGCCTCACTCCCCGAACCCACCTCACCCCTGCCCACTTTGACAGGCTGGAATGGCTTAGGGTTGACGACAGAGTACAACATCTTGCAATAATGGGTCTGGTCCACAAGATTCACTACACCACCAAGATACCCGTATACCTGTCTAAATACTTCACTAAGATACCCATGTACCTGTCTAAATACTTCACTAAGATACCCATGTACCTGTCTAAATACTTCACTAAGATACCCATGTACCTGTCTAAATACTTCACTAAGATACCCACGTACCTGTCTAAATACTTCACCAAGATACCCATGTACCTGTCTAAATACTTCACCAAGATACCCATGTACCTGTCTAAATACTTCACTAAGATACCCATGAACCCGTCTAAATACTTCACTAAGATACCCATGTACCTGTCTAAATACTTCACTAAGATACCCATGAACCCGTCTAAATACTTCACTAAGATACCCATGTACCTGTCTAAATACTTCCTTAAAGGACAACTTTAGTTTTTTTTCAACCAAGGTTCATGTTTTAGGTTGTTATTAGAGAAACTAAAAGATGAGTGTTCTTTTTTTTTTCATTTGCTGCTTTCTTTCGTTTTAAGGATTTTAGCAGTTTTTGACAGGGGGGCGGGGGCATTCGAGCATGGGGCTAAATATGTATTTTTTTACAACATTTTATAGCGATTTCTTTTTTAATTATTACTATTATATACTATAGTCCTAATAAACCCCTGGAAATTTCATCTGGCCACAAAACATCACGAGATCTACTGAATGTGTCAAACTGACATTGAGCCTATGACACACAGTGTAGATAGATAGAATACTTTGATAGATAGAATACTTTATTGGCAGTTTAAGAAAATTACAGAAATTGACATCATTTTTTTTTTAAACGCCAAATGGACTTAGACACAAAAAGCCTTCGCTTGTTTCCATTGTGGTCCTATGACACATGATGACACACAGTGTGGCTTCCCCCCCAGTAAGCTACCTTCAGATTCAGTAGATTCTGTGATATATTTGTGGCCAGATGCAATTTCCAGGGGTTTATTAGGGCTATAGTAAATAATAAAAAAATAAATCTCCATAATATTTTGTAAAAAAATACATATTTAGCACCATGCTCGAATGCCCCCGCCCCCCTGTACAAAACAGCTAAAATCCCTAAAATGAAAGAAAGCAGCAAATGGAAAAAAAATAACACTCATCTTTTAGTTTCTCTAATGACAACCTAAAACATGAACCTTAGTTGAAAAAAACTAAAGTTGTCCTTTAATGTAAATTAACCCACAACACCAGAGGGAGTTCAACAAACCATGTGCAACCCAGATTCGGCACAAACAAGGGACCAAATTAATATCGTTCCTATGCCACCAAAATGTGGGACGCCCTACCAACAGTCATTAAGACATGCAAATCCCTTGACTCCTTCAAAACTGCCCTCAAAGGGCACCTACGGACGGCTGCAATTTGAAACTGGCCCCCGTAAAATGTGAATGTGTGTTTCTGCACAGATATGGTTATTCACAGCAGCGGTGTTGTTCTTCTCCTGTTAGGCAGTAAGTGATGCTGTTGATGGACCAGGAGTGCTGTGCTTCCCTGCTTGGCCACCAGATGTCCCCCTTCGTCAGGGGGGTGGGGGGGGACGCACATTGTGATTGGCCGGAATGAGATGGTGTAAAGTATGACGACGAGAGCGCCCCTCGCTTCACACAGGTGTGATTTTTATTGCTCTGTAAAGCTCTTTGAGCTGAACTTGAATGTCATGAAAAGTGCTGTACAAATACATGTATGTAAATAATAGATCATTATTAAATATCACTGTCAGATGCATTCATGTATGTTTGATTTGTGACATTTCACACAAACTGTAACTCACAATAATAGTTATGCCAATATAGGGTAGAATGGACTGATTTTACAGGACTTGACTTAATTGGACTAGACTAGAAGTGAATGGTGTGCATTGTGTAACGATATGAACAAATCATATTTACTTATGGATGTGTTGTATCGATCTGTGTTGTTCGATTCATGGGTTAATTAGTCATGTTTGGACTACATACGCCCTACCAACAGTCATTAAGACATGCAAATCCCTTGACTCCTTCAAAACCACTCTCAAAGGGCACCTACGGACGGCTGCAATTCGAAACTGGCCCCCGTAAAATTTGAATCCCTCACTGTATATTTTTCTTTTCCTTTTTTACCTCCTTTATGATGAAATCCTGTTCTGTTCTTTGACTACATAGAAGTGTCTATTTGTACGTCTCTAAATGTTTTGATGAATTGAACATGGTGGACCCTCTTGTAAACAAGAGTAATGCTTAATCGGGTCGTCCACTCACAGTTAACAGTCTTTGTATTTAGTTTCTGCTTGAAATGTAATGTAATTTACTAATTCTGCAAACTGTAAATAAATATTTCAATCAGTACAGAACATTCTCCTTGGGTCCTGTGGTTTTATCCTAAACCTCAGAGAGGTGCCAGGACATGTCGCGCTTCTAACTGTACTAGTAAAGAACGTCTACTTCTTCAACGATACAGTTTAAAGGCATGTTTGCATACATCACGTTATAGCATTATCTCACCACCAGGGGGAGGTATAGAAGGGCTGATTACTAGCCTTGCTCAGGCTGTGTGGAGGTCCCATCGTACCTGCTTCCACATGGTATAGGCTACATGGTACTAGTATTTACCTGGTTCCACATGGTATAGGCTACATGGTACTAGTATTTACCTGGTTCCACATGGTATAGGCTACATGGTACTAGTATTTACCAGGTTCCACATGGTATAGGCTACATGGTACTAGTATTTACCTGGTTCCACATGGTATAGGCTACATGGTACTAGTATTTACCTGCTTCCACATGGTATAGGCTAAATGGTACTAGTATTTACCTGCTTCCACATGGTATAGGCTACATGGTACTGGTTCCCAGATACTACGATGATAACAACATATTATGATGTCATCATGAAGCTACAGAGCAGGCTAGTGCGAGGCAGTGCAGAACAAACAGGATAAATCCAGGGTTTAATGAGGTTCAACTTTCCCACAGATAATGAACTCAGGTGTATTTAATGAACTCAGGTGTGTTTAATGAACTCAGGTGTATTTAATGAACTCAGGTGTATTTAATGAGGTGTATTTAATGAACTCAGGTGTATTTAATGAACTCAGGTGTATTTAATGAACTCAGATGTATTTAATTAACTCAGGTGTATTTAGGCCAACATGAGGCAGTTTGCAAAGACAACACCAAACGTCCCAAAGGGAGAATAATGTCCAAACAGTGACTACCTTGTCTCCGGTCAGTCCTTGGGGTCCAGCTCCGTCCAGCCCTCAGCTCTCTGTCCGTCCTTGGACTGTTTGTTTGCTCTGCCATGTGCTCTCCCAGCTCTGCTGCTGCACGGCCCTCTGGGAGTTGGAGTTCTCTCCCGGCTCTGCTGCTGCACGGCCCTCTGGGAGTTGGAGTTCTCTCCCGGCTCTGCCTCAAACACCTACACCTGTCCAAAGAGATTCTACATAAAGAGGCGACACTCCCATTAAGTCCCATATAGTAACAGAGCGGGATGCACAGGTAAAAGAGAAAAACGGATCTACAAGCTACAATGCATGTCTGTTTATAGCTTGTAGATCTGTTCTGTTTTTGCATGTCATGCAACCATGTATTGCTACAGAGTGCATAACTGACCGAATGAACAAGAACAAATTACACTCATTTGTAACGAGTAACTAGTAAGGAACTAGTAAAGACAGCCTTGAACAATATGGTCTTATATGTTAGCTTAGACGACAAACTAATAACAAATAACAAACTAATTAAGAAAGTAAGTGTGAACAATTTAATAATCAGCCAAATTCCACATTCTCAGTATTTAAACCATATAATTATTATAAATTACAAATTGATCATCTTTGTATTGTGCATATTCAATAGGGTTTACATATTTGAATAAATCAGCAATTTGAAGGCAGCGACACATCATTATATTGATTGATTGATTGATTAACAGATAGGTTGCATTGGAGTGCGTATGTAACAGTTAGTGACAAATTTGCAATACTATGTAAAAAACATAAACATCATATAGAGGGTATGCGCATGCTTAAAATGGCAAATTGTGGTGGAAATGGTATTGATTCATTGAATGTGGCCTACTAGTAGATGATACTCTACACTCTAATTAATTTAATGTAGCCTACTAGTAGATGATACTCTACACTCTAATTACCACCTGTTCCTCACTGACAAACTCATTAGAGACTGCCCACTCATGTGAACCTATTTCACACTGTGTGAGTTAACTATAGAATGGAGTCCATTTAACACTGTGTGAGTTAACTATAGAATGGAGTCCATTTCACACTGTGTGAGTTAACTATAGAATGGAGTCCATTTAACACTGTGTGAGTTAACTATAGAATGGAGTCCATTTAACACTGTGTGAGTTAACTATAGAATGGAGTCCATTTATTTCACACTGTGTGAGTTAACTATAGAATGGAGTCCATTTAACACTGTGTGAGTTAACTATAGAATGGAGTCCATTTAACACTGTGTGAGTTAACTATAGAATGGAGTCCATTTAACACTGTGTGAGTTAACTATAGAATGGAGTCCATTTCACACTGTGTGAGTTAACTATAGAATGGAGTCCATTTAACACTGTGTGAGTTAACTATAGAATGGAGTCCATTTAACACTGTGTGAGTTAACTATAGAATGGAGTCCATTTCACACTGTGTGAGTTAACTATAGAATGGAGTCCATTTAACACTGTGTGAGTTAACTATAGAATGGAGTCCATTTAACACTGTGTGAGTTAACTATAGAATGGAGTCCATTTATTTCACACTGTGTGAGTTAACTATAGAATGGAGTCCATTTAACACTGTGTGAGTTAACTATAGAATGGAGTCCATTTAACACTGTGTGAGTTAACTATAGAATGGAGTCCATTTAACCCTGTGTGAGTTAACTATAGAATGGAGTCCATTTCACACTGTGTGAGTTAACTATAGAATGGAGTCCATTTAACACTGTGTGAGTTAACTATAGAATGGAGTCCATTTAACACTGTGTGAGTTAACTATAGAATGGAGTCCATCTATTTCACACTGTGTGAGTTAACTATAGAATGGAGTCCATTCTATTTCACACTGTGTGAGTTAACTATAGAATGGAGTCCATTTATTTCACACTGTGTGAGTTAACTATAGAATGGAGTCCATCTATTTCACACTGTGTGAGTTAACTATAGAATGGAGTCCATTTATTTCACACTGTGTGAGTTAACTATAGAATGGAGTCCATTCTATTTCACACTGTGTGAGTTAACTATAGAATGGAGTCCATCTATTTCACACTGTGTGAGTTAACTATAGAATGGAGTCCATCTATTTCACACTGTGTGAGTTAACTATAGAATGGAGTCCATTTATTTCACACTGTGTGAGTTAACTATAGAATGGAGTCCATCTATTTCACACTGTGTGAGTTAACTATAGAATGGAGTCCATCTATTTCACACTGTGTGAGTTAACTATAGAATGGAGTCCATTTATTTCACACTGTGTGAGTTAACTATAGAATGGAGTCCATCTATTTCACACTGTGTGAGTTAACTATAGAATAGAGTCCATTTAACACTGTGTGAGTTAACTATAGAATGGAGTCCATTTAACACTGTGTGAGTTAACTATAGAATGGAGTCCATTTAACACTGTGTGAGTTAACTATAGAATGGAGTCCATCTATTTCACACTGTGTGAGTTAACTATAGAATGGAGTCCATTTATTTCACACTGTGTGAGTTAACTATAGAATGGAGTCCATCTATTTCACACTGTGTGAGTTAACTATAGAATGGAGTCCATCTATTTCACACTGTGTGAGTTAACTATAGAATGGAGTCCATCTATTTCACACTGTGTGAGTTAACTATAGAATAGAGTCCATTTAAGGAATGACCATCTCTTGTTACTCCTGAAACTCTGTACACTGCTGAAAGTATAACATATAAACTCTGTACACTGCTGAAAGTATAACATATAAACTCTGTACACTGCTGACAGTATAACATATAAACTCTGTACACTGCTGAGAGTATAACATATAAACTCTGTACACTGCTGAGAGTATAACATATAAACTCTGTACACTGCTGAGAGTATAGAATATGTGTGGGGGATGTGTGTGGGGAGTTAAAGTAAAGAATAGAATATGTGTGGGGGATGTGTGTGGGGAGTTAAAGTAAAGAATAGAATATGTGTTGGGGATGTGTGTGGGGAGTTAAAGTAAAGTATAGAATATGTGTTGGGGATGTGTGTGGGGAGTTAAAGTAAAGTATATAATATGTGTTGGGGATGTGTGTGGGGGAGTTAAAGTAAAGTATAGAATATGTGTTGGGGATGTGTGTGGGGGAGTTAAAGTAAAGTATAGAATATGTGTGGGGGATGTGTGTGGGGAGTTAAAGTAAAGTATAGAATATGTGTGGGGGATGTGTGTAGGGGAGTTAAAGTAAAGTATAGAATATGTGTTGGGGATGTGTGTAGGGGGTTAAAGTAAAGTATAGAATATGTGTTGGGGATGTGTGTGGGGAGTTAAAGTAAAGAATAGAATATGTGTTGGGGATGTGTGTGAGGAGTTAAAGTAAAGTATAGAATATGTGTTGGGGATGTGTGTGGGGAGTTAAAGTAAAGTATAGAATATGTGTTGGGGATGTGTGTGGGGAGTTAAAGTAAAGTATATAATATGTGTTGGGGATGTGTGTGGGGAGTTAAAGTAAAGTATAGAATATGTGTTGGGGATGTGTGTGGGGAGTTAAAGTAAAGTATAGAATATGTGTTGGGGATGTGTGTGGGGAGTTAAAGTAAAGTATAGAATATGTGTGGGGGATGTGTGTGGGGAGTTAAAGTAAAGTATATAATATGTGTTGGGGATGTGTGTGGGGAGTTAAAGTAACGTATAGAATATGTGTTGGGGATGTGTGTAGGGGAGTTGGGAGGGAAGCTCTGTAGAGAGACACTAGTCTCTCTCTGGACTGATGACATATACAATAAAAGAATGGAGTTCGAATCCTGATGGTTGAGTCCTGCTTCTTCCTGATGTTGCTTAATTACTAATAGTGATCATTAATTTCCATTGCAAAATCGAGTGTCAAAGCAACATGCAAAGTGAGTTTAACATTGTTTAACGTTGTTTAATGCAATCAGCAAGCAGTCAGAACTGCAGCATCACTCCCAATCATGAGTAAGGGGAGAGGGGGGGGGGGGGGAGGTTTCGCCAGAGTTAGAGAATGTCACAACTCGCAATGAGAGGAGGGGGAGGTTTCTTTCTTATCTTTGGCGCACGCCCCCAGCCAGTGTAAAATACCCGGTAACCTGAGACCTCTCGTGGCTTATTGCTTAAGTTTACCATCGTGTGTGCGTGTGCGTGTGCGTGTGTGTGTGTGTGTGTGCGTGTGTGTGTGCGTGTGTGTGTGTGTGTGTGCGTGTGTGTGTGTGTGTGTGTGTGTGTGTGTGTGTGTGTGTGTGTGTGTGTGTGTGTGTGTGTGTGTGTGTGTGTGTGTGTGTGTGTGTGTGTGTGTGTGTGTGTGTGTGTGTGTGTGTGTGTGTGAGTGTGAGAGAGCGTGTGGGTGGGGTTTCGCATAGTAGGCCTATCGGGTCTGAGGCTGAGCACTTTACATTTGGTTTAAAACACAGAACACTGCAGTTGACCATTTAGATTGTGGACAGCTAGTTGGACACAGACAACTGACTGACCACTATCTGGACTCCATTTATATCCTCGTCTGGAAGAAATCCTATACAGATTAATATCGGGTAAGTGTTTTTTATCACTTTGGAACTGTGCCGTTTTTACAGTGGCAGAAATAATCTGGCTCTATATGGGCTCTATGCAGCCTGATACCTTTGACTATATAGAAGTGTCTATTTGTACGTCTCAAATGCTTTGATGAATTGAACATGGTGGACCCTCTTAATTGTAAACAAGTGTAATGCTTAATTGGGTCGTCCACTCACAGTTAACAGTCTTTGTATTGAGTTTGTGCTTGAAATGTACTGTAATTCTGCAAACTGTAAAAAAAAAAAAAACTTCCGCGTTCGTCGGAAGCCACTATAATTCAACTGTCAACGTACGGTCATGATTTTGTAAATTGTAGGAATACATTTCAGTTCTTTAAACCACACTATTTAATTTGATAATGTGATGGCGTAGTTTGTCATAGTTTGTATTATTTGTGTTGCGACGTTGACATGACGAAATTAGTTAGAAACGTCTTAAATCTCCCGTTATCGGTGTTGCCATGTCCGCTTGTTATAAGCGACTTTGGTCTTGTTTTTCAGTAAAGTTGCTTGAAAATATTGACAGTATTGCAGGTTGTGTTTTTTTGGGCTTGTTTCTAAAGTGTAGTTGCTTATTTAGGCTTGTTCCCTGATGTTGTTTAAACCTGTGATTCTGCTCAAACATTGACATAAAGCCAAGGACCCCCATGTATTTGTGCACACGGACCCCCATCTGAAAGTTGTGCCATTTTTCTTTTTTTTCTTTAAAATTTTTTATCCCACGATTTTGTAACCCAGTTTTCTTTTCACCCAGTGCCAATTATCTAATGTAATCCTGGGCGCTACACTTCCTCTGCCAACCTGGGGGGGCAGCGGACTGACCTCATGCCTCCTTCTATGCATGAGGAGTCCAAGCTGCTTCTTTTCACCTGACAGATGAGAATTTCCCCGGCCGGACGTAGCGCGTGGAAGGGACACGTTATTCCGACCAGTTCCTTTCCCCTCCATCAGGCGCCCGGCTGTCCAGTGGGAGGTAGTTTTAGAGACCAGGATTACGGCATGTTTTTGTGAGGGTATCTACCCTAGGGGACACGGGGAGAACATGCAAACTCCACACAGAAAGGCCCTATCGCCAACCCCCGCCTCGGGTATGGGCACTGATGACGCGGAGGAGGGAACACGCCGCCAGTGCCCACAGCGTCCCCAGCGGGAATCGAACCCAGGACCTTCTAGCTGTGAGGCGACAGCACTACCAACTGTGCCACCGTGCCCCATTGTGCCATTTTTTTATTTGTATAAAACAAAAACTATTTTGGAAAACATCTGATCTACAAGCTCACAGCGACACATTGTGAGCTTATAGATCTGCTATTCTCAAGTAGCTGCCGATGTATAGTATATAATTAACCTCGCATCACCAGGCTTTCCACCGCCTCGGAGGAAAGCCTGGTCTCTGTTTCAAAAGTCAGTATGATCCGCGCTGGGGCCGGATGATGTGGTTACGTCATGTTGTAGTATTGTTTTGTAGTCGCCAGACAGGATGAACAGGTGAAATGGTGCCCAGGCTAGTATATAATAGACAGTACAGCTCATTTGTGGAGTGGCTTATTTTCATAGACCTGATTGCTTATTGCTCTCACACAATCTGGCAACACCGGTTGCTACACTGCTGTGTGTAACAGCTGGAGGCGAGAGGAAGCTGTTGCCACAGCTTCCTCAAAAACTATTATTTCTCTCAAACAATGTGGCCCACATTGTTTGAGAGAAATAATAGTTTTTGTTTTATACAAATAAAAACCTGGCACAGAACATTCTTCAGATCCGTGTGCACAAATACATGGGGGTCCTTCACCAAGGGGCCAGCTAGGCACTCCAACGTTGAAGCACTGGGCCCTAGTGGTAAGAGGAAGGACTGCAGGCGGACCGTCGCGGACCCGTGGATTCATGACGAGGAAACCCCCGTGCAGCATCTGGGCTTTAACATTGTGCGCTCGGTTGCACTTCCGCATTGAATCGGCGAAAAAAGGGGGAAACAGACGGTCCTTCCGGGTGCTTAAAACGCCACTGAGCAACTTCCACTGACATGAACATGAATAGCAACTTTACTGAAAAACAAGTTACAAAACTCACATTTAAGACATGTTTAACCCATTTAGGCCTGACCTCTGCAGAATTTAAAAAGAAATCTTCGAAATCCTCCAGTTTTCTGAAACAAATATTTTCATGATTTAAAAAAACAAAAAACAGACCTATGAGCTTGTAGATCTGCTATGTTTCAATAGCTAAATTATAACATAATGTTTAAAACACCAAAAGGGGTTCCCGCCCAAAATGGGTCCCATTTAAATCGAAATTTAAAATAAATCTTCAAAATCCTGACGGTTTTCTGAAAAACCTCATGTTTCTGTATCAGTGGTTCAATATATATTAGGGCTGTCAAATGATTAAAATTTTTAATTGCGAACGCAGTGAGCCACTTACTATGAGACCCTGCTGCTCATGTCTGTGTATGTGTGTGTCTGTCCCGCTGTGACACCACCCGCCCGCCACCAGAGGGCGCAGCTGTAGCACACACACACACACACACACACACACACACACACACACAGGGCGCAGCTGTAGCACACACACACACACACACACACACACACACACACACACACACACAACCACACACACACACACGAGCGTTCGCTTCCCGCGTTTGCGCGTCTTACTTGTCAGATTAATCACAGCTTAAAAATTAATTTAATCATGATTAATCACCATTCGAACTATGTCCAAAATATGCCATGTTTTCCTGTTTATTGTTGTGGAAATGGAAATATAAATGACAGAAAGCGGATATACATTCGTTTTTGAATGTTTTTTGTTTTCTAATGCATTTAGTATAGACGTGATGTGATGTGAGCATCTGTAGGCCTAGCCTACACTTTGAGTTAAATCAACACTGGCTTTTGGCCATGTAGACTGCGGTCCCCCAGGAGGGGATTTAATTTGGGGGTCCTTGAAATTAAATTAGCTGAGAAGCAATGGGTTAAACTGTAGACTATAGTTAATTGAAATTCACAAAATACAATAATGGCACATAAGCATTTTTGGAAACAGGGCTTGGTTTAGAAAAGCCTATATTTTGCGCTAAAGTAATTATTGAATAACATATAAATGTAGGTTTTAAGGCTAGAATGGCATTGTAGTGGACTGTAGTGAGAGGCGATATTGTCTCTCCTTCATTGCGGGACTGCAGGACTAGTCTGGAGATAGTTAGTCGTGAATCAGCTTCAGTCAGTGTTTTGGTTCGTAACTGCCCAGCTAGCAAGTCATGGCGCGCCGCGGACGTGAGGCGGTCCCCGCGCCCCGCGGATCGTGTCCTCCGCCGGGCGCGTGACGCGACGTGGGCAAGTCGTTCATGATCAGCGGAGTTGTGCATTATCTCCGCTGTGCACAGCAGCACAGGGGAACTGTCTTTAATATATCCATGGTCGTTTTCAGTTGCTTTCCATGTGCGACACAAAAGTACCATGTGTTTGTTTTGGTAATAGCCTACTGCAGGCGCAGCCATGCTGATTCACGTAATCGCGTAGCCGTAGGACAAAACGAAACCAGCCGGACAAACATTAATGGCATTTTCAAAATATCCACAAGTTGCGACGGACCCGAGTGATTCTTGCAGCGCGCTGATAGCTAACACTAGTAGTGTGTGTGTGTGTGTGTGTGTGTGTGTGTGTGTGTGTGTGTGTGTGTGTCAGTGTGTGTGTGTGTGTGTGTGACTGACTGTGTGTGTGTGTGTGTGTGTGTGTGTGCAGTGTAGCCTAATGGGGCTTTGCTAGGCAGACAAAGTAACGCAACAGAGTTACAGAATCAAACCACTTTGCAACCAAACTACAATACACAAGCTATCTCTCTGGTGTTGTTCAATCATGACTGTGTGCTACACAGTGACAGATTTGTTATGCTCTGGACGTTCCTGAGCCGCGCGCACGGGCGCATGTTAGGGGGAACACTAACATGCGTTAATTGCGTTAAATATTTTAACGCAATTAATTAACGCAATTGATTAATGCCATTAACGCGTTATTTTTGACAGCCTTAATATATATATATATATATAATACATATATATACTGTATCAGTGGTTCAGTATTTCATGTCAAGGACCCCAAAAAATATATGTATGCCTCCGCCCCCCCCATCTGAAAATATGTTGTTCCAGGGACCCTCCAGAAGCAAAAAACATTTGGTGCCACATTTGAGCTCACTATGAGCTCCGTCTCGGGCATCAGACCGTACTAAGTATATATAGTACGGTCTGATATATATATATATATATATATATATATATATATATATATATATATATATATATACTTAGTACAACCTGTTAACTGCGACCTCCGGTTGCAATAAGGCCTGCGGGTCCAGTTACAGTTCAATAAGGGTCCAGTTACAGTTCAATAAGGGTCCAGTTACAGTTCAATAAGGGCCCAGTTACAGTTCAATAAGGGCCCAGTTACAGTTCAATAAGGGCCCAGTTACAGTTCAATAAGGGTCCAGTTACAGTTCAATAAGGGTCCAGTTACAGTTCAATAAGGGTCCAGTTACAGTTCAATAAGGGCCCAGTTACAGTTCAATAAGGGCCCAGTTACAGTTCAATAAGGGTCCAGTTACAGTTCAATAAGGGTCCAGTTACAGTTCAATAAGGGTCCAGTTACAGTTCAATAAGGGTCCAGTTACAGTTCAATAAGGGTCCAGTTACAGTTCAATAAGGGCCCAGTTACAGTTCAATAAGGGCCCAGTTACAGTTCAATAAGGGTCCAGTTACAGTTCAATAAGGGCCCAGTTACAGTTCAATAAGGGCCTTCGGCTCGGGCCGACGAGGCTGCGTCGTATTGATGTGGAGCAAATTCCCCTACATGTTGGAACATGAACATCTTCTTGTGACAACAATATAAGTTGGAAACCGGCTGTGTGTGTGCGCGCCGTGCGGGCGTGTCCGCACATTGTGTATATACAGCAAACATTGACTGTTGTCTGGTGTTTTGTGACTATGTGATCCTGACAGGTTTAATACAGAGCAGAGATGAGTCACCGTGAGGAGGAGGGAGCTGACAAACATCTCATCCACAGAGCAGAGATGAGTCACCGTGAGGAGGAGGGAGCTGACAAACATCTCATCCACAGAGCAGAGATGAGTCACCGTGAGGAGGAGGGAGATGACAAACATCTCGTCCACAGAGCAGAGATGAGACGCCATGAGGAGGAGGGAGCTGACAAACATCTCGTCCACAGAGCAGAGATGAGACGCCATGAGGAGGAGGGAGCTGACAAACATCTCGTCCACAGAGCAGAGATGAGACGCCGTGAGGAGGAGGGAGCTGACAAACATCTCGTCCACAGACCAGTGTCTCCAACAACCAGCTACATGTCTGTGAAGAGTGACTCGTCTGACTTCAGTAATGAACCTGGACCTCCTGATGCCAAGTATGTGAATGCACCTATAAATACACTATAATACGTGTACAGTATTTGTGTAAATTATTTGTGTACATTATGCAACATATATATTATATATATATGTTTAAAATATCACCTGTTATTGTACTGTATATTTAGTAAGATTGTATGGTTTCTATTATTTTATTGATATTTTATTTAATTTACTTGTCATGCAATGGCAAGAGACGAAACAAAAAACTCTTTAGAAACCCTTTAACTAACTTTTTCATTCACACAAACATTTTCTATGATTCCAGAAGTCTGTACCAGAGAGCAGAGTCTCCAACTCCCAGCCTTCTGTCTGTGAAGAGTGACTTTTCTAAAGACATTCCTCTTAACTTCAGTGATGAATCTGGACCTCCTGATACACAGTATGTCAATCCTCCTATACAATATATACACTATAACACTATACAATATATACACTATAACACTATACAATATATACACTATAACACTACTGTACAATATATACACTATGGTCCTCATTCACACAAACATTTATGTTATTCCAGACGTCTGTACCACAGAGCAGAGTCTCCAACTCCCAGCCTTCTGTCTATGAAGAGTGACTTTTCTAAAGACATTCCTCTTAACTTCAGTGATGAATCTGGACCTCCTGATACACAGTATGTCAATCCTGTACAATACACACACTATAACACTATACAATATACACTATAACAATAATAACACACTACAACTAGCCTAGGGATAGAAAAACCGTTTAGCTGACATTATCTGGTTAATTATCAGCCACATATCCAACCCAATATATAAATGTAATAATGAATCAATCAATCAATCAATGATGGATTTTGGGATCTACATAGGAACCAGGTGGCTCCAATGAGGATGTAAATATGTAATCATGTCCACAGAGAGAGGCGTGGTGAGACTGAGCAGAACCCTGGACTGAAGACACCCAGTCAAACCACACCTGGACTGAAGACACCCAGTCAAACCACACCTGGACTGAAGACACCCAGTCAAACCACACCTGGACTGAAGACACCCAATCAAACCACACCTGGACTGAAGACACCCAGTCAAACCACACCTGGACTGAAGACACCCAGTCAAACCACACCTGGACTGAAGACACCCAGTCAAACCACACCTGGACTGAAGACACCCAAAAAGGAAAGGAAAGGTACTATGTTTACCCAGGGTAACTGGACTAAGCTCAAGAACTTGTTTACAGCCAGGCCCAGTCAAACCACACCTAGACTGAAGACACGCGGTCAAACCACACCTGGACTGAAGACACCCAGTCAAACCACACCTGGACTGAAGACACCCAGTCAAACCACACCTGGACTGAAGACACCCAGTCAAACCACACCTGGACTGAAGACACCCAGTCAAACCACACCTGGACAAAGTAAGAATCTGCACTCATTGAAAATGCATAGTATAGAGGCAAGCTTAAATTATATACTTGGCCTCTCGGCTGGGCACATGCAAGAACTGTTTTTGACGCGTATGTAATATATTGTCCAGGCATTGACTGCTGTAGGGTGAGGTTCCCATTTATTATACACATTGTCATTTTGTAATACAGCAGTTTTAGTTATGCAAATACAATGATACGGTAAAAACCGTGTGATCATAGCCTGTTGTGCCCATACCTAACCAAACCATTCAACCTGGCTTGTTGCACCTGTGTTCTCATAAGTCACTCCTGTGTGACACACACCCCCCATGGTGAACCCGCCCATCAAACGGGTTAAAGGTACACACAGGCAGAAATGGCTCCTTCACCCCGGCCCCTAATTGTGAATATGATGAGCAATTATCCAAGGGAGCCATAGTTCAATATTAAGTCATGAATTATTGCAGTGCTTCTTGAAGCAGGAAGAGCTTGGATATGGGCCGCTCCAACTGCCCTGTCCTTGTCGTCAACTGTACTGAACGTACAAATCCTTTCCTGTCCGGGAAGGTCCTGGTCACCTTTCCCATGATCCACAAGGAGCATTTTGATCCATGACAACAACAATGTCCCCTGTCATGTAACTCCCATGTGAGGCTTCGTCCACTTTTGTCGTTCCTGCAGTAGCGGCAAGTACTCCCTTGTCCTTGCTAGTTGTGTGACTGTCAGTTCTTGATCTCCAGGATGGAGGGGTTGTGGTCCAGGATATTCAGGATGATCTTGGCTATGTACTGCCGCAGACGGAAATTGATTTCTTCCTGCTCCTTCAGGGCATCCATTAACTGGTCTCTGGAGGCATTGTTTATCTCAGCAGCCAGAGACTGGGCCTTAGTCTGTGTGGCAAAAAGGTTCTTGGCTTCATAAAGACTTCAAAAAGGTTCTTGGCTTCATAAAGACTCAGGCTGAGGATCCGACCGTTCAACTTGTCCTTCTGTTCCCTCAACTTCTGATTCTCCCGTTTGAGTCTCTTCACCTCGTGCTCCAGTTCCATCTCCCTGGTCCTGTAGGTGATGTCGGACAGGCTGGAGGAGGAGCTGCGACCGTCGGGCTTCTCCGTATCCAGCTTGAACAGCTGGAGGTGCTCCAGCTCCCGACGCAGATCCTCGATCACCTCCTGCATTGCCTCCTTCTCCTTCTGTAACTGCTGCCTGTTTTGTCTCAGTTTGTCCATCATTTTCCTGTAGAGGTCCATCTCATCCTTCAGACGCAGACTTGTGTCCTCCAGCTTGTCCGTCATCCTCTGTTTCTCCTCGTCCAGGTTTTCCGTCTGTTCATTGAGCCGGCACATGTTCATGGACATGTCCCTGTTGTCGTCCTCCACCTGCTGAAGTCGGTTGGTTAGCAGCTCTATCTGTGTGTTCTTGTCCCTCTCCATCTTGCAGGGGCGACTGTGGCTCAGGAGGTAGAGCAGGTCGTCCAATGATCCATGGGTCGGCGGTTCGAATCCCGGCTCCTCCTGTCTACATGTCGAGGTGTCCTTGGGCAAGACACTGAACCCCAAATTGCTCCCGATGTGCTGGTTGGTACATTGCATGACTTCCGCCGCAATCGGTGTATGAATGGGTGAATGTAATGCACAATCTATGTAAAGCGCCTTGGATAAAGGCGCTATATAAATGCACCATTTACCATTTACCATTTGCTGTAAGCCTCTCGGTGACGTCTCAGCTCCTCTCCCATGCTCTGCTCCGAATGGGACTCCTGCTCTTTGAGCAGCTCCTCCAGCTCGACAATAGAGATCCTGTTGGCATATATGGTTGTACTGTTTCTCTGGCAACCATTGTTGCCCCTCAAAGGGCCGTTGATGACCCACCCCAATAGGGTCCTCACTGCATAGGGTCCGTCACCAGAGCTATTTATTACTTCCCAGGGTTCCATGAGTTTTGACGCATTCGTCCCGATCAACATTTCAATGTCAGCGTCTAATTCTGGGATTTTGACGGCCTTTAGATCTTCCCATTTGTCGATATCTTTCTGTGTGGGGATATTACTCCTTGAAACGGGGATAGTATGATGAGTGAACATCTCTGGGAGCTCCACAAATTGGTTGCCATCCAACCTGGACACCTCCAGTCCTGTAAAGATTTCACTTTTAACAGCACTATCCTGGCCCATCGTGCGCAGTAGGATGTTGGTTTTTGTACCCTGCAGATTCAATTTTTCCATGAGGTGATTTGTGCAAAAGGTTGCTGTACTTCCAGGATCCAAGAAAGCATACACCTTATCTCAAGCAGCACCTTATCTCCCTTCTTAGATTTTATCTGCACAGGCACAATAGAAAGTGTGCTGTCTTGGTCTCCGGCCCCAGTACAACCATATGCTTGGAGGGAGACAATTGCGCTACTAACTGGTCTTTCCTGTGTCTCGTCTCTGTGGATATGCAGAATCGTTGGATGTTTTAAATTACACTCGTCACAAGTCATACGACCTCTACATTGTATATTTCTATGTCCTGCCTTCAGGCATCCAAAGCAAATTCCTTTTACTTTCAGAAATTCTATTTTCTCCCTTTGAGAAATTGCATTCAGTGTTGAACACCGGAATAATGGATGTCTCTCTTCACAGTACAGACAGGATTCTGAAGGTGGCTCCTGTGATGTTATGGACTCAGGGGTTGCAGTATGGTTGGTAGCTGTGATTGTTGTTGCAAAACTGCTTTCATTGATGTAACTCCTGGGTAGCTGTCTGCTTCGGGTTAGTGTCTGTTGTGAGGTGCTTGGTCGTGCATCTGAAATATCTCCAAAAAGGGGATGCGTCAAGACTCTTACTTGGTTCTCCAGAAATGTTACCATGTCGGGAAATGTGGCCCTGTAGCCTCGTTGGTCCTGAATCGCACAAGCCTGAGACCTCCATCTTTCCCGCAGCTTATATGGAAATTTCAGCATGACCTGCCTCATGTTTGATGAGATGTCCATCTCCTCCATATATTGGATCTCCATCATAGCATTGCAGCACCCTCTTAAGAACAATGCGAATTCCTGCAGTGTTTTAATATCCTCAGCTTTAATAGGGGGCCATCCAAAAGCTTTATCCATATAGGCTGTGGCTATTCCATATTCATTGCCAAAGTGCTCTTTCAACAGTGCCTTTGCTCTTTCATAGCCTTCTTGTGGGAGCATATGTAGGCAGCTCCTGACCAGCTCTCTGGGCTGCCCCCTGGTGTACTGCTCCAAGTAATATAGACAGTCTTGGTAACTGCTTGCCTTTGCTTCGACACAATGTTCAAAGGTCCTGATAAATGAAGTACACTGTAATGGATCACCATCAAACACGGCTATGTCTCTTTGTGGTAGAGTGGATGCCATTTGTTGTTGTACCAGCAGTGTAGTTATTTCATTTTGGCGTTTCATGATTCCACAAAGAGTCTCCGGGTCAACTGAGTTTTGTAATGACTGTACTGGTGTTTGGTTTTGTGCAGACAGGGACCTGTTTATGGGTTGTTGCTGTACATGAGGTTCTGAAATTGTATTGACATTCTGAATGATGTTCCTTGGGGTGATTGTTAGCAATGGTCCAATGTTTGGTTGCAGTTGTCTGACAGTGGGACGTTTTGCACTTTGAGGGTCCATAGTATGATAACCTTTGACCTTTGGTCGAACATCAGGGGCGGATGGAATAGGTGGTGCTGTTGAGCCTTGGGCGTCCATCTTCGGCACAAACTCATGTGCTTGTGGGTTAAATGCAAGACCTTGCCCTTTAAACCCTTTGCTCACATAAGAGTTCATTCCATTTGAAGGGGCCTTTCCTCCTTCATCACTGCCCTCCAACACAGAGACCATTGCATCAGCAGCTGCTATTTGCATATTGAGGTCCAATTGCTCCTTGCTTTTCCTCAATTTTTCCTCTTGTGCCTCTATTTCGTGTCTCTTTTGCAGAGCAGCCACCTTTAGACATACATTAGACACACTGTCCTCAGGATTAATGTCATCTTGACACTGTACATGTTCACCCCAATCATCATTTGCATTATCATATTCATCATCCTCATTTGAAAAACAATTTTCCTGTAACCATTGTGATGTGTCTTTAATGAACGTGTTACTCTTTGTCATCACTGAATGGAGCCATGCATTTTGTTTACTTTGCTCCCCCTCAGGCATAGGAAACTCAGTGAACAGTGTGTTGTGCTGTTCTTCAGCCTTTTCAAATAGGGTTTTGATCCTTCTCAGATTTTGATTGACAGCAGAGACATTTTCCTTTGAAGCCATGAGAGCAATGGTTTGTGTCTTTAGTTTGTTTGCCTGTTTAACCTTTCCATTCCTTTCCATTTGAAGCCGTTCCATTGTCATTTGGATTCCTTTCAAAGTTGGCGTTCTCACCCTTTTTTCAATGTCAGAACCCACTTGTATTTCTGCAGACCCGGTTTGTTTGGTACTGCTCATTTGCATTTCTGCAGACCCGGTTTGTTTGGTACTGCTCATTTGCATTTCTGCAGACCCGGTTTGTTTGGTACTGCTCATTTTCAACCAAGTGAACCAACAATAAATCAGTGCATAAATTCGTTTTTACCAAAAAATAAAATACACATTCATTTGCAACCAACAATAAGAGCGTATTAAATGCAACCATGAACAATAAGACCCAAACAGTGCATTCGTTTGCAACCAATGATAAGACCTTTAAACAGTGTAGTTTCGTTTGCAAACAACAATAAGACGTTACGCAGTGTTTTCATTTGCAACCAAACAATAAGAACCAGTTAGGCATGTGTGTGTGTGCGGATATTGTGCAAATATGCTGCGTTAGTGCGTTGTGCCGTTGTCAGAGACACGCACTCTTGTGCTATCCTGGCGTCTTGGTGTGCGCGTGTATGGCAGAAGGGGGGGGGGGGGGGGGGGGTGTTGTTTGTTCATCAAACAGCGGCTGTGATCCAAGTCATTTTACGGCGCGATGCCGCTCCAAACAAAAACAAATGTGTGAGTGAATATGCACTAACCAGCGATAGCCTGCAGCATGTTGCATGTGTCGGCGATCAGTGCGCTCCGTTTCTTTCATCTCTGATGAGCGAAGTGTTGAAGTTGTCCAGTCCAGTTCGGGAACGATCCAAAGCTCTTCTTCCATCCAGCGTTGTTGTTGTTGTTCGGCAGTCGTGAGCAGGATCTCCAAATCAGAATCTCCAGATGAGATGACATGAGCCAGGATCGATTGTCTTCCTTTGTCCACAAGATCGGGTTTTTACTTGTATAGAGGCAAGCTTAAACTATATACTTGGCCTCTCGGCTGGGCACATGCAAGAACTGTTTTTGACGCGTATGTAATATATTGTCCAGGCATTGACTGCTGTAGGGTGAGGTTCCCATTTATTATACACATTGTCATTTTGTAATACAGCAGTTTTAGTTATGCAAATACAATGATACGGTAAAAACCGTGTGATCATAGCCTGTTGTGCCCATACCTAACCAAACCATTCAACCTGGCTTGTTGCACCTGTGTTCTCATAAGTCACTCCTGTGTGACACACACCCCCCATGGTGAACCCGCCCATCAAACGGGTTAAAGGCACACACAGGCAGAAATGGCTCCTTCACATAGTCAGACTAATGTGACCAAATTTGACTGTAATTTTCGTTTTTTCATGTCATATGAAAGCAGGGAATCATAGCTTCAAGTTGACATATTGGTTGTTCAGTTTGACCAACCAGTTTTGGAGATATGGTTTATAGAGTAATGTTTTGCAGAGAAACAGCGAGTTGAGAAAACAGGCTTGAAAGGTTCACTCCTGGTGTCTCTACCATTACACCTAGCTACATGTTTAAGCATTTATTTCATATCTTCTGTGGACTAACATTACACCTAGCTACATGTTTAAGCATTTATTTCATATTTACATGTCTTCTGTGGCCTCTAACATTACACCTAGCTACATGTTTAAGCATTTATTTCATAATTATTTACATGTCTTCTGTGGTAAATGGTAAATGGTAAATGGTGCATTTATATAGCGCCTTTATCCAAGGCGCTTTACAGAGATTGTGCATTACATTCACCCATTCATACACCGATGGCAGCGGAAACCATGCAAGGCACCAACTAGCACATCGGGAGCAATTTGGGGTTCAGTGTCTTGCTCAAGGACACTTCGACAGTAACTCTGGGGGAGCCCGGGTTCGAACTGGCAACCTTACGGTTACCATCCAGGCACTCTACCCCTGAGCCACCGCCGCCGCCGTGGTCTCTAACATTACACCTAGCTACATGTTTAAGCATTTATTTCATATTTACATGTCTTCTGTGGCCTCTAACATTACACCTAGCTACATGTTTAAGCATTTATTTCATATTTGCATGTCTTCCGTGGTCTCTAACATTACACCTAGCTACATGTTTAAGCATTTATTTCATATTTACATGTATTCTGTGGACTCTAAGGCTCTCATTTATCAACCGAGCGTACGCCAAAATATGGGTGCACGCCGAAATTACTGACATTTTCGGCATTTACCATTTCCGCCAAAGCTTGAAATTGAACTTGACAAAGTTCAAAACTCACGTCTGGTCGGGAGCTGTCATACGCTTTGTCCTCACCTGTTTTCTGTCGTAGAACAGCGGAGCAGCATTGTTTGACCAGCTGAGAGGCTGTCACAGGCATCTAAACATATCTTTTCACTAATAATAGCCTACATAGTATATTTTGTAAAGGCATGTCATATGAAATTGGTAGGATATTACCAAGTGTGCAAGCTTATTAAAATCGGGCAATTAAAAACAATGCTTTAAGCCATTTAAATAGTGTTTTGCATGAGCGCATACCGGCAGCCCCCCGACCCCCCCCCCCCTCCCCTCCTAACTTAATTCCATGACTGGATCGAGAGTCATTTGCAGTGCTGCAGCTTTAGATTTTCTTTTTGCAGATAAGTAAGCCTGGGACCGAGGCTATGCAGCTATAGTCAAGTCTAACTGCAATCTACAGCCATGTCTTTCTCGCGTCACGTCTCGTCCTTTTAATTAAGGATAAAACCGACGCGCTCGAATGCCAATAAATGTGACATATGCCGACAGTGTCGAGGCAGCGCAAAGTGGGGACGCTTCTTTTCTTTGTGTCATATGGAAACTCACGGGTTACCGCCAACTTCACTTTGTGAAGTTAGGCTGCGCAGGGAGGCAATCTAATATACAGTGAGTAATGTCATAAACGTGCATGCAGGTCAGTGACAGAGACAGACAGAACAGGAGCGGAGGAAAACAGCATTTGTCACGGGCAAACTCATTCCAATGACGTCGTGAGCAATGTTATTTAATTAATGCTTCACATAATCCAACCCCTTCTCAACCCCAACTCGTCTTTTTATGCAGGGCTGTCAGGGTACCCTTATCGTCTTACATCTGACGGTAAGGATCTGCTTAGTTAGACGAGTTGGGGCCTCGGGGTAAATGTGTCAAGTCACGTGACCACTGGCATTCTTGCGCTGCCTACGAATATATAATATAATATAGCTACTTTCTAATAGTTCCTGCGTTATAAATCCCGTTTTGATTATTTCCCTAGTGAGAATAAATTTGATCCCTTCCATCTACTTTCTGGAAATGCATAATGAACGGCGCTGACTTACGTTAATATATTAATATATAGCCTATGATTAAAATATATGGTTGTAATTCCCCCGCAAGTAAGGTATACCTAATTCGAGATATTTAATACCTAATTTGAGTTATTTAATGCAATATATCGGTTCTCTTTATTGTTTTTTTTTTTTTTTTTGCCCGCCACGGTGCAGTTTGTATATCCTAGTAGTACACATCTCAAAGTAAATTGTGTGCTTTCGTAGTGTAGTGGATGGTGCGCAAGCCCCTGGATTTATTGCACCTTGTAGCAGCAAGTTCAAACCCAGCTCAAGACAAACTATATGAACTTACAATTTACTTTCTTATGTTGTGTAAGGAGTTTATTGATAGTTTTGTTTTACTCAATACAAAGACTTAATAATAATAATAATTATAAACTTTATTTATAGAGCGCTTTTCAGAACAAAATTCACAAAGTGCTTTATATTGCATATAAAATACAGTACAATAGAGGTAGTTTATGGGATAAATCAACAACAAAACATCGTTAAATCATTGAACGGACAATAAAAAAATAACATAACACCACATAATAAACAATAAACAGGCTATCTATGGGAAATCGTTAATCGTGCACATGGTAGCTCCAGGTGTACAGTGGGATATCCAGACAGTCGATTCAGACAGTCGATCGATCCAGACAGTCGATTGATCGATCCAGACAGTCGATTGATCGATTCAGACAGTCGATTGATTGATCCAACCATTAGCACATGAAATTAATTCATTTATGACTTTTGCTGCAACAGATATTCAGGGTTTTTTCATAACTATACTATTTGTCCCTGTAATACTTCACTCCATCACTGACTGTTATGAATTGAACATGGACCCTATTGTGAACAAGTGTAATTCTTTATGGTGTCGTCCATGGTTAACAGTTTTGTATCCAGTTGTGCTTGAAATGTACTGCAATTCTCCAATCAGTTAATAAATACTTCAATCAAAACTGCAGACATGTCGGTGACAAATTGTTGACAACCAGTGTTGGGCAGTAGCCTAATATATTGTACTTTATGTTCCCCAGTAACTAGTAGTGTAACTTTACTTATTACAATTGCCTAAACAGCAATATCACTTATCCAAGTAATGCTGCATTACTGCATCTTCTCTACATGGTTTGTATATGGCCACCCTTCCATCCAGCTGCGTAGGAGCCCAGTGTCTTATCACATGCTCAAAACAGATATACAAGCTAACATGATGCATGTCCACAAGTAGTATTTACTATATAATCATAATATAATCATTTGAGTGCCCTCAAGGTCGTTGATACAAGCTGCTTCCACTGGTATGTTGCTCAAAAGATCAGTCAGTCTTGTGTGCCTACTCAGAACATCTGGAAATGTGAGTGGTCTTGTTCCTCTTTGAAGGGCATGGTAGTCTAGTCTCCACAGAAGAATACAAAATGACTTGGTCTTTTGCTGTGACAATGTCTAGAGATGTCTTCTTTGTGTCACAACTGAGATCTATAATGTAATTGATCTTGATACCATATTACTTGTATATACTCAACACTGGTGACAACACTGAATTATATAAGAGGACTTCTGCTCTTAGCATTGAAACATTATTCCATTATTGATACAGCACCTTCACCTTACCAATAAGGCAACCAAAAGGCTGTGACGGTCTTATGCTTGGTGACCACCATGTATATAAAGCTGCTTGTAGTATATAAAATAGCACAACTTTCATATAAGAAATTCTAAATAGACTGCATATGTAGGAAACTATTCTGAAGTAAATGTCAGGTCAATTATAAATAGGCAAAGAAGGAAATTGTAATAAACAATTTATTAAAACAATAAATGAAAAAGAAATAAACAATCATTTGTTTTGGAATCCCTCGGCTGGCTCCCAGGTGTCCTCCCATTCCTTTCCACTGTAAAACATCCATGAATGCACACAACTGTTAAAATCATTTCTTATAGTTGTACCACAAGATTATTTATAGAAACACATTTGAAAACTTCCAAAGCTGAACAAAACCCTGAGATCTTACCATGATGTGCAAGGGTGCCAGACTACGAGAGCCATCTCTCCAGTCTACAGACGGCCACACAAACAGACAGAAATAAGTGTTAGCCAGTTCAGCAGCCACTGGTAAATCCAGTACTATTCGACACAGTCAAATGAAACAGCTTACCTCTGTTTTCTTTGTGTCCTTGACATGGTCCCATTTAAAAATCTTCATTCTCTTACAGATTTTGCAGCCTAAAAAGATGCAAAAATGGAAAACAGAAGGAGAAAAAAAAGAATAAGATTTAGACAAAGACAAGGGTTTGATATCTTCCAGGTGAGTTTTATCTCATGAAACAAGATAAAGCAAATTATAGTCAGTTAGCAATCCATTGTTTTTCATGATCCCTTGAAATAAAAGGGATTCTGGAAAGCTCAATCTGAGCTATGCAATCTTTTTCATAGTTCATAGTTCTTTGAATGTGTCCATGCACACCAAAAGATAACTCACCAACTCACTCGAGTTGAAGAGCAAGGTGGTGTCTTTCAGTTTCCAGATCCTAATTTTTGGGAACCGTGTGCAAATAAAACTTATATTTCCATTTGTGTTCATATTCATTTTCAGGGTGTACCGGTAGTCCAAACTATTGTTAATGAAAAAAATAATGTTGCCCAACCCTGTCATGTATTGAAGTGCCTGTAAAGTATCTGAATCTTATTCAGAGCCTTTACATGTCTGTTTACTGTATAATTTAACAGCAGGCACAAAACAGACGAAAAAATGCAGCTGAAAATAATGAGAATAAGGCTAGGTACACACTGCAAGTCCGCATGTAATCATTCGGTATGCAGTTCATACACTTGATTGAAATCGACTGTCAAATCGTTGTGTCCGATCAGCCGATAAGGGATCACACCGCAAGATATTTCACTAGGACTATGATTAATCTCCAACATGTTTATCGCAGTCTGAATGGCTTAACAGGATAAATTATGTCAGCTGCCAGGTTTATTCTTAACTTTTAAAGCTCTTCATGGTGTACCAGTGCTTAACCTGATGTCTTCAGGTTTCTAAAAGTGGTTGCTTGCTCTGGGTGGATCTTTGTTGGTTGTAAAGTGTCTTGAGACAACTCGTTGTGATTTGACACTATAATAAAATTGAATTGAATTGTACAGAGTTTGACAACCTGATGCCTTCAGGCAGACTTCAAATATCTGAAAAACCAACATACTCTGCTTCTTTTTCCTCTGCTGCTGTCCAGAGGAAGTGGGTCTAATATTAAACCACAATTATAACAGATAACCCTAATTTAAGGTGCTTGTCAGTCAAATGTAAGCGTTATTCATAGTCTGATTTATCTGTGACGCAGTGAAGAGCAAACCACCGCTCTCTCCAGCCCTTCTGTTTTTACTCACCACCGCTTCACATTATTACAGCTCCGGTGGTCACCTCACCACCGAAAATCCAGACTATGAATAGGCCTTTAGAATTAATTTCAAAGCTTACTTTTTCCACTTTTAAAGCTGGTCTGGCACCCAACTAACCTCATAATTCAAGTATGTGCCAGTCTTAACCTGATGTCTTAGGTGACCAGAACTTTATCCTATCAATACAAAGACTGACAGTCTGCCTGAAGACAGGTTGTCAAACTGTTCAACTACAACAACAACATACCCTGCTTCTTTCGCTTGCATGCAGAAGTTGGTCTGGGAGGGTCCGGTGGGAGCTCTGAAGAGACACCTGTTAGAAACAGAATGTGTGCAAACTTAAATTCCAGTGACCTATAATTATGTTAATTTATTTATTATTTTCCAATGAGGGGAGGGGACTTTGTCTTGCACATGTAGTGTCAATACTTGAAATATATCCAACGGATACTCAATTCTTTAATCCCAGAAATAAGTGTTAGCAAATATTGTGACAAACATTGGTCACCTGCATGTCTGTATTCTGTCTGTATTCATAGGGAAAGACAAGGTTCCCTTTGAAAGTGGTGTTTATTCATGTTGAACATGACCCACGTGTCCATTCAGAATAATGCACACTGCACAAAATAAGCTTATATTCTGGAAAAACAAAGTGTTGCTATGAGACGGCGGTAGCTCCCGGCATGAAAGATACAGTATAACAAAGTATAGGTTATACCAGGTGTAAATTGGTTAAAAGAACATAATACAATACATATCAACTTGCCAACCGTGAAAATGTTATGAATGCTAATGAGGCTAGATGGAGTTTGATCACTGTCAAGCTGTCATTGTGGCAACAGTCTGCTGGTCATGTTAAAGAGTTGGTTTGCTTCTTAGACCATACATGAGGACACCGAGTCAAGGTGGCAGACTTACAAACTCAGTAATCACTTTTAAATGTCTTTCATAGGTACTTAGACATACCCTTCTGTGCTCTGGTTGCAGAGGGTCTTGGTTAAGACAAGGTTAAGAAAAAATATGTTAAGGCTCTCTTTATGCCAGACCAGCTTTAAAAGTTAATAGATACAAAACTGACCTCATCATTCAATTATGTGCCAGTCTTAACCTGATGTCTTAAGTGACCAGACCTTTCTCCCATCAATACTAAGGGCCGATTCATACTCCTATTTTAGAGCCGAAAAAAAAGTCGGTTCGGCTCTGTAGAGCCTACAATGTGACGTCATTTGAGGTTCGGGGGGGCGGGTACCGTCCTAAAGTCGTCTCTTCGGTGCTACTGAAAATTTCTGACAAGCCGAAATCATTTCGGCACTACAGCGCCGAAACAGTAGTAAAGTGAGTTGTCAAACTCAGTAACTCAATTTCTTGAAAAACAACATACCCCGCTTCTTTCTCTGGTTGCGTCCAGAGGTGCTTGGTCTGGGAGGGTCCGGTGGGAGCTCTGAAGGGACGCCTGTTAGTATCAGAATTTGAGCAAACTTAAATTACCTATAATTATGTTATTTTTTAATTATTTTCCAATGAGGGGACTTTGTCTTGCACATGTAGTGTCAATACTTAACAGTGAAATATATCATAAGATAAACACAATTCTTCCCACTAATCGTTAACAAATATTGTGACAACCATTGGTCACCTGCATGTCTGTACTGGAAACTGGAAAGGTGGGCACCTCAATGGTAAATTGGTTATTTATTAAAACATGTAAAAATAAGCTTTGGAATAATGGCCTGAATCATATTTCAAACCACTTATTATACGTTTTATGTCATAATAAGTGTTTATGACGTAAAATGTGTCAGTCAAATTTGGAATCAATTTTAAGGTTCGCTTTGTTAAACACAAGTTCTTCATGGGTCTCGCACCCAGGAGACCAGAAGACCTCAGGTTGTGAAGCTTGGTAACAGCTTTTAAATCTCTTAAAAACCATACCCTTTGCTGCTGTTCAGCTACAGCACTAGTGGGCCTGGTAGAAGGTGGGCCTTTTTAAGACTGCACAAGCTAATTATAGCTGCACAAGCCTTACAATGTGGGAAATGAGTATTACTTACTGGAAGGTACAGTGTTTTCTCCCTCAGCTGTCATCCGCCATCCTTCTAAATAGTTTTTTAAATTAAATGGTGCAGATGGACCAGGGACATCTGAAATGTAGTATTGTATGCATTCAGTTTTATTACAATGATATTGCATTATATTTATAGTATAATCTTTTATAGGATAATCATTTATTAGATAATAAATACAATAATCATACTGTATTTATGAGCATTGTATGTCTGTCCTGTTTGTTGTTGTGGCAGAGCTGTGTCACGTATTTTGCCTCTTGTCTTGGCCAGTTCAGTTTACTACAGGGGCCGCCAAATCAAGTTTGAAAGGAATATTTTTACATTAACCACTTGAACCATTCCATATTCAACACTATTCACCTTCACCCGCCGAGGCTGGATGCGCTGAGGCTGGAGGCACCGAGGCTGGGGGCGCCGAGGCTGGGGGCGCCGAGGCTGGGGGCGCCGAGGCTGGAGGTGCGACAGCCTCGGCACCTCCAGAGTCCAGACCCGGCGTGTGCATCACCTCCTGTCCCAGGGTGGTCGCCTCCAGGCCCTGCGTGTGGCCCTGGGGGCGCTCCAGGCCCTGCGTGTGGCCCTGGGGGCGCTCCAGGCCCTGCGTGTGGCCCTGGGGGCGCTCCAGGCCCTGCGTCTGCATCGCCGGATATGGATTCCGGATTGGGGGGAGGAGGAGGAGGAGAGGAGAGGGAGGCAGATGTTTCTGCATGCTGGAACCGTTGAGAATCTGAAATACATATCAGCAATCAGCATATCATTTTGACACTTCATTTTGACTTACAAATGTGAGATTGACATGAACTTGTCAATCGGGTCACTGGTCACATTTGTATAGTGCAAAGAGAACAATGTAGTGTCTAACAACATGCCATCTAAAGGATATTCTGCATATTTTGTGATGAAAGAAAATCAAAAATCATGAGGAAAAAGGAACACAAGGGTGATACAGGGAGCATGACATGCTAGGGGGTGAGGTGGAGTCTGAAAGGTCTGTGCTAGTGGCTTAGGTGGAGTGTGAAAGGGTGAGTTTTCAGGCTACGGAAAAAAATGGAGCAAGTCTGCAGTTCTGACTGCAATTTGGAGTTTATTTCACAGTTTGAGTCTGGGGTGTGTGGATGGTTGTGCAGGGTGTTTTAGGGGTCAGTCAGCAGCATTCCTGTGTTAGGAATGCTAAGATCTAAGTGACCAGGAAGGCTAGTAGTGATGTCTTGAAGTTAGGGGGGTGCCATGCCTTTAGTTGCTTTGTAAGCCAGCATCAGTGTTCTAGTAATGGGTGAGGCCAGAAGCCAATGAAGGAAGTGTTAAGGGGATGTTAACATTTGGGGTGAGGGTGACCCGGTGACTGACATTTTATGAATCCTTTAGAGGGGCTTCAGTGAGCATTTCAACGATTTACAAGACAACAGTGTAAATCTACATTTTTGGTGTGACACAGTCGTACATGGGGCATACATTTTACAACACACTTCAGACAAAAGTTCAGCTAGGTAGATAGCATGCACTTGTCGCCCATTAACTTGTATAACACCTGATTTAGCCAAAACATATCCCAATTACAGCACACTACAAACTCCAAAGCATTGCCTTACTTTTAACAGTGTGCTCGTACAGCTTTGTCATCTTCTCAAGGAAGATTTTGAGCGGCCCGGACCCGTCAGGGCACAGATGGGTAATGGTCTCCGCCACAATGGTGTCTGACCCCTTATTTTGCCTCCCAATTAGCAAAATTGGGTTATAGCCCAATACATGAAGCTTCCGAATCTGCATACAGAAATACACAAAATATTAACAGATACAATTGTACATTGACAGGCAAGGCAGCCTGTGTGATGAATGCCAAGGACACATATTGATAAGCCATTACCTTGCACAGAGCATCTTAACTGGTCAAAACTGTTCTGTAGAACATGAGTCTAGAATTGATGCGATACATATTTAAAAAAGTATTACATTAACCACTTGAAACCTAGCCTCCCGATTCTGGGGTGGGCTACATTCACCACAAATAACCGATCTCCAAGCTCACAACACATCGCAGCGCAACACGTGAGCTTCTAGATCAGCTACTTTTGGCAAATAGTTTGTGTAGAGAAGTGGTTTAAAAACAGTGGTCCATGGACCACCAGTGGTCCTTCAGGGGGTTCCAGGTGGTCCCCAGCTAAATGGACAGTTGTGTGTAACTCCTTAGTGTAAAATTAAACCGAATTCAACCTTATTTGGCTATTTAGGATGTAAGTGATAAAATGAAAATAGTATATTACATGAAACGTAAAGGATAATGTATTAAAGAAAAGTAAAAGTTTCATCTGCAACGCAAAATTATGTAGTGGTCGTCCCTGCTTCATCTCTCTCTCAGTTAAGGGGTAATTGACCTTGAAGACCTCTGCTCAAGGATGCTCCTATAGAACGTAGGTACCCGAGGAAAGATAATGTACTGCAGCATTCATTGGGCAACCTTTTATCAACACCACTAGTCTGTCATATAGAACATGCTCATTAAGAGACTACCTGACAATATACAGTTATACACCCACTCTAAAATAAATGAACCAAAAAAGGAAGCACATACCATTAGCTGGGCAGAGCCCAAACTCTGCTCTCATTGCCGTGTTTTTTTATTTTGGACCCATAGTCCTTGTTTTTTAATTGGCCTTCTTTTACTAAGAAAGCCTTCCTTTTAAGAAGGCTTAAAAAGCATGTTCCACAGGCCTTTTTTGCGGCATTATTTTCTGCCCCACAGTGGGGACAGCTCCGCTTCTTGGGTTTGGTCATCTTCTAGGGAGAAAATGCATGAAACAAAAATATATTAGTTAGACACATACATGAGCTCAGTTCTGCTTAATTCATGCTCGTCGTATTATGGCATACTAGAACACTGGCCGTTAAACTCAGTCAACCCGGGCGTACAGCTGGCGCCTGGTGGAACTGCTCAGCCTGGTATTCCTAAAACGTAGCCCAAGTAAACGATGCTTAAACCTACCTTATGCCTAACCTTAACCTCAGTAAAACTATGTCTAACCTTATTTCTAACCTGAGGCTCAGTTAAACAGTGCCAAAATCTAACCCTATTACTCAACTATGCCTACCCCATGCCAAAACTTATTTCTAACCTTATTTCCAGTAAATCAAATGCAGTAATACAACAACCACTCTGGTGTTGCTTACTAAAGAATTGCATACATTCTAAAGAACAATCTCACCAAGTCTGTGGGGGGGGGGGGGAGAGAGAGAGAGAGAGAGAGAGAGAGAGAGAGAGAGAGAGAGAGAGAGAGAGAGAGAGAGAGAGAGAGAGAGAGAGAGAGAGAGAGACAGAGAGACAGAGAGACAGAGAGAGACACAGACACAGACACACACAATGAATTAATTCAAACTAATAATCTCCCTACGGTCATTCTGTAGCGTAGGGAGAGGGTACATATGGGGCTATAGTGAATGATATGAGGTTATTATGAGCCTTTTCCTAGATTCAACTTTAGCTTGGAAATCTCTAAAATTCAACACTGTTGAATGTCTGTTCAACTAGGTAAGAGTGCAGGCCATACACAATTGTACATGCATACACAATTCAGCATCTTAAAACCTATTTTCAATGTATCCCCAAAGTCGAGTCCACCACACCAAACGCAACTAGTTTCTTCCAACATGTTCACTTAACAGGCAGCATACATGTATTCATCATCTCTAATGTAAAAAACAGACAAAGTAAATGCACTAAATATCATCTTACCTCCAACGTAGTTCCAAGTAACTTCTTCTTTATTCTTTCTCACTTCTTTCTTTCTTCCTATACTTTCTTCCTCCACTCGCTGCTCTGTAGTCTGTGATTAGTGTGGAAAGGGCTACCAGACTAGTTTATTGTGTTAGTATGAACCGCTTCCCAATTGGCTAATCAGTCAATTGGCAATATTGTCTCTCTCTCTCTCTCTCTCTCGTGTGTGTGTGTGTGTGTGTGTGTGTGTGTGTGTGTGTGTGTGTGTGTGTGTGTGTGTGTGTGTGTGTGTGTGCGTGCGTGTGTGTGTGTGTGTGTGTGTGTGTGTGTGTGTGTGTGTGTGTGTGTGTGTGTCACTCAATAACTCAATACCTCAATGTTACTGTTAATGCATTTATGATTATATGTCAAACATATTATCACACACACACACACACACACACACACACACACACACACACACACACACACACACACAGACAGACAGACAGACAGACAGACAGACAGACAGACAGACAGACAGACAGACAGACAGACAGACAGACAGACAGACAGACAGACAGACACACACTGACCAAAAAAGGTCATTTTGGGGCATAGAAAGTACCCATTCAAGGACGCCCACATTGTTGTGGTATACTGTATATCAATTTGGTGTCCATTGACATGAAAATGTTTGAGAACCACTGCTGTAAATACTGAGGAGGTGCCCACATTTTAGCATAACCTAGATATATGGTCCAGTTCTCCACCAAGGACCCCTGAGAGTCAAGGGACCAGGGTCCCTGGGTCCCAGCCCCACTGGCTCATTGGGTAATCCATCTGTCTAGTCTTGTGTTCGGATAGTGCTCTTGATATTTACATTGGTTGAATTGCAATAAGCCTAACTGTCGGACCTGCAGTTTGCTCCTTTGTGTGAGAATGGTTTAGCCCTGTCATAGCCCTACAAACTGACTTCCAGCTTGCTATGCATATTTCTGAAAAAGATTCCATGAAGGTGGCATGAGGGTCTGGACCCATGAGGATCTGTGCTCATAGCCTGCACCCTGCACCATGCAGCTCATCGGCGTTCACCAGAGAACACCACATTTTGCAGACCTAGACCATTGGCACCTTAAGCTTGTTCTTTTCACAGATCAGGTTTACATGACCAAATGTGACAGGCGTGAAAGAGTCTGGTGTGACTTGTTTGTCAAATTGGCAGTGTTGATTGATGGCCTGGGCAGTGGGCACGGTTGCACAGACCTCCACATGTTATAGCGAGCAGTACCCTGACTGTTGTTGGGCGCAACACAGGCTAGCAGGGAATTGCACCAGTGTAAGTTAGCACAATCACTACGGAGTTTCAGAGTAAATTCCTGGATGACAAAGACATTGATGCCTTTGACTGTCCCTCTTGTTCCCCTGACCTTTGGGTGCAGACAAGCAAATTACATTTGCATCTTACTTTAGTACATAGCATGCTCAAATAGAACAGATCAACAAGCTCTCAACACATTGCTAGATAAAAAAGGTTTTTCCTTCAAGTTGTACTGCTTGAAGGAACTTGCAGTCTTGAAAAGAAAAAAGGAATCGAAGGCAATATAATCTGGATTGATGAGCAAGGCAAATAAAACAGGACCTACACGTTTTGACCAAAAGGTCTTTGTCAGGGTCTATCTCCAACACATTGCATTTTAAGATGTTGATAGCTTGTAGATCTGTTCTTTATGTGACAACATTTCACACTGGGCTCCTCTACACAGCTGGATGGATGGACAGCTCATAGACAAACCATGCAGAGAACAGAGAACTCTAACTCTAACTTATTTAATGCAGTAATACCTGCATAATAAGTAATATAATAATGTATATTACATTGATATAATACTAATATTACTGGCCAACAATGACTATGTTGGTTTGTTTAGTGAGAAAACAATGTTGCAAATAATCAGGCAACCTCCCCATAATAATTTGGGTACCCCTGACCTGGGGGGCCTAACTCACAGGTTGATAACCAGTGTTATTGTACTTATGTACATTTATAAAACTAACTAATGTAAAGTTTATATCTGGATAATAGTCACACACAAATTATAATTCAATAATTGTAACTACATTTGAGTTAGCCTGACACTCAGTCTGAATTTTCATTTTGTTTCACTTCATGGACAGGACATATATTATTTAATGGTAGCGATTCAGGTCTGGAGCCAGGCTACATCATATTGAGTCTTAGATTTAGGAAAATCTACTGTAATAATAATGATCAGCTTTAATCCTGATTATAATCGCCCTGTTGATACTGTACATATATTCATTCATATAGTTCAGGTTGATACACTGTACCGTATATGCTTACCCTGATATAGTAAGTTGAAGGCCTGCTGACACTGTACATGTATACATTCTCATATTCGCTGATGGGAGTACTTCATCTTATAGGCACTGTATTCAATGGACCTCCATTGTTCAATGTCAGTTTTTATTGCACCATCAAAGATAGTATCATGTTTTTAGGAATATTTTATGAAAATTATGTAAGCAGTAGAGAGGAAACTATAAATTATGAAGGCCATGTGCATTATCATATAATACTCTCTTGAAGTTGATAACATTCTTGCGAATGTGAACCAAACAAATGCATACATGGTATGCTGTGTGCATTTTCCAGAGATCTTTAAACGATCTTAAAAAGGTGTAAAATGCGTTGGAATTCTAGTCTTCATCTGGCAATATATCTAGCCGCAAATTCCCAGGCTTGTACCCCTACAATGTTGAGTGTGTCTGGCTAACGGTTCCTCAATTCTGCTTACTTCCCACGACTTTGAGCTGGAATACCATGTTCTCCTGCTCTTATGACTACAATGGTATAGGTGAGGATGAGTGGAACCACCTGGGGACATTTTGCATCTCCCCACCCCAGTTCACATCCTCCTGGAATGTGGAATGTCCATCTTCCGATCAGACCATGATGTGTCCCATAGGGGTTTCATTGTAGGCTACTGTTATTTATTTTTCATGACATTGTCCCTCTCCTACGCACCTGTCGTTTAGGAGTGCAAAAGCCTTGCTGTTTACCGTAGGCTACAGGAAAGGTGATGTCATCCAACCATTTCTCTCAACTGAGTTAACATAAGCTTTTAGTAAAAGTATTATGCATTTATACCTTTTGTGATCTTCATGGTAATTGTTTGGCTTCATATCTTGGCCAGAGTTGGAAACATTAAATTGTAAGACCAAATATAAAGGCAGTATGTGCAAAAATATCCTTGAATTAAATTTGTTTTTACTGTGATATTGCAAAAAATATATAAATAATGCATCAGAAATTACAAGCCATTGCACACTTTATTTCTCAGTACTCTCCATTCAAGATTTACAAGTAGTAGAGATCAAATAAGAAAACAAATACTGAATATTTAAAAATACTAGCCCTGCCTCGTTTCCTTTAACCCATTCAGGACGGGAACCCCTTTTGGTGTTTTAAGCATCGTTATACTTTAGCTATTGAAATGTAGCAGATCTACAAGCTCATAGCATGGCTTCAAGCTTGTAGATCTGCTATTTTTGAAAAATCTTCAAAATGTAGCTCCGTGAGGAAAGCAAAACAAAATCCACAGAGTTCCAAGGAAGAGCTACAAAAGGTAATTTGTCCCTGGTATAATCCCACCGGTAGGTCTGAGACCAGCCCACACAGTCCGTTGTCAGGCCGCTCAACAGTCTGACAGTAGCTGGGTGTCCTACTCAACATCAGAGTCAGACGATCCGGACTCTGAACTATAGGCGCACTCAAGTTCTTCCAAAATGTCTACTGGTTCAACAAGACTGTCGTCGGTTGCGTTCATGACGTCTATGTAGAGCTTCCTCACGCGCCTCTTCAGATGTCTCAGATGCATCTCCTTTTTACGGATGAGGCACGCGAGACCCCTCCTTGCATCCTCTGGTAGATGTCCTAAACAAAGGAACAATGTGTCAATCACTATATAGGGATGAAACACATCTTTCACACCATAATCATAACCTCTTGAAACATGACATAAAAACCAATTAGTAGAAGTGCACGTTTACTTTGCCACATACCTTCACTCTGATGGGGAGAAAGCTCTGACAATACACTGGCTCTGGCCTTGAGAACATTCCAGTGCTGCCTCATCTCTCTCACGAGGATAGACTTCTCTTCCTGAAGCCTGCGAACTGCCATGCACTGATTGAACACCTTATTCTTGGTGCTGAAATCAACAGACCCTGTAATACATAGATATGGAGGGTTGAGAACAGTGCACAAAGACTGTAGATGCATATATCATTCATGTAATCATGTATCAGTATTCAATCATATACATAACAACTACATGGAAGAATACATACAGGACGTTAACCTCTTTACCCATTTAGACCTCTGGTTTTGTATCTCTATGGAAAAATGTGCTCTGAACAGCACTTCTGGGCCCAATGGGTTAGACCCAATTAATTGTTGAGCGTCCCTCAGGACTCTACTAGTAACTATCAGCTGTTTCCACTCTAAAATATCCAATGGACAACCTTACAATGGGACAGACATGTCAATCTGCTATTTTCCCAGTATACAGACACTGGGGTTTAAGTGGCTAAATGCATACCACTTTGTGAAATTTGCCACGGCCAAGGATGCTCTCTGTCCAAGATAGTGTCGTAGCACACGGTTTGCTCAGGAACCAGGCTGTTGTACTCCTCCACCATGAGCTTCAAAGCGTCTTTCTCCTGCAGTAACTTCCGGCGGATTCTGTGACGTCCTTTGTTGCTGTCTGAGAAGAAAAACAAATTATTGCTGGTTTCACACGCTTGGCTATGCCTACGAGCAGTTTTCTGGCATTGTGCCGATTTCCATTGCCATTGAAAACCATTACATAAAAGGCTGACACAGACATAACTGAATGTTGTGTGAACCAAGCCTAATATAAGACAGAGAGGCTGTAACTCTGCCCCAAACACATTGTACACAGTCAGAGAGGCTGGGACTGTTGTCAGAATAGGCCTAAAATGTTAACTTACCATTTTTGTTATAGATGCGTTGCTTCCTGGTTTTGATGCTGCTCGTGAAGGCCTCAATCTTTCGACACAAAGTCTGCAGCGTGCCTTGATCTTGTGTTTGTCCTGAAACACAATGAATAACAGTGTGAATTTTAAAAACGAATAAATATTCAGATTTTTATATCAGACCATGTTCATCATGTTCTTACCATCTGCCCATTCTTTTAGATCTTGCACATACTCTTCAACATTGTGGTCTTGAAGTTGAAGTTCTGCCTTCAGGCTTTCCAGGTCTGCCAACTTGGTTTTTAAGACCTTAGATGTCTGAAATTACAAACAAAACCATTACAAAGACAGAAACTCATGTCATGATTTCTGTTTTACAATAATTGTATTTATTCTGCATTTGAGCCATGGACCACCATTTGATGACATTTAGTCTGTCAGCCCCAAGACTAAAGAAAAATTTGTTATTGTTGGATAAGATTTTGTCCACAATGCCATGCTATATTGATGTGGTACTATAGGAGATAATGTTATTAAAATAATGTAAATGCAGATGTTTAACACAAAAAATAACTCAATTGTAAAAGGGGTCCCATATGGGGTCCATTTGGTTTCATTTTACACTCAATTTAGCTGGGGACCACCTGGGAACCCCCTCAAGGACCACTGGTTGGTTATACATTATGCAAAGTGCACATGAATGCACGCATGTATACATGAAATAACAGTTTCTACCTTGTGGTATCTTTGGGAGAGTGACTTGGCCATGTTGTCACGTTTGTGATCGTTCCAGCTCATGGCCAAAAGGGTCAGCATGTCATTGCGGCCTGCAAGTACACAGAGAGGAGTTCTGCAACAATTCTTACAATCATGTTATTCACACTACACTATACAAATGTACAATTATACAGCACCTTCTTTGGACATATGCTTCGTTGTTACGGCTATCCTGGAGAGAAATGCATTGCATTGTTCGACCTCTTCTCCAAGTGTCGAGCCAGCACCGTCCTGGTTTCCCCCGCCCCATTTCACCTGGACAGAGATAATACGAAACCTGAATATCAATTGCATTCATAAAAGATGCTTTTACCAAGACTCAATGGTGCCATTTAATTAAAAAGAAAAAAGCCAAATGGACTGCCAACTAGCACAGGCAGTTAACCCTAGAACACCATCACTGTACAGCAATACATATCAACTTGAGGTACTCTTCTTTAATATTTCATCATGACGTTTCACAAAAAACTGAAACAAAAACATTGGGGGTGTATGGGATTTTTCTCTACAACTCTATCACTAAACACGGGTGAAATTCACCTGCCTGTAGAAAAAAACAGGGATGTGTGCAGAGAAACAAACCTACCTTCTATGATGTCACTGAGCATCATGAAGGTACTGAAATACCCACCTCAGACATCAGCAACATTATGAAAATTACAATAATATAATTGTCTGGGTGAAAATTAACCGTGTGTTCTAGGGTTAACAAAGGTGAAAACGCTAACTGCCTTGACAGCAGTAGATCAGTTACTCATTACTTGATTGTCAGATAATGTATAGGATTGACCACCATCTTATAATCACATATCGTTTATACTAACCTCACATTTGTAATCATGAGCCTTAGCATGGAGAACCGACAGGAAGGGCCGCATGTTTTGAAGGGGCTGGAGCTCTGGACAGCAGGCACACACTTTTTGCAGGTACGGCCAGTACTTGCAGGCAACGTCCATACAAAAGAATTTTATGTCATACTTGGATGCCATCTGGTGCTGTAAGAACATGGGGTATGCATATATTTCACCCCTAAACATGTTCAAGGCAGCCAGCAATACCCCATGTCTGCAGACAGCCAGTTCTAGGCCCTCCTCATCGACACGACTCCTGGACCGTTCAGACGTTTCTCTGGCTGCCGACCACTCCCCACCACAAATACCCCTTCCAGGGACCTACATGGTAAAAAAGATTAATAGATAAAAGATCTTACCATCGGTGAACAATCAGATATTTTGAGGTAAATGTCACAAAAACATGGCACTACTTAACCACTTAAACACTAGGATCTGTATTCTGGGAAAGGTTTTTCAGAAGACCGTTAATAAGCTCAGCCATGTTATTGTTCAGTGAAGATATTATACAACTTTACAGTGACAAAAACAGAGAGCTCGTCGATTGTCTATTTTCAGTGAATATATTGAATGTAGAGTGAAAACTTTAAAGCCACTGGTATAGAGAGCCCTCCACTCAATAAAGAAACAGGATTTAAGTGGTTAAATTCCATGACAATTATTGACTTAATAATCAGATAGAAGAGCAAGTCTGCAATTACATGTTTGACTTTGCTGTGGATATCACCAACAAATTTGGACACGTCTTCATCATTGGCGATGAATGCCCCCTCAAAGATGGAATGATCTTTGGATCTAAAAAAGGAGATAAATTTAAGATGTTATAAACTCCAAGTTCAAGGAATTGCCAGACTGTAGGATCTCTCAAACATTCATGGTGGTTGGGGGATTCAGATTTTACAGGGGCCAGTTTCGAATTGCAGCCGTCCGTAGGTGCCATTTCAGAGCGGTTTTGAAGGAGTCAAGGGATTCACATGTCTTAATGACTGTTGGTAGGGCGTTACACATTTTGGTGGCATAGGAGCGAAAATAATGTAGTCCCTTGTTTGTGCCGAATCTGGGTTGTACATGGTTTGTTGCACTCCCTCTGGTGTTGCGGGTTTGGACTTCGTTTACATTAAGGAAGTATCTAGACAGGTACATGGGTATCTTGGTGGTGTATCGAATCTTGTGGACCAGACCCATTGCAAGATGCTGTACTCTGTCGTCGACCCTAAGCCATCCCAGCCTGTGGACAGGGGTGAGGTGGGTTCAGGGGGTGAGGCCAAGTAGGAGCTTGACCAGTTTGTTTTGGGAGGTCTGGAGTCTTGTTTTAAGGGCCTTTGAGGTGCTGTGGTACCAAGAGGTGCATGCATAGTCGAAGAAACCTTGTACGAGGGCTCCTCACGCTACAGTACATATGGGTTACACTGTGTAAAATGTACAACTGATTATTTTGCCATTCATTGATATTAACAGTGTGTATGTGTACATTACAATACCTTGCTGTACTGTTAAAACGATAATGTTTGCGGTTCCCATCAACGGAGACCGCAAGCATTGCTGGTGTGCATGCAGGACAGCAAAATGGCTCCTCCTTGCAGAGGGAATCAATCTCATGCCGAATATGAGCCCATTCAAAAAAAACTTTTTGAAAGCTGTCGGGTGAAATTTTCCCATCCTAGAAAAACAGCAAAAACAACGGTTTAACTTTAACCCATTAAGACCTGAGGATGCATCTGTGTCACCTTAGCTTTGAACCAATTTAACCATCATTTTATACCTTACCTGTTGAAATATAGCAGATGTACAAGCTCATAGCACGGCACCATGTGCCGCTCTATGTCTGAGCTATGTCTGATTTTTTTATTGTTAAAATGTGTGCAAATCTTTGAATATATATTCTTTCACCGCAAACGTTTTTCCCTCCTTTATAAACAGGTTTAATGGTTGTCTAGAAAAACATTAAAAACACCATTGACAATGGTCAGAGTTTAATGTTTGTTTTGTCACTAACGCAAACATTAAATGCCATTAACAATGAACAGAGTTTAATGTTTGTTTGGTCTATCACTGAGCAAATCGGCATATCATGTATGTTATCGCGATGATGTAAGATGATAAGGGTTGGTAAAGCGCCCCCCCCCCTCTTCACGTGTGATTTTTAACTCAAATATTTGCTTCTTGGGGTCCCTGGAACAACATATTTTCAGATGGGGGTCGGCGGCCGGATAAAGACATTTTTGGGGGTCCTTGACAAGAAATAGTTTGAGATGTTATGTTTTCAGAAAACTGGATTTAGAAGACATTTTGTAGAATCTGAAATCAGGTCTTAATGGTTTAAGAGAAATGTTCATATCCAAACACTAATCATTTTACAATGCTTGAAGAAATTAGTATACTTACACGGCCAAAGCGAAGAGTCCTTCTGTCAAGCCCCCGTAGAAAAGCTTGAAGTGACAGCCCTGGTGATGCCATCTTCATCTCCTCAAAGGTGTAAAACAAGTCTGTTTCATAGACTGTTGAGAAGTTGACGGTGGCTGGCCAGTAGCCATTTTGCACAAGGTCATTCACTCCTGCATCCCACGTAGTCTGGCATCCCTCGCAGGTCAGATGTGGCATGCTGAGATCATACCGACCTACAAATAACATACATTCACTGTAATGTTCCCACTGCCATACAAATCACAGGGCTGACTTGGTAGGAACTTAGGAAGTCTAGGATGGGCAATGAATAAGTCAAGAGACGGATAAATAAGTGTTAGCCCCCCCCCCCCCCCCCTCCCTATTTCTTGACAGAGCTATACAATAGGGAAACATATTTTTCAAACAGAGCAGAGGAAATCCTATATGTAATTACCATTAATTGTAACCAAAGCAACGTCCTTCCCTTTGCTGACCTTCAGCATCTCCGGTGGACAACCACAGGCTTGGACAGGCATCTCAATGGGCAAGAAACGCACTAAAAGAGAGTTATGTTAATTAATCATTAGTAAAATCACATAAAGCAGTCTAACGTTCCTTCACCAAGTTATGTCAATTAACTAAACTTTTTAAAGTCACTCATTAACGGGCTGCTCTTCAAACTGCAACATTATTGGGACCGCAGGTCACATTTTGTATGAAATTGAGCGTTTCCCGTCAGTCAGTCAGTATTCGGATTGTGTACTTCTAAGTTACTTTGGATAATAGTGTCTGCTAATGTAACTTACCACAGTTTCTAATAGCCATTCCAACAGCACAACTGGTTGGAGCTAATGGCCGGAAGAAACCATCAGTCATGCCATCCCGGTTGTGGAGACCTTGTTGTGCCTGCTGATGTCGCATTCAGCACAGAGGAACGGGCACGGGAGGCAGTCTCTGCACCGGACAGCTGCCATGTTGTTCCGACACTGGCTGCAGATGCGTGTTGCGGCTGTTGCCACATTCTCCTGTGCCAAGATGCTGTTAATCAGGGATGGTCTCAATGCTCTCCACCTTTCGAAGAAAAGTGCGTTGCGGGTGCTCCAATCCTCCGAAGCCAGTGGAGCTCTTTGGGGTACATATTCTGGCTCATCATCAGAGCTACTCTGGTACTGAAGCAGATCTTGCAGAAGACATTCTATAGGAATTGCAAAACAAAGACATGGACTAGTACCAGTACTACATACTAGGCCAAATTATTTTGCCTACCATTTGATTTTTTTTATACAAAATAACATTTTTGTTTTTAGATAATTATATTGCAAAAGTGTTAGATAACATTGTGAATGATGCTTGGCAATCGGCCATCCCACAGGTAAAAACACAAGACTAGGGGGCCATTTTGCAAATACAATAAACTGCATTATACACATTGAATGACCTACCATCAGGGACTGTCTCTGAAGCAGTCTCTGGATCAAAGCGTGCCTCTGTACTAGGGTGAGCAGACCTGGAATGGCATGGCTTATCTGTAATGAAGAAAAGACAGATATGTGAACACTATTTTTTACTTTATAACCACATTTGTTTTGAAAATTGCTGTACACAATTTACATTTGTAGATGTTCGGGATCAGACATACAAAAAGTTGAATATGCTTTTATATAGAACAGTTTTTATTATTTTCCCATTTGTCTTTTTTGGGACCAATGCAGATCCGCAAGCTCACAAAATCACACTGAGGTTTTAGTCAAGACCTTATTTTCAAGTGATACCTGAAACCCCCTTATTAACCCCTAATTCCTCCTCCAATGTAAGCAATCCTACACTTATTTAACCGTCTTCCTGCCATTGCCGAAGCCCTTCGGCAATCAAAGCCTCAATTTGATAATACACCTTGCTGCCATTGCCGTAGCCCTTCGGCAATTATACTTTTATAGTGCATATGATCGATCGAGCCATAATGCTACTCACGTTAGCCGGTTAGCTAGCACTGTTGTTAGCACTGCACTGGATCGTTCAGATTAGATCGCGGTCGCCATAAGAATCCATTCTATCCGTTTCTTTCAATCGCCTGTATCTCCTATTCCTTGTCCCAGATGGCATTTTTGGTCAAAACAGCGTTTCTTTGACGGCACAGAGCCGACGTTGTGGAGTGCTATATGTACCGGCATTGATTCGATTATGTAAACAAAGGTTGTCTTGGCAACGTAAAGCTGGCAGGGATAAGCTCACTTCCGGTTGAGGCAAAATGTGGCTTTTCAAAATAAGAGCTCAAATTAAAAAAATGCTGGCATGAATTAGGTCCTAATTTCTCAATAAATGGCAGCAGTAAAAGGGTTAAAAAAGAAAAAAAAAAAACAACCAAGTCAAACCAATCAATTTAATATTATTTGGATTTAGTAAATTCATAGTGATGCACATATTGGCTGCCAACTTAATACTAACCCTGTCCAGATTGTCCCCGGCTAACTGCTGGCCTCTTGGCTAGAACATGTCCATCATCATCTCTCGTTGTCCACCTCACTTTCAGTGGTCGTGCAGGACGGGGCTTTGTTGTTGCTGGTGGAGGATCTTGCTCTGTCAGAAGCTGGTCTGCATCACCTAGGATGGCCAAATCATCGGCATTCAAACTAAAAACAAACAGGTTGGAAAAATACAGGGTTAATTAGCTTGCTGATTAGCCTCTTGACTATAATGTTCATTCTCGTCTCTCTCTACCGACCTCACTGTCGATGGTTGTGCAGGTAGAGGCGCTTCCTCTGCAATAAGCTCATCCACCTCATTGAGGATCGCCAAATCGTCGGCATCCATACTACAAACAAACAGATTAGAAAAATATATGTAGAATTAACTTTCTTGCGAAAATGTAAACATACTAGGCTATTTTGAGGATAAAAGGGTTAGTTCGTTAGTTAGTTTTTGGACCTAAAGCTGTAGGATGCTTGCCATTAATATAGTTGTTGCAATGGTGGTATTAATTCATTCCCTGAGTCCCATAGTATAGTGGGACTGGTTTTGGTGAATACCAAGTAGTTCCGAACATTTGGTGGGGGTCATGCATTAAACATAAATGAATCCACAAAAGTAGCATAATTTGTATTGTTGACCTATTTCAACTATAGCGCAACTATTGTTCAACTTTGACCTGTAGGCTACTGAAATTGTTTCATTTAGTACCCCATTTCTGTTCAACTGTACATTGCTCTAACTAGGTATGGTTTACACTGAAGGCAAAGGCCTGTCTAGTGTCTAATCAGTAATCAACCATTTTGCACATCAATGGCTTTTGTTCTGACCAAGGTGTCTGTGAGACTGTGAATGTTCCTGCCTCTCAGCTGGATGGCAACACAAACCCAGCAGCCAGAGTGTCTGTATTGTATTCTTTGTTATGGTCATTACCCAACACAGATTTCACTGAACCCACTCAACTATTTAGAATACCGTTTGTTGTAATGGTGTATGTTGCCTTTTAACCACTTTGTTGAGACTGTCTCTGTACTGTCTAAATAGACTCTATACTAGTGACTTTTCTGTTAAACCTCTTCACTGAAAATCGACAAGCTCACAATGTGTTGCATTGAAGACATTCTATAGGACAAGCTCACAATGCTTGTCGAAGGAGGTGCATGGGGTACAAAGTTTGGGAGTTGTTATCACTTTATGGTAATCAGATCAGTGTAGATGTGGATATTGCAGGGGTGCCCAAAAGGTAGATCACAAAGGCTCTGCAGGTAGACATGCTCCGAAAAATACAAATGGAATTTGGAAGCGTCTCAGGTCCCAAGCTTCTCTAAAATGCACTATTTTAATCATTAAATAAATGACTGCCCGGTAAATGCAGGGTACATTGCGTTATTAAATTTGCACAAAGTGCATTTTAGAGAGAAGCTGGGGACAATGAGATGCTTCCCAGCTTCAAGAATAGACTTTTACCTTAAGGTCTAGCAGGCTTTGTGTCGGTGAGTAGTTACCTCGTTTAGTTTATTTGTGAATAAGTCAAGAGATACTAGGACATTTTGAGTTTGCTTTAGCTGAAAATGCTTACACTCACTTACCTTAAAAGATGTAGCGATGTTAAAATCCAGTTCAGTGCCGTTGTCCCAGTTTAAGTTGTCAATGTCCACGCTGTTGTCCAAGCCGCAAGCGTCGCCAAACAAAGTGTGTGTTGCCTTGTGTCCGAGCGATTCCATTTCCGCCATGAAACCCGCCCTCCGTCGCAGCCGCGCTCTGATTGGTCTGTGGAAAGCCGTAATGACATCACGGCTTGTAATACACGAGACGGAGCAGCGTGATGCGTGTGTGTGCGTGTGTGCGTGTGTGTGTGTGTGTGTGTGTGTGAGAGAGAGATAGGGGAATAAATTACTGTACTGTCTAACAGGCTATAGAATATAATTATAATATTCACGATGCTTTATAGAAATAAAATAATCATATTCCTAAAGCATTTCTAATTACTTATGGTTAAGTGGACTATTCTACTGTATAAGTCTATAGGCCTACTACACTAATGTTAGGCTATTTATTGTTACTTTAATTGCAGCACCAACAGCACATTATGACAATCATATAAATATAAAAGGCATGTAATAAATGTGACATGATTCATGTTATTTTTATTTAAGTATGAGTATTTATACGGTTTTATAAATACACTATTACTTCAGCCATCCGGCTTTCCGCCGGAGTGTTGTAAATTACCATAGCAACAACTTTATAGCCCGTTTAAAAAATACAATACACAACGTCTTTCTTGATAGAAGTGTTACCATAATGATACCGTATCAAATGTATGGACACAATGCTTGTGTTCATACAGAATATACAAAAGAACATTATAAGTTAAAATAAATGTTTGCCATGAGCGGGATTAGAACTTGCTGCTACATCGTGCAATAAATCCAGGGGCGTGCGCACCATCCGCTACACTACGAAAGCACAAAATTCACTTTGAGATGTGTACTACTAGGATATACAAATTGCACCGCGGCAGTCAAAAAAAAAAAAAAAACAAGAAAGAGAACCGATATATTGCATTAAATAACTCAAATTAGGTATTAAATATCTGGAATTAGGTATAAATTACTTGCGGGGGAATTTCAACCATATATTTTAATCATAGGCTATATATTAATATATTAACGTAAGTCAGCGCCGTTCATTATGCATTTCCAGAAAGTAGATGGAAGGGATCAAATTTATTCTCACTAGGGAAATAATCAAAACGGGATTTATAACGCAGGAACTATTAGAAAGTAGCTATATTATATTATATATTCGTAGGCAAGAAAGCCAGTGGTCACGTGACTTGACACATTTACCCCGAGGCCCCAACTCGTCTAACTAAGCAGATCCTTACCGTCAGATGTAAGACGATAAGGGTACCCTGACAGCCCTGCATAAAAAGACGAGTTGGGGTTGAGAACCTGTTGCATAATCACAGGTTCAGGTTTTCGTTCATTAATCTTGTTGTATATTAAATGAATAAACATTTTAATAATTGCATATACAACTAACACACAGTGACAGTTGCTTGCAAGTTGCATGTGCGTGCGTGCGTCTGTGTGTGTATGAGAGGGGGGTGAGGCGGTCAGCAAGGCAAGGAAGGCTTGACTTGATGTAACTATGGTTTCTACAGGTCGTACTGCAGTTGTTCATGTCGAAAAAACGAGGGCGAGGCTTGATTTCATAGGGCGTGCCAGATAGATTTCAGCCGTCACATTTATTAACGTCGGAACGAAATTAAGGAAGGATCAGCTGTTTGCGATCACTTTATAAATGCCGTGGCGACGTGGGTGTACTACGAAACCTACACTCGAATCTGTGGCAGATTTTACATTCAATTGATAAATGAGGGCCTATCATTACACCTAGCTACATGTTTAAGCATTTATTTCATATTTACATGTCTTCTGTGGACACTAACATTACACCTAGCTACATGTTTAAGCATTAATTTCATATTTACATGTCTTCTGTGGACTCTAACATTACACCTAGCTACATGTTTAAGCATTTATTTCATATTTACATGTCTTCTGTGGACTCTAACATTACACCTAGCTACATGTTTAAGCATTTATTTCATATTTACATGTCAATTTCAGCTCTGACACTTATTTCAAACATGCTCTAGTGAAGAGTCTTCCTGTGCTATTAACTAATTTTGGATTAAACAAAAATATTAGTTTTTCTCCTCTGGTGAAAAGCTGGAGGCTGCTCGATGGCAGGCTCTCATTCAAATCTGGTCACAAATGGTCAAATGATCTGTCTGTATCAATTATATCTGCAATATAAGTGCAAATAATGAAGCTAAACATTATCAACTCAACAACTGGACAAAAACAGCTGATCTTGTGTTGTTACCTTTGGCAAAATGTTTCTTATCAAAAAGCATATTATCTGGGGGTAATTAATTAGCAATGTGTGCTGTAAAAGATGTAAAGTTATAAATTAACCTGAATGTTTTAAACATAAATGTTCTTCTCATTTCAGATGTCCGTCGGCAGGTTGATTTGAACGATTATAAGGTCAGTTTGGAGGTCAGTTCGGACAGTCTTGATGGAGTGAAAAACCACATGACGGAAGAGTCTGGAGACTCCGTCACCAGCACCTACTCAGAGCTCTACATCTCAGCGGGACAGAGTGAAGGGGTTAATAGCCAACATGAGGTGATACAGCTCGAGAGAACTTCCAACATGAAGACCTTCCATGACGATGCAATCAACTGCTGTAAAATCTTTAAGATCATCCTCCCTGGCAGAGAGAAACCCAGCGAAACAGTTCTGACAAATGGCATCGCTGGCATCGGAAAAACATTCTCTGCGCGCAAGTTTGCTCTGGACTGGGCAAGAGGTTTGGAGAATCAAGATATAGATCTCCTGGTTCCCTTTTCGTTCCGGGAGCTGAACTTGGTCCGAGATAAGCGGTACAGTCTTCTGAACCTGATCCATGATTTCCACCCAACGTTAAAGAAGGTCACAGCAGAGCAGCTCGCTGCCTGGAAAGTTTGCTTCATCCTCGATGGCCTCGATGAAAGCAGGTCTCCGTTGCACTTCGACAAAAATGAAATCATCTCTGATGTCACAGTGACATCATCGGTGGATGCTCTGTTGACAAACCTCATCAAGAGGAATCTGCTCCCCTCGGTCCTCCTCTGGATAACCACCAGACCTGCAGCAGCCAATCGGATCCCTCCTGCATGTGTTGACATGGTGACAGAAGTGCGAGGGTTCACAGAACCCCAGAAGGAGAAGTACTTCAGGAAGAGATTCAGTGAAGAGAAGCTGGCCGACAGAGTCCTCTCACACTTGAAGACATGGAGGAGCCTCCACATCATGTGTTACATCCCACTCTTCTGTTGGATCATTGCTACCGTTCTGCTGGACATGTTGAGGACACACCCCACGATAGGACAGCTGCCCAAGACCATGACTGAGATGTGCTGCCACTTCCTGTTGGTTCAGACAAACACCAAGAAGCAGAAGTATGATGAGACTCATGATGTGAACAAGAAAGACAAAGAAAAGGGGACTCAACAGCAGCTCACTAAGACTGACAGGCATGTTCTTCTGAATCTGGGCATGCTGGCTTTTAAACACCTGAAGAAAAGTAGCATCATGTTCTACCAAGAAGACCTGGAAGAGTGTGGTCTTGATGTGAAAGACGCCACGCTGTACTCAGGAGTGTGCACACAGATCTTCAAAAGAGAGAGTGTGCTGTTCCAGAAAACGGTCTACAGCTTTGTTCATCTGATCTTCCAGGAGTTTCTGGCTGCAGTCTACCTGTTCCACTGTTTCACACAGAAGAACACGGAGGTCCTGAAGACATTCCTGGGAGATAAATACAACAGTAACAGCTCCCTCTCAGACTTCTTGAAAGCTGCCGTGGAAAAATCCCTGGAGAGTAAAAATGGCCACCTGGACCTCTTAGTCCGCTTCCTTCATGGCCTCTCACTGGAGTCAAACCAGAGTCTGTTAGGAGGCCTGCTGGGTCAGACAGAGAACAGTCCCGAGGAGATCCAGAAAGCCATCCAGAACCTGAAGCAGATGTTAACTCGTGGTGATACCTCTCCTGACAGATGTATCAACATCTTCCACTGTCTGATGGAGATGAACGACCACTCATTACATCAGGAGGTCCAACAGTTCCTGAAGTCAGAGAACAGAACAGAGAAACTGTCTGAGACCCAGTGTTCAGCTCTGGCCGTCATGTTGCAGATGTCAGAGGAGGTTCTGGAAGAGTTGGACCTGGACAAATACAACGCATCAGTGGGGGGGCGAAGGAGACTGGTCCCAGCTGTGAGGAACTGCAGAAAGGCTCGGTTAGTAGTTAACACATTGACTTGACTGCCAATCACGTCATGTTACGTCGCATCGAATCAATCGCTTGACTGCCAAGCACGCAGTATTGTGTCCTATGGTCTTTTCAGTGGATTAGTATAGATGGCGCTCTTCATCAACATACTGTATAAATGATGCTAGGTTGCTAGGCAACAGATAAAACCAGAAATGAACCAGAAGTGAAAGTCTGCCTCCCGTCCGCCTCAATTTAAACAGAAATGTGCTTTGGATGAAAGTGATACATAAATGCACCATTTACAATGACGCAGTATTTTATACAGCCGGTTCCATGTTTTCCCGATCTCAACCCTGTCTGCATGCACAGGACTGCTTCAATGTCAACCCTGTCTGCATGCACAGTACTGCTTCAATGTCAACCCTGTCTGCATGCACAGTACTGCTTCAATGTCAACCCTGTCTGCATGCACAGGACTGCTTCAATGTCAACCCTGTCTGCATGCACAGGACTGCTTCAATGTCAACCCTGTCTGTATGCACAGGACTGCTTCAATGTCAACCCTGTCTGCATGCACAGGACTGCTTCCGTAAGATTGCATTGGGAAAACATGCTGACTTCAGTGTTTTCCCTGAACACGTTCAAAAATGATCGCTCACAAACACGTTCATATTTTGGGTGAACGTACTGTATTTCTGTTTGATGAACGTCATTGTGAACACGTTCATTTCTGGCGTGTGTGAACGTCACTTTCTCACGATGAACTTCGTTCAAGAGTGAGTGTTTCCATAGAGCCTTCCAGGCCAAATCCCCGCTAAGACACACCCTAAACAGGCCTTAATATCTAACGGAAAACCCACCAATAAGTCCTTATCCGACACAATTTAACTAATCTTTCTCAGCCGTACAATTTCACTGGAGCGTGCAGCTCGCATCTCTGCATGAGGATCCTGTCATGCACGCAGACACAGAACATCCCGACTCCCGACCCAAACACTGGAAACTTATTGTTGTTTGCTTAAACATAATGTGCCACGAAAAATAGCTTCCAATAGCTTGTTATTTTTGCGTCGAGGAGGTATTTGTCCATATACATGATCACCTCGGTCGGCCAACTACAGACATCTCCCTCCACAGAAGCGCATTGATGCCTGATTTATTATTCGTCGTACAACGTGTTCCATGCTGAAAATGGCTGATCTTCAAGCCCACAAAGCGTTGCGTCCGTGACGCGTTGTGAGTGTCTAGATCAGCTATTTTCAGCACGTGGAGATATGCAGACTGTGAGAACTGAACTGAGAACTGAGAGCCTTCACAATAAAAGCATGCAGCTTGCACAAGTTGGCCCATAATTAAGACAAGGAAAAGTATTAAGAATTCTGTGGCATTCTACATTGCAAAAGAGCATTTTTCTCCAAAATGTAAAAAATATATATAATAAGGAATTAATTTGGTTAATGTTAATGGAGAAATTGTAAAAGTTGTAACTTTATTTATACAAAAGTTATTCCCAATAGGAATAAAGTCTGTGGTTCTATGGCAATCATTTAGAAAAACAAAAAGCAAAGAAAAAAGGGAGAAAAAAAAGGAAAAATAACAAATATTGTTCATTTTTTGGAACCATGAACTTTAGTTCAAAATGATGAATGATGAACTATGAACTGAACTAGTTCATTTTTAAATGTTTGAACTGTGAACTGAACTACAACTACTACTTTCCAAACACATGGCTGACTTCAAATTATTCCGCCAAATTATTCCAGGGGTTCTAAACCCGTGGGTCGCGACCCCTCGGGGGTCCCCAAATTATTTTCCAAAACATAATTTGCAATTCAGTTGCATAAATGCAGTGTTTGTATTGGGGGTGGGGAAGTGGGGCGGGGGTCGCGAGACATGGCCAAAGCATCCCTGGGGGTTCCCAGCCAAAAAGGTTGAGAACCCCTGGTCTATTCCACAATACTGTTTATGTCTGGATAACTAGATAGGAGATGTTTTAGTTAACTTCCATGACAGTGAACTAGGTATCATCTGTTTTGATAATCTCTTATTTAATCTGCATTTACAGACTTGTTGGCTGTAAACTCAGTAAGACAGATGTTGAAGCTGTGTCTTCAGCTCTCAGCTCTAATCCTTCCCATTTGAGAGAACTGGACCTCAGTGAAAACGACCTGCAGGACTCAGGACTAGTGGAGCTGCTCTGTGCTTCACTGAAGAGCCCACACTGTAGACTGGAAGTTCTAAAGTAAGATACATTTACCACTTTTATTATGATCACTTCTGTTTTATTATGTACTGTATTATGTGAATATAATATGAATGCTGTGGTGAGAATGTATTAATATTGATATCATGGTAACCCAAGCCTATGTGTCTGAGTAGACGTTAAAATTACCCCAAACATGTTGTAAAGTGTAAAATCGCTTTAAGGCCAATGTACTACTTCTTGTACAACTATGTCTAAAATCCTCAGAGTATTTTAGACAAGACATGGAACTGACAACTAAATATTCACAAAATAAGGCCTATAGCGACATGTACATACTATATACCGTATGAAACATAAGACTCTCTGCTTTCATAAGAAAAATACTTCTACTGTAATAATAATAAAAATCACACCCCTGTGAAGTGAGCAGTGCAATGTTGCACTGCTCACTTCACAACATTGCACTGCTCACTTCACAGGGGTGTGATTTCTATTATTATTACAGTATTAGTTTTTTTCTTATGAAAGCAGAGAGTCTTCTGTTTTATATGGTATATAGTATGTACATGTCGCTATAGGCCTTATTTTGTGAATAATAGTTCAGGTCCATGCTTTCTCTAAAGGTGAGAATGTATTTATAAGCTTGATGGTGAGACATGGTAGGTGAATAGGGAAAAAAAAGTTAACTAATAGCTATCACAATGAAACTTCTCCAGGTGATTAATTATATTAAGACTAAGATTTTTTTTATTACTGAAATTATATGTTTAAATATGCAAATTAGGCATTATATGCGCTAATTTGCATACATTCCGGGACGATAAATCTGAAGATCGGATAAAGCCAGGTTAAAAAGTATGGTTTCATTGTGTTGACATGTTAGAGACAAAGACAATTAGGGGATTTTCGATATCTCTAATTATCACTCCACAAATCAGAAAATAGTGTCAACAGGCATAAAAAAAACAAATTTTTGCCATGTTTTAGGAATAAAATGTGATCAGGCTGTGAATGAGAAATCAACAAACCCTTCTGTAAATTCCTGCAGAATATAGTTATGAATAAGACTGGAAAGTTGTGTGTATATGACTGTGTAGGTGTATGTGAGTGCAACTGAAGTGGAGATTCTTTGTCCCAGGTATGAGGAAAACTCATTTTGAGAAAACGGCCTTTAAAGATTTGTATTGTTAAAATTCCAAAACGTTTTATTTGAAGCCACTATTTGGAGACAAAATATCTCATCCAAACCTTGGCAACAACATATAATGCCATATATCATTAGAAAGGTCTGGACCTCGAGCTGACTGTGGTTGGATCCAAATATGGTCACTTCCTTTGTACCAACAACCAATCATGAAAATAGAGAGGGTGGATTTTCAACCAGCAAAACGAGCTGTCATTGGCTAAAATAAACTACTAAAATAAACATCAAAATCTGTATTTTGAATGTTTATTTTGCTTTAGTTTGAAAGAAAACATGTTTAGGAAGCAAAATAGCACAAAATTTAAAAAATAATCATGATTTCACTTGCCATGTCTCGCCTTAAATGCTTGTTCCAACCCGTCACTTATGTTCTTAGTTGGCCGCTAAAAAACATACATCTGAGAGGTTATGATCTTCTTTTTCATAATATTGGGGGAAATCAAACTAACATTCAGTCTTCATAGTCTTTGATATCTAAATTGTTATCTTCCTGTTATTCTGTGCTGTCATTGTGTTGTCTATTCCACACTCTGCTCTAAATACTAGATAACTAGATTTGTTCCAGTTAACTTTCATGACAGTGAACTATAGGTATCATTCATTTTGTATTGATAATCTCTTATTTAATCTGCATTTACAGACTTGCTGGCTGTAAACTCAGTAACAAAGGTGTTGAAGCTGTGTCTTCAGCTCGCAGCTCTAATCCTTCCCATTTGAGAGAATTGGACCTCAGTAAAAACAACCTGCAGGACTCAAGACTAGTGGAGCTGCTCTGTGCTTCACTGAAGATCCCACACTGTAGACTGGAAGTTCTAAAGTAAGATACATTTACCACTTTTATTATGATCACTTCTGTTTTATTATGTACTGTATTATGTGAATATAATATGAATGCTGTGGTGAGAATGTATTAATAAGCTTGATATAATGGTAACCCAAGCCTATGTGCCTGAGTAGACATTAAAATGACCCCAAACATGTTTCAAAGTGTAAAATCTCTTTAATGCGCATTTATCCGCTACTTCATCATATAACAGCGCTTCTCACAACGCATTGAGGAGTTTGTAGATCTGCTATTTTTGTCTTGCGACCCGTTGGTTTCATTGGTTTATTGTGTTGACATGTTAGAGACAAAGACAATTAGGGGATTTTCGATATCTCTAATTATCACTCCACAAATCAGAAAATAGTGTCAACAGGCATAAAAAAAACAAATTTTTGCCATGTTTTAGGAATAAAATGTGATCAGGCTGTGAATGAGAAATCAACAAACCCTTCTGTAAATTCCTGCAGAATATAGTTATGAATAAGACTGGAAAGTTGTGTGTATATGACTGTGTAGGTGTATGTGAGTGCAACTGAAGTGTAGATTCTTTGTCCCAGGTATGAGGAAAACTCATTTTGAGAAAACGGCCTTTAAAGATTTGTATTGTTAAAATTCCAAAACGTTTTATTTGAAGCCACTATTTGGAGACAAAATATCTCATCCAAACCTTGGCAACAACATATAATGCCATATATCATTAGAAAGGTCTGGACCTCGAGCTGACTGTGGTTGGATCCAAATATGGTCACTTCCTTTGTACCAACAACCAATCATGAAAATAGAGAGGGTGGATTTTCAACCAGCAAAACGAGCTGTCATTGGCTAAAATAAACTACTAAAATAAACATCAAAATCTGTATTTTGAATGTTTATTTTGCTTTAGTTTGAAAGAAAACATGTTTAGGAAGCAAAATAGCACAAAATTGAAAAAATAATCATGATTTCACTTGCCATGTCTCGCCTTAAATGCTTGTTCCAACCCGTCACTTATGTTCTTAGTTGGCCGCTAAAAAAAATAACATCTGAGAGGTTATGATCTTCTTTTTCATAATATTGGGGGAAATCAAACTAACATTCAGTCTTCATAGTCTTTGATATCTAAATTGTTATCTTCCTGTTATTCTGTGCTGTCATGGTGTTGTCTACTCCACACTCTGCTGCTCTAAATACTAGATAACTAGATTTGTTCCAGTTAACTTCCATGACAGTGAACTATAGGTATCATTAATTTTGTATTGATAATCTCTTATTTAATCTGCATTTACAGACTTGCTGGCTGTAATCTCAAGAAGACAGGTGTTGAAGCTGTGTCTTCAGCTCTCAGCTCTAATCCTTCCCATTTGAGAGAACTGGACCTCAGTGAAAACGACCTGGAGGACTCAGGACTAGTGGAGCTGCTCTGTGCTTCACTGAAGAGCCCACACTGTAGACTGGAAGTTCTAAAGTAAGATACATTTACCACTTTTATTATGATCACTTCTGTTTTATTATGTACTGTATTATGTGGATATAATATGAATGATGTAGTGAGAATGTATTAATATTGATATCATGGTAACCCAAGCCTATGTGTCTGAGTAGACGTTAAAATTACCCCAAACATGTTGTAAAGTGTAAAATCGCTTTAAGGCCAATGTATCGACTACTTCATCATATAACAGCATTTCTCACAAGAGTTTGTAGATCTGCTATTTTTGACTTGTGACGCATTGTAGCTACGCCACAGTTATCAAGCTTCTTAATAATATTATATTATCACTTTAAGGGCTATAGATTAATATAATCAGACCACCTAGGCTGACGGGATTGATCAATTACCTTTGGAGCATAACGCATATACTGTAAGTATTTGCAGCTTTGATTCACGAAACCCGGCGTGTGAAACGAAAACAGCCTCCACAGCATGTTGTAGTCCAAACAAACCCCGTTCACTTGCATTGAACTCATTTTCCCAGAAGCCCTAGCAGTCCAGAGCATGGCTAGATTTCCGGTTTCGTCATCATAATGCAACGGCCTCGTCACCAGGTCCGCGACAAATCCACTCTTATAATAATTATTAAAAAACGGCGAATTAAACACATTAAACAAATAGCGGGTTTAGCGTATTACGCAGCACCGACACATGGATTAAATAGCGAAGAACACGGGTTAGGCAGTAGTGTTAACTAGAAACAAAATTTCAAGAAATTTTACTGGGTGCCTGAAGCTCGCCAAGTCTGTGCAGCATTTGAGCCACGGACCACCATTTGATGACATTTAGCCTCTCAGAAGGGTCCATTTGGTTACATGTGAGCCAGGTCTCCCCATTGACTTTCAATGGGGTATTTTGTCTTAGTTTATTGCTTGTTACATGCTAACATGCTAACATGCTAATGCTAACATGCTAATGCTATCATGCTAACATGCTAATGCTAACATGCTAATGCTATCATGCTAACATGCTAATGCTAACATGTTAATGCTAACATGATATCATGCTAACGCTAACATGCTAATGCTATCATGCTAACATGCTAATGATATCATGCTAAGATGTTAACATGCTAATGCTATCATGCTAACATGCTAATGCTAACATGCTAATGCTAACATGCTAACATGCTAATGCTAACATGCTAATGCTAACATGCTAACATGCTAATGCTAACATGCTAATGCTAATATGCTAACATGCTAATGCTAAGATGTCTGAGCTGTAAGGGTCCATTTGGTTTCGTTCAGGGGGGCGGCCCGGTTCCGGCGAGCCGCCCTGCTTCTGAAACGGTCGAGAAATGACAGAGTTACGTGTTTCCCCGATTTTCTCCATTGACTTTCAATGTGTGTGTGTGCGTGCACATGTGTGCATGTGCGTTCGTGTGTGCGCGTGTGTGAGAGGTGGTCAACTTGGTCTAAGTGCATGGAAAGTTTCAAGACTGTAGCATGTTGCAAACAAAAGTTATAGCTGTGTAAAGGCCAGCCAATAGGAATACAGAGGGGCGGAGCTTAAGCAATTAAGCCATTACAGCTTGTTCCTCTTGATGGTCTACGTCCATGTACCACAATTTGAGGCTGTAGCATGTTGTAAACAATAGTTGGAGCTGTGTAAAGGCCAGCCAATAGGAAGACAGGGTTTGTGTGTTTGTGTGTGTGCGTGTGCGTGTGCGTGTGTGTGTGTGTGTGTGTGTGTGCGCTCAGGGGGGCGGCCCGGTTCTGGCGAGCCACCCCGCGTCTGAAACGGTTGAGAAATGACAGAGTTACGCGTTTCCCCAATTGTCTCCATTGACTTTCAATGTGTGTGTGTGCGTGCACATGTGTACATGTGCGTGCGTTTGCGTGCGTGCGTGTGTGAGAGGTGGTCAACTTCACCTTGAATCATTAACAATGTATCAATTTCAGCTGGGCAAGTCTATGCAAATGCAACCACTATTGAAAGTTAAAAGCACACTGACTCAATGAGAGAATTTGTTCAGACATACGGTCCGAACAAATTGCTCTATCGCAAAAAGTAAAAGTCTAATGCAATTTTTGTTTTCGCCGTGAGTGACCCGAGACATTAAGGTACGCCGTGTGCGATCGTGCTATTGGTACGATAAAAAACGTGGTTATAAGAGCGAGTTAAGAAATTGTGTTTGTGATGAAAAAATTGCTGACTCATTCAAGCAGTTAACATGAAGTTCTATGACACATTATGATGGTACACCTGTCGCTTTCAGGGCTGTAGTTCACGTACCGTATGTATCTGGGCTGTGGTTGTGACATTGGGTGAAAGAGGACGAGTGTGGCTACAAAATTACCGAAACCCATGCGTGTAAAGTGAATATTTTGGCCGTGAGGACGATTTGTTCGGAGAATTTCGCTACAGTTTTCACATTGGCTTCTCCCTCTGACCCGCTCTCTCTCTGGCCGTGCGACACTGCGAGTCGAGATTTTTGCTCAGACCACACACACTTTGAACTGAGATAGCGGGCAAACCGTGCAACGCATTCGAATTCCGTCTGAACCACAACAAAGTCGATGGCCTTGTGTGCTGTTTGAGGTTTAAATCGTGTTTCTACGTAACAGTATGCCAGAGCAATGTGGCTCCAAAGTAACGTGTTGTTTTCTGTTTTTACCCACGTTTCCCCATTGACTTTGCATGGGGCATTTTTCGCGTCGTTTATTGCGAATTACGTCGGCACGGTAACCCGAAACGGAAAGAAAAGCACAAGCACACCATTCCTGGCCGAGCCGCACGTTTCGATGTATATATTGTGGGGCTTTGGTAAACCGTGCGGCCGGCCATAGACGTCAAAGTTTCGTGTCTTGATTATTATTATTATTGCTGCGATTAAGTATGTGTTGCGGATTTCAACCTGTGTTTCTGCCATTCCATGGCAGGCACCCAGAATTAATATTAATGTTACGAAAGAAAGAGACTAACATTGTAACTAGAAAAAAAAATTCAAGAAATTTTACTGGGTGCCTGAAGTTCGCCAAGTCTGTGCAGCATTTGAGCCACGGACCACCATTTGATGACATTTAGCCTCTCAGAAGGGTCCATTTGGTTACATGTGAGCCAGGTCTCCCCATTGACTTTCAATGAGGTATTTTGTCTTAGTTCATTGCGCATTACGTTGCCACCAACATTCTAATGCTAACATGCTAACATGCTAATACTAACATGCTAGCATGCTAACATTTTAATGCTAACATGCTAATGCTATCATGATATCATGCTAATGCTAACATGCTAGCATGCTAACATGCTAATACTAACATGCTAGCATGCTAACATTTTAATGCTAACATGCTAATGCTATCATGATATCATGCTAATGCTAACATGCTAACATGCTAATGCTATCATGCTAACATGCTAATGCTATCATGCAAACATGCTAATGCTAACATGCTAATGCTATCATGCTAACATGCTCATGCTATCATGCTAACATGCTAACATGCTAATGCTAACATGCTAACATGCTAATGCTAGCATGTTAATGCTATCATGCTAATATACTAACATGCTAATGCTAACATGCTAACATGCTAATGCTAACATGCTGATGCTATCATGCTAACATGCTAATGCTAACATGCTAATGCTATCATGGTAACATGCTAATGTTAACATGCTAATGCTATCATGCTAACATGCTAATGCTAACATGCTAATATGCTAACATGCTAATGCTAACATGCTAATGCTATCATGCTAACATGCTAATGCTAACATGCTAACATGCTAATGCTATCATGCTAATGCTATCATGCTAACATGCTAATGCTAACATGCTAATGCTAACATGCTAATGCTAACATGCTAACATGCTAACATGCTAATGCTATCATGCAAACATGCTAATGCTAACATGCTAATGCTATCATGCTAACATGTTAATGCTATCATGCTAACATTCTAATGCTAACATGCTAACATGCTAATGCTAACATGCTAATGCTATCATGCTAACATGTTAATGCTAACATGCTAATGCTAACATGCTAATATGCTAACATGCTAATGCTAACATGCTAATGCTATCATGCTAACATGCTAATGCTAACATGCTAAATAATGCTAACATGCTAATGCTATCATGCTAACATGCTAATGCTAAGATGTCTGAGCTGTAAGGGTCCATTTGGTTTCGTTCAGGGGGGCGGCCCGGTTCCGGCGAGCCGCCCTGCTTCTGAAACGGTCGAGAAATGACAGAGTTACGTGTTTCCCCGATTTTCTCCATTGACTTTCAATGTGTGTGTGTGCGTGCACATGTGTGCATGTGCGTGCATGTGCGTTCGTGTGTGCGCGTGTTTGAGAGGTGGTCAACTTGACCTTGAATCATTAACAAAGTATCAATTTCACCTGGGCTAGGGCTAGTCTATGCGAATGCAAACACTATTGAAAGTTAAAACCACACTGATTCAGTGAGAGAACGTATGTCCGAACAAATTGCTCTATCGCAAAAAGTAAACGTCAAATGCGATTTTTGTTTTCGCCGTGAGTGACCCGAGACATTGAGGTACGCCGTGTGCGATCGTGGTATTGGTACGATAAAAAACGTGGTTATGAGAGCGAGTTAAGAAATTGTGTTTGTGATGAAAAAACTGCTGACTCATTCATGCATTTAACATGGAGTTGTATGACACATTATGATGGTACACCTGTCGCTTTCAGGGCTGTAGTTCACGTACCGTATGAATCTGGGCTGTGGTTGTGACATTGGGTGAAAGAGGACGAGTGTGGCTACAAAATTACCTAAACCCATGCGTGTAAAGTTAATATTTTGGCCGTGAGGACGATTTGTTCGGAGAATTTCGCTACAGTCTTCACAATGTCTTGTCCCTCTGACCCGCTCTCTCTCTGGCCGTGCGACACTGCGAGTCGAGATTTTTGCTCAGATCACACACACTTTGAACTGCGACAGCGGGCAAACCGTGCAACGTATTCGAATTCCGTCTGAACCACAACAAAGTCGATGGCCTCGTGTGCTGTTTGAGGTTTAAATCGTGTTTCTACGTAACAGTATGCCAGAGCAATGTGGCTCCAAAGTAACGTGTCGTTTTCAGTTTTTACCCGCGTTTCCCCATTGACTTTGCATGGGGCATTTTTTGCGTCGTTTATTGCGAATTACGTTGGCACGGTAACCCGAAACGGAAAGAAAAGCACAAGCACACCATTCCCGGCCGAGCCGCACGTTTCGATGTATATATTGTGGGGCTTTGGTAAACTGTGCGGCCGGCCATATACGTCGAAGTTTCGTGTCTTGACTACGATTATTATTAAGTATTGGTTGCGGATTTCAACCTGTGTTTCTGCCATTGCATGGCAGGCACCCAGAATAATAGCCGATCTGCAAGCTCACTGTGAGGCGTTGTGAGCTTGTAGATTTGTAATATTTTCGCATTCATGTAATGCCTACAATTCCGATTGCTTCTAAGGGTAGTTGGGGGAGGGGGGGGGGGGGGGGGGTCCAGTTCAAATATGATTACGGTATGTTGGAGGCCAGGGTTTGTTTTAATGGAACTAAAGCATCCAGGTGTGAAGGCACCCTAAGTGGGACAAGAGAGTCCTTTAATAGATGCTGGAAGCTGGTTCTAAATCCAAGAATAATGCATATTTAAATGTGTTATTTATTAATTAATCTATTAATTTATTTACGTATGTTTTAATCTGGTGTTTCAGACTGGCTGACTGCGGCCTGTCAGAGACATGCTGTGAAGCTCTGGCCTCAGCTGTAAGCTCTAATCCCTCCCTAAGAGAGTTGGACCTGAGACTCAACGTGGTGAATGATTCAGTTCTGGAGAACTGCAAGTGAGTAGACTTGGGCTGTGTCCATGTTGGACAGTGCAGTGTTTCCCTTAACAGTGTATCTCTGACACAAAGGGCCCTATCTTGTGTCAGGGGCACTTTCTCCGTAATTTGGGGATTTAGCATTGTGTAAGAGGCGTTCCCCCATTAAATTAGCTATCTTATGCCACAGTCTAAATCCTTAAAACACCTCCGCTACCCGTTACATTATGCATTAGGTGTGGTTTGGGCGTTACGCAACTTAAACCAATCAGTGTGCCAGGTACCATAATCCATTATACCTGGAGTGAACCTTATGGAAGAGCAACACATGCTGCCTTGGAATACATTTAAATTAGATACAGAGGGTTGTTGTGTGTGTTCACATTACGGGTGGTTTGAAGAGACAATTTCCGTTGTCCTAAACCTGTGTGCATAAGATAGCAAATATAGGGAAAGCGCATCAACACGCGTACAGACACACCTCCAGCCACAAACATGTATAGTGGGTTGTGTGGCCGCAAGATAACGTTTACGCATAGTGGAAGCTCCTAAATGAGTAATTCACGTAAAGTGTTTAATGCTTGCGGGTAAGGCATGGGATACGATACAGCCCAAAGTCACAAATCATGAGAAGAACAAGTGCCTCAAAGAAACTCTAGGATAGCAGACGTAAACAATGAACATCTGTCTAAACAACAATATATGTGCATCACGAAGGTATAAAAGGACAGTGGAGTGCTATAGGGGTTAAGGTGGAGTCTGAGGAGGTGATGAGATCCAAACTGGGCAGCAGTGAGTGTGTCTGGATGAGCTGCAGGGCCAAGATAATGACAGGAGAAACACTGTAGTGTCAGCTAGTGGAGACGTTGTGTTAGACAGTTAGACATTGATGCATTGTTGTTCTACTTCCTACAGAGTGAAACACTGTAGTGTCAGCTAGTGGAGACGTTGTGTTAGACAGGTAGACATTGATGCATTGTTGTTCTACTTCCTACAGAGTGAAACACTGTAGTGTCAGCTAGTGGAGACGTTGTGTTAGACAGTTAGACATTGATGCATTGTTGTTCTACTTCCTACAGAGTCAAACATGGAGGAGAAGATTGGCTTACTAATCCTCAACTGAGTCAACTCATACTCACAAAACGTGAGTATCTGTGTCTACATTAACATTTTATACACTGTTGTATACTTGGTTGATGTTGTCCTGGAAACTCTTGTGCTCTCTACTCTCTGCTCTTGGCCTGGTCCTTAACACATCAAGATGAGGTCATGTGGTCTGACAGAATCACTAACCTGGTCGTAAACAACATGTATTTCGTCTATATTGGCATAAGTTCAGTTCTGACGTGCGATGCATGAAAGGTGGTGCAGAGCCGTGATGTGTGCAGATCACAGGTGGATCTCGTTTTTGTTTGAAAGTCACAAGTGATCTCCCGTGTCGATCATTGGCATGGTTCCACGCTCCATTTAACACCATACAAGACAACCGGAAATATAAATCACACGTGTGTGAACTGAGCGGTGCAACTATACATTTACTGTTACAGTTACTGTACTGCACTGTGCTCTGTACTGTATTGTAGTGTACTGTGCTCTATGCTGTACTTTGATTATTTTGGGGAAAAAATAGTTAGTTACCGTGTGTTAGACGACACGTACACAGACAGGTACACGGTAACACAGCGAGACAGACAGGTACACAGAGAGACAGACAGGTACACAGAGAGACAGACAGGTACACATAGAGACAGACAGGTACACAGTAACACAGACAGCTACACAGAGAGACAGACATGTACACAGAGAGACAGACATGTACACAGAGAGACAGACAGGTACACAGAGAGACAGACAGGTACACAGAGAGACAGACAGGTACACAGAGAGACAGACAGGTACACAGTAACACAGAGAGACAGACAGGTACACAGAGAGACAGACAGGTACACATAGAGACAGACAGGTACACAGTAGCACAGAGACAGACAGGTACACAGAGAGACAGTAACACAGAGAGACAGGCAGGTACACAGAGAGACAGACAGGTACACAGAGAGACAGACAGGTACACAGAGATACAGACAGGTACACAGAGATACAGACAGGTACACATAGAGACAGTAACACAGAGAGACAGGCAGGTACACAGAGAGACAGACAGGTACACAGAGAGACAGACAGGTACACAGTAACACAGAGAGACAGACAGGTACACAGAGAGACAGACAGGTACACAGAGAGACAGACAGGGGTGCAGAGACATTCTGCCCCCTGGTGGAGACTTTAAGACATTCTGCCCCCTGGTGGAGACTTTAAGACATTCTGCCCCCTGGTGGAGACTTTAAGACATTCTGCCCCCTGGTGGAAACTTTAAGACATTCTGCCCCCTGGTGGAGACTTTAAGACATTCTGCCCCCTGGTGGAGACTTTAAGACATTCTGCCCCCTGGTGGAGACTTTAAGACATTCTGCCCCCTGGTGGAGACTTTAAGACATTCTGCCCCCTGCTGGAGACTTTAAGACATTCTGCCCCCTGGTGGAGACTTTAAGACATTCTGCCCCCTGTTGGTTGGACTCTGACAGTGACGATCTTCTTTATTACATTTGAATTGTATTGAGTCTTAATTTAGTCGACTAAGACTAGACTAAGACTAAATAATGTACAAATGACTCAAATAGGACTAAAACCGTTGTCAAAATGTACACTGCAGTGAGTTTGTAGATCAGTCTGTGTGTGTGTGTGCGCGCGCGCGTACATGCGTGTGCAACAGTCAGTGAATGATGTATATAATGTTTACTGTGTTGTTTTCTCATCAGATTTCCAAAGTCTCACACTGGACTCAAACACAGCACACTGTGACCTCTCTCTGTCTGAGGACAACAGGAAGGTCACACGGGGGTCACAGAGGTCAGGGGGTCAGCGTCCTCCTGATCACCCAGACAGGTTTGATTACTATGAACAGGTTCTGAGTTCACAGAGTGTGACTGGACGCTGTTCCTGGGAGGTAGAGTGCAGTGGAGTGGTTCAGATAGCAGTGGCTGACGGAACAATCAGCAGGAAAGGATATGGCTGTTGGTTTGGAGGGAATGATAAGTCCTGGACTCTGTACTGTAATGGTGATGATGGTTCCAGTTACTCTGTCATACACAACAAAAAGAGGACTGTCCTCCCTGTCAGAGCCTCTAGAGGCTCCAACAGAGTATCAGTGTATGTGGACCGTCCCGCTGGGACTCTGTCCTTCTACACAGGGTGCTCTGACTCACTGAGACACCTGTACACCTTCCAGACCAGGTCCACTGGACCTCTCTATGCTGGGTTCAGGTTCTGGTCCCCCTCCTCCTCCTCAGCGCGTCTGTGTGCGCAGTAAGTATAATGGACACACACACACACACACACACACACACACACACACACACACACACACACACACACACACACACACACACACACACACACACACACACACACACACACACACACACACACACACACACACACACACACACACACACACACACACACACACACACACACACACACACACAGGGTTCTGGTTCTCCTCCTCCTCAGCGTGTCTGTGTGAGCAGTAAGTATAATGGACACACATTTAATTGTAGTCCTATTTTAGTCATTTGTACATTATTTAGTCTTAGTCTAGTCTTAGTCGACTAAATTAAGACTCAATACAATTAAAATGTAATGTAATGTAAAAAAGATCCTCACTGTCGGGGGCAGAATGTCTTAACCCATTTTAGGCGGGAACCCATTTTGGTGTCAGCATCATGTTGTGCTTTAGCTATTGAAAAACAGCAGATCTACAAGCCACTCGGTGGCGCGCTATGAGCTTGTAGGTCTGCTATTTTTGAAAAATCGAAGAACGACTGACATAGAAACATGGCTTTTTCAGAAAACTGTCATTTTCAAACAGACATTTTTAGAATCTGATCTCAGGTCAGAATGGGTTAAAGTCTCCACAGTGTGATTTCATTTGAACTGGGACCCCCCCCCCCCCACACACACACACACACACACACACACACACACACACAAACAAATCTGTTTAGCATTATGTCACTCAAAGTTAACATTGGAAACTATAATTGATTTTGTGTGTGTGTGTGTGTGTGTGTGTGTGTGTGTGTGTGTGTGTGTGTGTGTGTGTGTGTGTGTGTGTGTGTGTGTGTGTGTGTGTGTGTGTGTGTGTGTGTGTGTGTGTGTCTCTCTCTCTCTCTAGACCCTCTGGACTCCATCATTCCAACATGGACACAGTGAGGACAGAACCCTCTAGACTCCATCATTCCAACATGGACACAGTGAGGACAGAACCCTCTAGACTCCATCATTCCAACATGGACACAGTGAGGACAGAACCCTCTGGACTCCATCATTCCAACATGGACATAGTGAGGACAGAACCCTCTAGACTCCATCATTCCAACATGGACACAGTGAGGACAGAACCCTCTGGACTCCATCATTCCAACATGGACATAGTGAGGACAGAACCCTCTGCTCTGCACAATAATCACAGTGACTGAACACCAGGAAAGACACTGATCGTTTCCTGTCTGCTTTGTTGTGTCTTTCAGAGCCATTTTGAACCCAGTGTGCACGCAGAGCAGTCGACCAATCAGTACAGGTGAGTTATCCTAGTCAACCAATCACTACAGGTTGAGTTATCCTAGTCAACCAATCACTACAGGTCAGTTATCCTAGTCAACCAATCAGTACAGGTGAGTTATCCTAGTCAACCAATCAGTACAGGTCAGTTATCCTAAACACAGGACAGTCAACCAGTGTTGTTTTTGGCAGCAAATTTCTATTTCAGTTTTAGTCACATTTTAGTCACCTGGAATGTCTTAGTGTTAGTCTAGTTTTACTAGTCGACTAAATGTCATAAGATTTTAGTCGACTAAAGTGTATTTTGAACTTGTGAAATGGGACATTCTGCAATACGAGTACTTTTACTTTTAGTACTTTACGTAATTTTTTATGCCAATACTTTTGTACTTTCACTCGAGTACATTTTCAATACGGGACTTCTACTTGTAACGGAGTACGTCTACATTGCAGTATTTATACTTTCACTTAGTACTTTCATTTCACCACCGGTCACAGGTTCAAGTTCTCCAGGTCGGGGCTGTTCCAGTGCAGCGAGACAGCGTTGGTGTTTGAAACGACAGGCGAAGGAGAGGTCCTCTACAGGACTGTTCAGTGGGAGGAGAGATGGTTCCAGCCAACAGGAAGGACTCCTGCAGGTCCTCTGTTTGACATCCAGTGTCCTCAGAAGTCTGTCTGCCAGCTACACCTGCCACACTGTGACATCACACCTGGTGAGTTAGCTACACCTGCCACACTGTGACATCACACCTGGTGAGTTATAGCTACACCTGCCACACTGTGACATCACACCTGGTGAGTCAGCTACACCTGCCACACTGTGTGACATCACACCTGGTGAGTCAGCTACACCTGCCACACTGTGACATCACACCTGGTGAGTCACTGTTGAGACTTGGATGGTCAGAGCGGCGTGATTACATACAAAGTCAATGCAAAGACCAGAAGTTGTGCGGACGGACGGGCATGGCGCGAACAAAGCTAACAGCCACCTGGTGTCTATATCTATATATAGAGTTAGATGTTCCAGTTCATAGCCTACTGCAGGCCTGGTTGACTATAGAGGATTTAAATGTTCCAGTTCATAGCCTACTGCAGGCCTGGTTGACTATAGAAGATTTAAATGTTCCAGTTCATAGCCTACTGCAGGCCTGGTTGACTATAGAGGATTTAAATGTTCCAGTTCATAGCCTACTGCAGGCCTGGTTGACTATAGATTTAAATGTTCCAGTTCATAGCCTACTGCAGGCCTGGTTGACTATAGATTTAAATGCTCCAGTTCATAGCCTACTGCAGGCCTGGTTGACTATAGATTTAAATGTTCCAATTCATAGCCTACTGCAGGCCTGGTTGACTATAGATTTAAATGTTCCAGTTCATAGCCTACTGCAGGCCTGGTTGACTATAGATTTAAATGCTCCAGTTCATAACCTACTGCAGGCCTGGTTGACTATAGAAGATTTAAATGTTCCAGTTCATAGCCTACTGCAGGCCTGGTTGACTAGATTTAGAAGACATTTTTAAGCTCTTAATTGCTACTAAAATGATATATTGTTCATTTGGAGAAATCCATCATATAACAAGTAAGTCAATGAGTGAGAAGAACAGAGTGGAGTGGGTGGGGCTTAGCGGAGGGTGAAGTGGTTTAGACATTGTGTTCAGATTAGGTTTACATGGAGTGGAATCTATAACGTAATGTTATTTCCCCCACAGGTGATCTGTCCGTGGCCCACATCACAGACAAGGGTCTGGAACTCTTACAACCGCAGAGAGTGACCCAGACTCATGTGGTTGTAAATGTGAACCATCTGTCTCTCTTTGGGATCCTGGGAAGAGTCTGGAGCTACTTTCAACAGAAACGTGCTCAGGTGTTGCTGTTCCGTCAAGAGTCACCGATACGGAGGACGATGAGTGTGTTACTGCTGCCCAGTAATGTGCCTTACAGAGAGGTAAATATATCTGTTAATTAATGTGTCTTACAGAGAGGTAAATATATCTGTTAAGTAATGTGTCTTACAGAGAGGTAAATATATCCGTTAAGTAATGTGTCTTACAGAGAGGTAAAATATATCTGATGAAACTGCCATAAGCAATAATATGTCAACATTGTAATTACTTTTTGTGGTATTCAGACATATTATTAACAGACATATATTAACCTGAGGGCCACATTAAGTGAAGATGGGGGCTGCATGTGGCCCCTCGGGGCCACCAGTTGATATTAACCTGAGGGCCACATTAAGTGAAGATGGGGGCTGCATGTGGCCCCTCGGGGCCACCAGTTGATATTAACCTGAGGGCCACATTAAGTGAAGATGGGGGCTGCATGTGGCCCCTCGGGGCCACCAGTTGATATTAACCTGAGGACCACATTAAGTGAAGATGGGGGCTGCATGTGGCCCCTCGGGGCAACCAGTTGATATTAACCTGAGGACCACATTAAGTGAAGATGGGGGCTGTATGTGGCCCCTCGGGGCCACCAGTTGATATTAACCTGAGGGCCACATTAAGTGAAGATGGGGGCTGCATGTGGCCCCTCGGGGCCACCAGTTGATATTAACCTGAGGGCCACATTAAGTGAAGATGGGGGCTGCATCGGGGCCACCAGTTGATATTAACCTGAGGGCCACATTAAGTGAAGATGGGGGCTGCATCGGGGCCACCAGTTGATATTAACCTGAGGACCACATTAAGTGAAGATGGGGGCTGCATGTGGCCCCTCGGGGCCACCAGTTGCTCATGTATGGGATACAGTGAAAGGCAAGCACGTTGATTTATTTATTCATTTATTTATATTTCTAACTCCATTACACCTATTCAACACCACGCCCAGGTAACAATAAATACATACAAATACATTTGCAACCCATCTAGTCCAGACTCTAGACAAGGACAAGTCCCTTTTAGTCCATAAATGTAAGCAACAATAACAACATTATCAAAACACTTAACACTTCATATTTTATATATTATATCTTCTTCCCAAAAGGACTTTCAAACTAGGAAGGGTATGGCCTGGTCAGCCTGCAATGACATGCATAAGATCTGGTCATCCCAGCTTAGTAAGATGTTAAAATATTTAGGACGACCGTCGAGCCGATTCTACTCTATGGCTCCGAGACATGGACACTTTCAAAGAAACTAGAGAAACGGCTGGATGGCACCTTACACCCGCCTTCTGCGGTCGAAAGATTATGATAATTCTTGAACTTTGTTACACAGTCAAAATGATTTTCCTTGGATCATTACAGAATGAAATAGATATTTTAGAAAGCAAATCTGTTCTGAAACATTGATGTTCTATTCGATAAAGAGTGTTACCTTCACAAAAGGGTCTTTTCTGAGCTTCTGTTGCTGTCGGAGTGAACACGTATTAGCCCGTGGACCCCTATAAGAGAAGATGTGCCAGGGAACCCCATGAGAGAAGATGTGACAGGGACCCCCATGAGAGAAGATGTGCTATAGGGACCCCCATGAGAGAAGATGTGCCAGGGACCCCCATGAGAGAAGATGTGCTATAGGGACCCCCATGAGAGAAGATGTGCCAGGGACCCCCATAAGAGAAGATGTGCTATAGGGACCCCCATGAGAGAAGATGTGCCAGGGACCCCCATGAGAGAAGATGTGCCAGGGACCCCCATGAGAGAAGATGTGCCAGGGACCCCCATGAGAGAAGATGTGCCAGGGACCCCCATAAGAGAAGATATGCCAGGGACCCCCATGAGAGAAGATGTGCCAGGGACCCCCATGAGAGAAGATGTGCCAGGGACCCCCATGAGAGAAGATGTGCCAGGGACCCCCATGAGAGAAGATGTGCCAGGGACCCCCATGAGAGAAGATGTGCCAGGGACCCCCATAAGAGAAGATATGCCAGGGACCCCCATAAGAGAAGATGTGCCAGGGACCCCCATAAGAGAAGATATGCCAGGGACCCCCATAAGAGAAGATATGCCAGGGACCCCCATGAGAGAAGATGTGCCAGGGACCCCCATAAGAGAAGATGTGCCAGGGACCCCCATGAGAGAAGATATGCCAGGGACCCCCATGAGAGAAGATGTGTACGGCTCTAGCAGTGATTCTCAACCCGTTTAATTTCAAGGACCCCCAGTTTGACATGCATTAGTCTACGGACCCCCATTTAATGGCATTTCTATCTCTGGGACCCCCAATTTGTATTGTAAAACCAATGTTAATTTAACTCTGAGAGTGTACAAATGGAACCAAATGGACCCGTTACGGTGCATTTGGTTCCATTTGTACACTCTGGAACTCCCTCAAGGACCCCTGGGGGTCCCCGGGCCCAACTTTGGGAAACTCTGCCTACCTAAATACCGGCCACTATGAATGAACCATGTGATCAAACTGTGTTGGTGTCATTATAGGTGAAAGTATGAATGAACCATCTGATCAAACTGTGTTGGTGTCATTATAGGTGAAAGTATGAATGAACCATCTGATCAAACTGTGTTTGTGTCATTATAGGTGAAGGGAGTTCATGAAAACAAGCAACGCATCGAGCCGGTCACCGCCAACTGTGTTCTCATCCCAAACCAACGCTACAGTCTGTCAGTGCTGCAGTGTCCTTCACAGGAAGTACAACCTGAGGTACGTATTAAACCTACAGTCTGTCAGTGTGTCCTTCACAGAAAGTACAACCTGAGGTACGTATTAAACCTACAGTCTGTCAGTGTGTCCTTCACAGAAAGTACAACCTAAGGTACATATTAGACCTACGTTTAGGTCTGTTTATTGTATGGTAAAGCTGCAGTGTGAGTCAAGGAAACTGTTATTTTCACTCCTTCGCCACTACCAACATTATTACTAGTATAACCACTACAAAATACATTTATTGTCTCAGGCTTATGGCATGTAGTTTTTGATTGTTGTTGGTACATTTTGTAAAGCGTCCTTGGGTTCATGAAAAGCGCTATATAAATTCAAGCTATTATTATTATTATTACAACTATACTACCAATACTAATATTATTACTGCTGCTACAATCACTACATAGCAAGCACTACTGTATCACTACTACCATTAGTATACAACTATAATCACTACTGTATCACTAATACCATTAGGATACAACTATAATCACTACTGTATCACTACTACCATTAGTATACAACTATAATCACTACTGTATCACTACTACCATTAATATACAACTATAATCACTACTGTATCACTAATACCATTAGGATACAACTATAATCACTACTGTATCACTACTACCATTAGTATACAACTATAATCACTACTGTATCACTACTACCATTAGGATACAACTATAATCACTACTGTATCACTACTACCATTAGTATACAACTATAATCACTACTGTATCACTAAAAAGGTCTCTGTTTTCAGGCTGCACCTTATTTTGAAGACTATGGACCAAATTACCATCCAACGTTCGTGGTGAAAATGGACGTCAATGCAGAAAACTTCTCAATGAAATTACTGAGCCCCGACTCTGGACCGGTCTGGCAGCAAAACATTACCCTGGAAGGTAAAGTTATGGACTTTCATTCAACCTTGGGATGTAGCAAGCCGGTCTCACCCAAATACGGAGAAATGGCACAGATTGGCAATTCAAATACACACACCTAGAAAACCCCCAAATCCGTACATATTACACTGACACTGAAATGCTCCACATAGGGGCCCCTCCTCATAGGGGCCCCTCCACATAAGGGCCCCTCCCCATAGGGGCCCCTATTCATAGGGGCCCCTATCTCCTCATGTACTACTGTAATGGACTGTACACTACCCTTAACTGTTCCTCTATTTACAAACTACAATGAATACAGAATACAGCCGCTAGAATTCTCACCAATACAAACCGCAGAGCACACATAACACCGGTACTGGCAGAACTACACTGGCTCCCTATCAAATCTAGAATCCATTTTAAAATCCTTTTAACAACCTATAAAGCACTGAATGGCCCCTAGCCCCAGTTTATATCACAGACCTACTGGTGGCAAAACCACATGTAAGACCCCTCAGGTCCTCTGACCAAAACTGAAAACCAAGGGGGACCGGGCCTTTGCAGTGGTTGCTCCCACATTGTGGAACGCCTTACCCTTATCCCCTCCTCATAGATCTCCTCATAGGGGCCCCTATCTCCTCATAGGGCCCCTCCTCATAGGGGCCCCTATCTCCTCATAGAGGCCCCTCCTCATAGGGGCCCCTATCTTCTCATAGGGCCCCTCCTCATAGGGGCCCCTATCTCCTCATAGAGGCCTATCTCCTCATAGAGGCCCCTATCTCCTCCTCCATTTCAATGGAAGTTGCTCAGTGGCGTTTTGAAGCACCCGGAAGACTGCCGGAAGTACCGTTCTAACTCAACGGCTCCAATGAGCGGAAGTTAAGCCCGGGATGACGCACCGTTACGCACATGACGTCACCGAGCGTCACGTCCACTTCCATGGAACGTGCTGCAGTTCCACTTTTCGCCAGTAGGTAGTAGGCAGCGTCAACGTTGGATTAGCCTTACTGGGGGGGGCGTGGGGACGCCACCGAGCACGCTGAAGCGCGCCAGTTGTCGCGTGGAACTTTGTGAAGTTCGGTAGAGCCGACTCAGCCCCGGTCGAGTTGCAATCGAATCGTAAATCATGTCAAACCCGGTCTCACTCTCACTCTCCCTCACGCGGTGAATCAATCTGTCGCGGTCAAAACAGTAGTAGTGTAATATGTAGGGATTGTGGGGGTTTATGTCCGTGCTATTTCACCGTGGTGAGATGGGCCTCGGTGGTTCGTTTCTGTTCATAATTTGAACACTTTTATTTCTTGCAGCACAATCTACAGGAGCGGCTGCTTCCATACCAGCACAATCTACAGGAGCGGCTGCTTCCATACCAGCACAATCTACAGGAGCGGCTGCTTCCATACCAGCACAATCTACAGGAGCGGCTGCTTCCATACCAGCACAATCTGCAGGAGCGGCTGCTTCCATACCAGGTGAGTCTCTAGCTTGTAGATCTGTTGTTACTTCCATACCAGGTGAGTCTCTAGCTTGTAGATCTGTGGTTACTTTGGATGTTTTAGCGTGACGCTGTAGTGAGGTCAAGTAGGACGTTAATTCATGAACAAACACGTTTAAATAAGGAGATAAGAGATTTCTGCAGCAACGATCTATAACGATATCTATAACGCACACACACTGTGTGTGTATATATATATATATATATATATATATATATATATATATATATATATATATATATATATATACACTATCAGCACAAACTGTATCACTTTACTGCAATTTTTAGAATAAGAATTGTTAGCTCCTATAGGGCACTTTCCATTTTAAAACAATGTCAAATGAAAACCAACAACTCAACGTTCAATCCTCCTTAACTTCAGCGAAACACTTTGTGGACCAACATCGGTGTTTCCTGGTTGACAAGGTGAGGAATGTGGGTCCCATCCTAGATGTACTCGTTCAGAACGACATCATCGACAATGAGGGCTGCAGCAATGTGGAGTCCAAGACCACCACTCAGCGCCAGATGAGGGCAATCTATGCTCTCCTGACCTCCAGCAGAGGCAGAGACACTTTGTACAAAGCTCTCCAGGAAAACGAGCGTTCTCTCCTTGAAGATCTGTAAGTCATTTGCATTTAATTAACCCATTTTGGGGCGGGGACCCCTTGTGGTGTTTTAACCCATTCTGACCTGAGATCAGATTCATAACGAGGTTTCCGCCGGACACGCACTGGTCTGATGAACCCATTCTGACCTGAGATCAGATTCTAAAAATGTCAGTCGCTCTTCGATTTTTCAAAAATAGCAGACCTACAAGCTCGTATCGCGCCACTCGGTGGCGCGATATGAGCTTGTAGATCTGCTATTTTTCAATAGCTAAAGCATAACATGATGCTGACACCAAAATGGGTGCCCGGTCAGAATGGGTTAAAGCATTATGTTATACTTTAGCTGTTGAAAAATAGCAGATCTACAAGCTATACGAACTTGTAGGTCTTTTTTTTGTTAATCGTGAGAATGTGCCTCGAATCTTTGAATATATATTATTACAGAGTGAACATTTTAACTCAAATCTTTGCTACTGGGGAGGTCCCTGGAACAACATATTATTTATCAGATGGGGGTCGATGGCCAATTACATATAATTGTTGGGGTCCTTGACATGAAATATTGAGCACCACTGATACAGAAACATAGGTATTTCAGAAAACTGTCCGAATTTAGAAGACATTTTATACATTTCGACGTCAGGCCTAAATGGGTTAAATTGGGTTTTTTTAAGTTACAAGAGAATGGAGCTTTTCGGGCTGTGTTATTTGAATCATTATAATTCATCCTCTTGATTCCCAAGAGCCCCACACTTTCATTACAATGTTAATCTACAGATTGATGTAGCCATGGGCTACTTTTTCTTTGTGAAACTGTACATATTTATTAATGTACGATCAGCCCTTAAAACAAGGCTCCAGACCTCCCAAAACAAACTGGTCAGGCTACTACTTGGCCTCACTCCCCGAACCCACCTCACCCCTGCCCACTTTGACAGGCTGGAATGGCTTAGGGTTGATGACAGAGTACAACATCTTGCAATAATGGGTCTGGTCCACAAGATTCACTACACCACTAAGATACCCATGTACCTGTCTGAATACTTCACTAGGATACCCATGTACCTGTCTAAATACTTCACTAGGATACCCATGTACCTGTCTAAATACTTCACTAGGATACCCATGTACCTGTCTAAATACTTCACTAAGATACCCATGTACCTGTCTAAATACTTCACTAAGATACCCATGTACCTGTCTAAATACTTCAGTAAGATACCCATGTACCTGTCTGAATACTTCACTAAGATACCCATGTACCTGTCTAAATACTTCACTAAGATACCCATGTACCTGTCTGAATACTTCACTAAGATACCCATGTACCTGTCTAAATACTTCACTAAGATACCCATGTACCTGTCTAAATACTTCACTAGGATACCCATGTACCTGTCTAAATACTTCACTAGGATACCCATGTACCTGTCTAAATACTTCACTAAGATACCCATGTACCTGTCTAAATACTTCACTAGGATACCCATGTACCTGTCTAAATACTTCACTAGGATACCCATGTACCTGTCTAAATACTTCACTAAGATACCCATGTACCTGTCTAAATACTTCACTAAGATACCCATGTACCTGTCTAAATACTTCACTAAGATACCCATGTACCTGTCTAAATACTTCACCAAGATACCCATGTACCTGTCTAAATACTTCACTAAGATACCCATGTACCTGTCTAAATACTTCACTAAGATACCCATGTACCTGTCTAAATACTTCACTAAGATACCCATGTATCTGTCTAAATACTTCAGTAAGATACCCATGTACCTGTCTAAATACTTCACTAAGATACCCATGTACCTGTCTAAATACTTCACTAAGATACCCATGTACCTGTCTAAATACTTCACCAAGATACCCATGAACCCGTCTAAATACTTCACTAAGATACCCATGTACCTGTCTAAATACTTCAGTAAGATACCCATGTACCTGTCTAGATACTTCACTAAGATACCCATGTACCTGTCTAGATACTTCGTTAATAGAAATGAAGTCCTCACCCACAACACCAGAGGGAGTTCAACAAACCATGTGCAACCCAGATTCGGCACAAACAAGGGACCAAATTAATATCGTTCCTATGCCACCAAAATGTGGGACGCCCTACCAACAGTCATTAAGACATGCGAATCCCTTGACTCCTTCAAAACTGCCCTCAAAGGGCACCTACGGACGGCTGCAATTTGAAACTGGCCCCGCCCCCGTAAAATGTGAATGTGTGTTTCTGCACAGATATGGTTATTCACAGCAGCGGTGTTGTTCTTCTCCTGTTAGGCAGTAAGTGATGCTGTTGATGGACCAGGAGTGCTGTGCTTCCCTGCTTGGCCACCAGATGTCCCCCTTCGTCGGGGGGGGGGGGGGGGGGGGGGGGGGGGAGACGCACATTGTGATTGGCCGGAATGAGATGGTGTACAGTATGACGACGAGAGCGCCCCTCGCTTCACACAGGTGTGATTCTTATTGCTCTGTAAAGCTCTTTGAGCTGATCTTGAATGTCATGAAAAGTGCTGTACAAATACATGTATGTAAATAATAGATCATTATTAAATATCACTGTCAGATGCATTCATGTATGTTTGATTTGTGACATTTCACGCAAACTGTGTAACTCACAATAATAGTTATGCCAATATAGGGTAGAATAAACTGATTTTACAGGACTTGACTTAATTGGACTAGACTAGAAGTTAATGGTGTGCATTGTGTAACGATATGAACAAATCATATTTACTTATGCATGTGTTGTATCGATCTGTGTTGTTCGATTAATGGGTTAATTAGTCATGTTTGGACTACATACGCCCTACCAACAGTCATTAAGACATGCAAATCCCTTGACTCCTTCAAAACCGCTCTCAAAGGGCACCTACGGACGGCTGCAATTCGAAACTGGCCGCCCTCACTGTATATTTTTCTTTTCCTTTTTTACCTCCTTTATGATGAAATCCTGTTCTGTTCTTTGACTACATAGAAGTGTCTATTTGTACGTCTCTAAATGTTTTGATGAATTGAACATGGTGGACCCTCTTGTAAACAAGAGTAATGCTTAATTGGGTCGTCCACTCACAGTTAACAGTCTTTGTATTGATTCTGTGCTTGAAATGTACTGTATAATTCTGCAAACTGTAAATAAATATTTCAATCAGTACAGAACATTCTCCTTGGGTCCTGTGGTTTTATCCTAAACCTCAGAGAGGTGCCAGGACATGTCGCGCTTCTAACTCTACTAGTAAAGAACGTCTACTTCTTCAACGACACAGTTTAAAGGCATGTTTGCATACATCACGTTATAGCATTATCTCACCACCAGGGGGAGGTATAGAAGGGGAGATTACTAGCCTTGCTCAGGCTGTGTGGAGGTCCCATCGTACCTGGTTCCACATGGTATAGGCTACATGGTACTAGTATTTACCTGGTTCCACATGGTATAGGCTACATGGTACTAGTATTTACCTGGTTCCTCATGGTATAGGCTACATGGTACTAGTATTTACCTGCTTCCACATGGTATAGGCTACATGGTACTAGTATTTACCTGGTTCCACATGGTATAGGCTACATGGTACTAGTATTTACCTGGTTCCACATGGTATAGGCTACATGGTACTAGTATTTGGGTTCCCAGATACTACGATGATGATAACAACATATTATGATGTCATCATGAGAGCTACAGAGCAGGCTAGTGATGTCATCATGAGAGCTACAGAGCAGGCTAGTGATGTCATCATGAGAGCTACAGAGCAGGCTAGTGATGTCATCATGAAGCTACAGAGCAGGCTAGTGCGAGGCAGTGCAGAACAAACAGGATAAATCCAGGGTTTAATGAGGTTCAACTTTCACACAGATAATGAACTCAGGTGTATTTAATGAACTCAGGTGTGTTTAATTAACTCAGGTGTGTTTAATGAACTCAGGTGTATTTAATGAACTCAGGTGTGTTTAATGAACTCAGGTGTGTTTAATGAACTCAGGTGTGTTTAATGAACTCAGGTGTATTTAATGAACTCAGGTGTGTTTAATTAACTCAGGTGTATTTAATGAACTCAGGTGTATTTAATGAACTCAGGTGTATTTAATGAACTCGGGTGTATTTAATGAACTCAGGTGTATTTAATTAACTCAGGTGTGTTTAATTAACTCAGGTGTATTTAGGCCAACATGAGGCAGTTTTCAAAGACAACACCAAACGTCCCAAAGGGAGAATAATGTCCAAACAGTGACTACCTTGTCTCCGGTCAGTCCTTGGGGTCCAGCTCCGTCCAGCCCTCAGCTCTCTGTCCGTCCTTGGACTGTTTGTTTGCTCTGCCATGTGCTCTCCCAGCTCTGCTGCTGCACGGCCCTCTGGGAGTTGGAGTGCTCTCCCGGCTCTGCTGCTGCACGGCCCTCTGGGAGTTGGAGTTCTCTCCCGGCTCTGCTGCTGCACGGCCCTCTGGGAGTTGGAGTTCTCTCCCAGCTCTGCTGCTGCACGGCCCTCTGGGAGTTGGAGTTCTCTCCCGGCTCTGCTGCTGCACGGCCCTCTGGGAGTTGGAGTTCTCCCGGCTCTACTGCTGCACGGCCCTCTGGGAGTTGGAGAATTGTGTGTGTGTGTGAGAGAGAGAGAGAGAGAGAGAGAGAGAGAGAGAGAGAGAGAGAGAGAGAGAGAGAGAGAGAGAGAGAGAGAGAGAGAGAGAGAGAGAGAGAGAGAGAGAATGAATGTAACATGTTACATTGGGTAAAATATACGTGTTTAGTGTCAGTGTGAAAAAATGTATACCACCAATGGACCCTCAAACTGTCTGCTAAAACAGCTAACTCCACCACTCATGTAAGTAATTGACAATATGTGACCAGATCTGACCGAGAGACTGCCATCGCGCAAATTCCAGCTTTTCACCAGAGGAGTTTTATTTTATTTTATGAGTTAATAGCACAGGCAGACTCTTCACATACTAGAACATGTCTGAAATAAGTGTCAGAGCTGAAATCGACATGTAAATATGAAATGAATGATTAAACATGTAGCTAGGGAGCACAGAAGTGTTTTCTGAACTCGCTGTTTCTCTGCAAGACATTACTCTATAAGCCATATCTCCAAAACTGGTGGGTCAAACTGAACAACCAACATGTCAATTTGAAGCTATAGGCTACGATTAAAAAAAATCCGATGGCAGTCCCTCAGTCAAATGTAGTCACATATAAGTCACCAACTTTGATGAGGCAGAATTGCTTTGTTTTCAAAATATAAGGTTTTCTTCATTTCCTGAAAAAATGTAATCTTTCATTTCCCTGAAAAATGGACATTTTGGAGTTAGGTGGTTTTATCCCCGACAGCAGAGATATTCAACATCACAGGAAGCAATCGAAGTAAAGCCTGTCTCAGTGCAAGGCCTCACTCACACTATACATGCATACAACATTTGTCTTGTCCGTGTTTAATGGCCGCCCGATGCATTTCCAATGGAAGTCACATGGTTTGACCCGCCCGGGCCCCCCCTCTCCCCCGCCTCAAACCATGTGACTTCCATTGGAAATGCATTGGTGGCGGCCATTAAACACAGACAAGAAACAAGACACATGTTGTGTGCATGTTGCAACAGTGTGAGTCGAGGCCTAAAAACATTGTATGTCTGTCCTGTTTTTTGTTGTGTATTTGTTGTTACTGGCAGAGCTGTGTCACTCATTTTGCCTCTTGTCTTGGCCAGTTCACACTGTGTAAAAGAGACTTCAGTCTCAATGTGGTTTTTACTGGTTAAATAAAAATAAAAATAAACAGATCAGACCAACATGCTCCGTTTTAACCACATTTTCACGAAAAATAGCAGACCTACAAGCTCCTAGCTGAGCTTGTAGATCTGCTATTTTTCAATAGCAGATCTACGCAAATGGGTTAACATCCATGCAGCGAGTGACATCATCGTACCTGGAAGTTATGCGGGAACGCCTACTGAGTGGCAGAAAACTACTTTCTGGCCTCGACAGCCCCGTTCATCCAAACAGAAAAGTCCTGTCTGATTGCATTAAACAATGTTAAACTCACCAACATTAAAGTCCTGTCTGATTGCATTAAACAATGTTAAACTCACCGACATCGCAGCTGTATATACGAAAAGCTTGAATTACCCTCTTTCTATCTGCAAAGTTTTTTTTTCATAAAAAATCCACCATAGAAATGTCATGAGCTACTTTCTGTCAAGAAATGCCCTGCATTTGATTATTTGTCTAAGTGTCAGAGTTTGGAAGTGGTTGTTTTCTATAACACAACATGTTGCTGCCTCCTGCATTATGTGACATTTAGAAACAGGTGGTACGGCAGGACGGTGGAGTGATTTACAACGAGCGCTTCCAAACTCCAACACTCCATAATGCTCAATGTTCTGCCACTCAGTCTAGATGAGGGGGGGGGGGGGGGGGGGGAGGGCGTGTCCTGATGGGAAAACCATGCATGTGCATGACATATTGTCATTATGCTAATTGTCATTATGCTAGGAACAGCTGTTGTTGATGGATGATTGTAGTGCATCACTAAAGCGGTGTATTTCGATTTTGACTCAAAAGCAGACTCTGGAAAGAAAAATAAATACAGGGAAGACATATTTCAATATTGTAACCACACCTGGGGGTCTATTAGAGTAATGTTAACTCCATACTAAACACCTGGGGGTCTATTAGAGTAATGTTAACTCCATACTAAACACCTGGGGTCTATTAGAGTAATGTTAACTCCATACTAAACACCTGGGGGCCTATTAGAGTAATGTTAACTCCATACTAAACTCCTGGGGGTCTATTAGAGTAATGTTAACTCCATAGACACATACAGAACACCTGGGGGTCTATTAGAGTAATGTTAACTCCATAGACACATACAGAACACCTGGGGGTCTATTAGAGTAATGTTAACTCCATAGACACATACAAAAACACCTGGGGGTCTATTAGAGTAATGTTAACTCCATAGACACATAGAGAACACCTGGGGGTCTATTAGAGTAATGTTAACTCCATAGACACATACAGAACACCTGGGGGTCTATTAGAGTAATGTTAACTCCATAGACACATAGAGAACACCTGGGGGTCTATTAGAGTAATGTTAACTCCATAGACACATACAGAACACCTGGGGGTCTATTAGAGTAATGTTAACTCCATAGACACATACAAAAACACCTGGGGGTCTATTAGAGTAATGTTAACTCCATATACACATAGAGAACACCTGGGGGTCTATTAGAGTAATGTTAACTCCATACTAAACACCTGGGGGTCTATTAGAGTAATGTTAACTCCATACTAAACACCTGGGGGTCTATTAGAGTGATGTTAACTCCATACTAAACACCTGGGGGTCTATTAGAGTAATGTTAATCCATAGACACATACTGTACATAACACCTGGGGGTCTATTAGAGTAATGTTAACTCCATAGACACATACTGTACATAACACATGGGGGTCTATTAGAGTAATGTTAACTCCATCCATAAACACATACAAAACAGGAAACAAAAATCACAGTAGCCTACTCCATCATTAAGTTTCATTTTATTCCTTTCACGTCACAAAGAATCTCCTCGCCAAACTTCCGTTCCGTGTGCAACGGCTTGTCTTATTAATTAACATTTCACAAAGCTACTATTTACACTCGGATAATATTATTAACATTTCACACAGCTACTATTTACACTCGGATAATATTTCTTTTCAAACGTTCACTCACAGCAGCTTCTGTACATTTGATGAACGAGGATGGCTTTTTATGCATCTTTCATTTCATTGCTTTGTATTTCTTTCCCATAATTTATGATCTATCGGAGCTCATTAGATATGCAGACATTCATTTAGTAAAATTGGTGTTGCTGAATAAAGAAGAGTTTTTACATAGAATAAAAAAAAAACCATTTCTTTGACTTAGCGACAGACAGAGTAAGTGCCTGTTTTATACTAGATGCATACGTTCCATACAATCATTTGGCTTTCAAGTGCATCTGCTGATCAGGAACGGATTAACCCCCATGAGGGCCCCTGGGCCAGTCATTCTTTCAGGGCCCCCATAGGGCGTGTGTGCGCGATTTTTTTTGTTGTCTTTTTCCATGTTTTTCTCATCTTTTCGACCTAAATTTAACAACATCAACAGCCAATGAAGGGCCCCAGGAGCCCTTTTCAGGGTGTCAACCCCAGCACCACGCGGTCCAATTTAGCTGAAGGGCCCCTGAGAGCCAAGGGCCCCTGGGCCACGGCCCCACTGGCCCAATGGCTAATTTGTCCCTGCTGCTGATTTCAGGGGTGCGGACTAAAGCCTCGTCTGAATTACGCACGCGATCCTCGGTTTCAGATGCAGTCGATAAAAGGCAGGGTAAGTGATTTCCTTTGGTTATTAAAATGAGTGTTAAATATGGCTCTATATTGTGAGAGTGCTCATTGCTCAGTAACGGGAGTGTCCATGTCTCTCCAGCCATTTGTTGAACAGAAAATACATTTTAAGTTTTGAGATACAAAAATCAGGATAGGATCTACGAGTTCGTAGCGCGCCACTCGTAGGTCTACTATTTTTGGAAAATGGAAGAACGACTGACACATAGAAACATAGCTTTTTCAGAAAACTGTCAGGATGTAGAAGAACATTTTTAGAATCTGATCTCAGGTCAGAATGGGTTAAGGAAGACCAGCTGTGATGCTGGTCCAATCGCCCCGGGACACGTACGGTACCGAATGCATATCAGTTTCACCTTCAGTTCAGACGATTCATTAAGACAATATTCAAAACAATACTACAGTACGTCTGCCGGCCCTAGCCCGGCCTGCTAGGTCCTCATTAACCCATTCTGACCTGAGATCAGATTCATACGAGGTTTTCCACTGGACACACACTGGTCCTGATGAACCCATTCTGACCTGAGATCAGATTCTAAAAATGTCAGTCGCTCTTCGATTTTTCAAAAATAGCAGATCTACAAGCTCGTATCGCGCCACTCGGTGGCGCGATATGAGCTTGTAGATCTGCTATTTTTAAATAGCTAAAGCATAACATGATGCTGACACCAAAATGGGTGCCCGGTCAGAATGGGTTAATAACATAACTAATAATATTAATGGAACATCAGTTGCAGAGCCATCTTCTGTGCGACGCAAATGAACAGTATGTTTATGATGTTGTGAACGGTTTCATTTTAAATTAAAATCATTGAAAGTTATTCCACCCAACTCAAGCACTAAGTAAGCTTGGGCATTGTATCATTATTATTATTATATCATTATTATATTGTATACTACAGGCTTCACATCGTGTAATATAGGATCATATTTTGTAGCGTTTTTATATTGATTATTTACAAACTGTATACACGTTTGAGGCAAAATACTTCATTTAAAATAGGCTTTTCAACTTTGTAAACAAAGGGAAAGCTAAATTCTAGTAGTATCGTACATGTGTTTCTACTGACGTCAGCCGTTTCAAAATCACTTATTTATTTAGTATTTTTAGAGTATGAATATGAGTAATACATGTACAGTAGCCACAAAGCAGCGTTGCAGGGTTCAAGCCAACGCAGATTCTAAAGCGGTGGTCACCTCACCACCGGAGAGGTGGTCACCTCACCACCGGAGCGGTGGTCAGCTCACCACCGGAGCGGTGGTCAGCTCACCACCGGAGAGGTGGTCACCTCACCACCGGAGCGGTGGCCACCTCACCACCGGAGCGGTGGCCACCTCACCACCGGAGCGGTGGCCACCTCACCACCGGAGCGGTGGTCACCTCACCACCGGAGCGGTGGCCACCTCACCACCGGAGCGGTGGCCACCTCACCACCGGAGCGGTGGCCACCTCACCACCGGAGCGGTGGCCACCTCACCACCGGAGCGGTGGCCACCTCACCACCGGAGCGGTGGCCACCTCACCACCGGAGCGGTGGCCACCTCACCACCGGAGCGGTGGCCACCTCACCACCGGAGCGGTGGCCACCTCACCACCGGAGCGGTGGCCACCTCACCACCGGAGCGGTGGCCACCTCACCACCGGAGCGGTGGTCACCTCACCACCGGAGCGGTGTTCAGCTCACCACCGGAGCGGTGGTCACCTCACCACCGGAGCGGTGTTCAGCTCACCACCGGAGCGGTGGTCACCTCAGGAGGGAGGCATATTACATATAGTTTTTGGGGTACTTGACATGAAATGTTGAGCACCACTGATACAGAAAACAAAAGGTTTTTCAGAACTGTCAGGATTTAGAAGACACTTTTTAAGAATCGTCCTCAGGTCTAAATGGGTTAACAGGTGGCTGCAGGTGCTAATTTGTCAGAAATAACTCAAAGATACCCGCTGTTAAAAACTAAAAAAAGAAGAAAGATAAAGTGTCTAAAGAGGTGTCTTCATAGGAAACGTTTGTTTTAGACGTTACAGCAAAGTTCAAACTTCACGGCGTTGTGTTTTGCATGCAAGTTTCAGCAAATCGCCTAATTAAAAAAATACTATATTATATTACATATATATTTTTTACATTGATTTGTAGTGGACTATTGATATGCACATCCCAACGTCAATGTGATAGAGTTCAGAAGTTCACATTGTTGTTGTTTTTTTAATTGTTTTGATTAGGGTCTGATTAGGTTTTTAGTCGCTTTGCCCGACTGCAAAATGCAAATTACACACAGAAACCAACTGTGTGCATGTTACACTTAAGAGTCATTTATTATTCTGTGCGTTTTTGAATCGTTTCATTCAGAAAGAGCATCTTGCAGCTAGTGGTGTGGAGTAGTGAAGGTGTTAGTGGCAATTTAAAAAAAAATCAAATTAAAAAGAAAAACTGACCGCATGTAGGAATTAAACTTATTGTTTACATTCAGCACTTTGATAAATGCCCTACATTGGTAATAATCACAAATAAAATAATTCCACTACAACTAAACCCTCCAACTAAACACAACTATTTATAATGTGCAAAGCTTTAGTTTCTACTGTATTTGTGAACGTAATGTCGGCTTATTACACCATCCCCGAAATCACACCTCACGGCATTATTACATAATGTTGTGCAGATAATTAGCTTTTGCTAAAAAAACAAACAAACAAAACAAAAGACAGATGTGCAGAAGTTTCCAATAGTCCTCTAGAAGGTCATTGGTGAATAAACAGCTGAATTTGTCTTCCAGAATGACATTTCTGTTCGTCAGTCAACGGCGGTGGTGTCTGGTCACGTCTTACAGAGAAGAAGGTTTATTACAAACTCTACGCCTGCAGACTCAACCAGAGGAGTGAAGTATAGACGCATTTCTAAAACGGGTAGTCCCAATACTTGATTTCTGATTGGCTGGTTACCGTCACGTGACCGGTGTACATTCCACCGATAACCCACTCCTTCAATCACTTTATATCATTCGCAGCTGATTCCAGCTCTACTGGGGAAGGGGAGCGCTTGATTGCTTTACAAACATATGCCGTGCGGGCGTCTATCTAAGCACCGCCCGGCTCATATGGCTGTGAATGTGTGGCTCCAGGCAGCCCCGTAAAGACATCAAGCGCCGAGCACAACAAGGACGTGTTGTGGCTCGCTCTGGTGGCGCAAAGGCCGTGGCCACACCACAGCGGAATTTTTTGTCGGCAGCCGACACTTTCGGTTGCCGAGAGCCGACACTTTGACTTCTTCCGGGGCTTTGGGCGGTCCCCTACACGGAAGCCTATTTATGGCCTGTAGTCCTCTATTTCGAAGTGGGCGTGAGAGTGAAAAGTGAGTGACAAGCAGTTGACACAGACAAAGGCGCATTCAAGTGTAGGATACATGTGGCTGGCTTGCTACTTGGTTATAGAGTCAAGACTGTGTAGTCGACTGGTTAACGTACGTGCCTTTGGAACGGAGGGCCCGGGTTCACTTCCCGGCCGAGGCTACAATAATTTAGTTTTCGACGACTGGCACGACGGCCAGCTTACATCTGACGCTCTCCTCCGCGGCAGATGTAAGCTGCCGACAAGCATAAAAATGAAGTGTGTCACCCGGCGGTGAGAAGGAGAAGGAGATTTTTTATTGATTGATTTAAATATTTATTAACAGTTTGCATAATTACAATACATTTCAAGCACAAACTCAATACAAAGACTGTTAACTGTGAGTGGACAACCCAATTAAGCATTACACTTGTTTACAACAGGGTCCACATTGTTCAATTCATCAAAACACTTAGAGACGTACAAATAGACACTTCTATATAGTTAAAAAACAGAACAGGAATTAATCATAAAACAGTGTTCCCTGACCGGGAATCGTACCCGGGCCGCGGCGGTGAAAGCGCCAATCCTTAACCACTAGACTACCATGGAGAAGGCTGTGGAGGCTGAAGAGAACGCGCTGTTTTATAAGAGAACGGGCTATTTTATAAAGTATAAAGTTATTTTCAATGTTATCAAGGATCAGGGTTACAGTAAATGACAATGTAATTCAGCCAGGGGTGCCATGGATGAAAAGATTACAGGGGTGATCTGAAGCAAACATGAGAACCAATGCTTTACTTTATTTCTTCAGACGATTTTGGACGGACAATGTTACTTTGAGGTGCCCAGATATCTCCCTGTATCCCTCGACATTCACAAGTTCCTCCCAGGGGCGTTTGGGTCTGTGAAAGAAGAAAACTCCAATTGAAACTCCGCCCGTAGATGGCCTGCAGGCTGCATCTGTTCCATTGGCTAGTGCATATCACTGCCGGGTGAAACACTGCTTGTCGGCAGCTTACATCTGCCGCAGAGGAGAGCGTCAGCTGTAGGCTGGCCGACGCGGCAGTCGTCTGCGGAAGTGGAGCATTTTCTCCATCCACCAGCTGTCTAAAACCCCGGTTTTTCGGCTCTCGGCAACCGAAAGTGTCGGCTGCCGACAAAAAATTCCGCTGTGGTGTGGCCACGGCCAAAGCGTAGCTACTTTTGTGAATTCAATCGTTTTATTAGGTTAATATTTCTATATGTTTGTAACCGTTTTAGAAAAGCCCCAGCAGCGGAGCACATGTCATCAGAGCCACTAGACGCTGTGTGTGTGTGTGTGTGTGTGTGTGTGTGTGTGTGTGTGTGTGTGTGTGTGTGTGCGCGCGCGCACGCGCGCGTGTTGGGAGAGAGAGAGAGGGAGGGGGAGACGCGCTACGTGCTGCGTTCTGATCATGTTCAAGACGGATATCTCGTGTTGTCATTATAGTGTATTAAAAGTAAAGACGGTTGTATCCACACTCAAAATGCACACCTTCCCGGTCGGCCAACCCGGTAGCAACCCTCACCAACCCCTGATGAACTTAACCATTATTTCACTGATCGTCTATGCAACGTCGCCCCGGAGGATCTATTTATGAATTGCAGCCTGGTTAAAAGCACTCGGAGAAATTAATTAATTAGAACCAATTAACCAAATGGTTCGGATGTTCGCTCGGAAATTCCTGCAAATGTTCGAGTCCTAAAAACAGGGCTAGGGTACAGCCTTAGTGTGTGTGTGTGTGTGTGTGTGTGTGTGTGTGTGTGTGTGTGTGTGTGCGCGCGCATGTGTGTGTGTGTGTGTGTGTGTGTGTGTGTGTGTGCACCTCATAGTACTAAAGCTTAGAGTAGTATACACAACAAAATCCTGTTCCATAATATTGTGTCTTAAATTACAGGAACATTTTTTATCAGCTTGCAGATCTGATCAATGATCAGACATTACAGTCTAGTCACATCATCATCACATGGTCTACTGCCAACATTTGTATGATTGGCTGGCCTCTAAGCCAATGGGAGACTAGCGATATACGGCCATTGGGACACTAAGCCCCCACGGCCAATGGGACACTAAGCCCCCACGGCCAATGGGACACGTCATTCCGACCAGTTCCTTTACCCTCCATCAGGCGCCCCGGCTGGCCAGGGGGAGGCAGTATAGAGACCAGGATGAATGCATGTTCTTTTTGAGGGTACCTACCCTACCCTAGGGGACACGGGGGAGAACATGTGAGGGTACCTACCCTAGGGGACACGGGGAGAACATGTGAGGGTACCTACCCTAGGGGACACGGGGAGAACATGTGAGGGTACCTACCCTAGGGGACACGGGGAGAACATGTGAGGGTACCTACCCTAGGGGACACGGGGAGAACATGTGAGGGTACCTACCCTAGGGGACACGGGGAGATCATGTGAGGGTACCTACCCTAGGGGACACGGGGAGAACATGTGAGGGTACCTACCCTAGGGGACACGGGGAGAACATGTGAGGGTACCTACCCTAGGGGACACGGGGAGAACATGTGAGGGTACCTACCCTAGGGGACACGGGGAGAACATGTGAGGGTACCTACCCTAGGGGACACGGGGAGAACATGTGAGGGTACCTACCCTATAGGGGACACGGGGAGAACATGTGAGGGTACCTACCCTAGGGGACACGGGGAGAAAATGTGAGGGTACCTACCCTAGGGGACACGGGGAGAACATGTGAGGGTACCTACCCTAGGGGACACGGGGAGAACATGTGAGGGTACCTACCCTAGGGGACACGGGGAGAACATGTGAGAGTACCTACCCTAGGGGACACAGGGATAACATGTGAGGTATACCTACCCTAGGGGACACGGGGGAGAACATGTGAGGGTACCTACCCTAGGGGACACGGGGAGAACATGTGAGAGTACCTACCCTAGGGGACACGGGGAGAACATATGAGGGTACCTACCCTATAGGGGACACGGGGAGAACATGTGAGGGTACCTACCCTATAGGGGACACGGGGAGAACATGTGAGGGTACCTACCCTATAGGGGACACGGGGAGAACATGTGAGGGTACCTACCCTAGGGGACACGGGGAGAACATGTGAGGGTACCTACCCTAGGGGACACGGGGAGAACATGTGAGGGTACCTACCCTAGGGGACACGGGGAGAACATGTGAGGGTACCTACCCTAGGGGACACGGGGAGAACATGTGAGGGTACCTACCCTAGGGGACACGGGGAGAACATGTGAGGGTACCTACCCTAGGGGACACGGGGAGAACATGTGAGGGTACCTACCCTAGGGGACACGGGGAGAACATGCAAACTCCACACAGAAAGGCCCTTTCGCCAACCCCGCCTCGAGGTATGGGCGCTTTTGACGCGGAGGAGAGAACACCCCCACAGCGTCCCCAGCGGGAATCGAACCCAGGACCTTCTAGCTGTGAGGCGACTGCGCCAACGTGCCAAACTGTTAAAACAGTTTAATCAAAAGTTTTTCGAATACATTGAAAGCCCAAAAACAGGGATGCCAGTTTTTTTTTTCTTTTTTTTTACTACTACTCAGGATTCTGCTGTATCATGTGTGTATGTGTGTTTATGTGATATGTGAGGTGTGCCTGCTACACCTGCATGTCAACAAGATGTTTGTGGCCTGTGTGTGTGTGTGTGTGTGTGTGTGTGTGTGTGTGTGTGTGTGTGTGTGTGTGTGTGTGTGTGTGTGTGTGTGTGTGTGTGTGTGTGTGTGTGCGTGCGTCTGTGTGTGTGTGCGTGTGTGTGTGTTAAGGTCTCCTCCAGGGTAGTGGAGGGGACAGCGTTTAGTTGTCCCAGTAGGAGTCAGAGCCCTCGAAATGCAGTTGCTCTGCGGTCATCCCTGCTCTGTCCAGTAGGGGGCGGCAGAACCCTCGCAGTCTGCGGGCAGCCTCTCTCTGTCCTCACCGCCCTCCACCGCCAGAGGGACCAGAGAACTGGACTTCCTGTGGGAGAGACGCACGCACGCACGCACGCGCGCACACACGCACGCACACACACACGCACGCACGCACGCACAATAAGCGAGAGAGAGAGAGAGAGAGAGAGAACACAAGGGATGTACTTTATCCCATTTTGACCTGGGAACGATTCTGCAAATGTCTTCTAAATCCTGACTGTTTTCTCAGACTCAGTCGTTCTCAAACACTTTCATGTCACTTTTCACGATTCTTCAAAAATAGCAGAACCTACAAGCTCATAGCGCGCGCTATGAGCTTGTAGATCTGCTATTTTTCAATAGCTAAAGCACAGCATGATGCTAAACACCAAATGGGGTTCCCGCGCAAAAATGGGTTAAACTAGTATAATGTCCTCCTGCATTTATGAGGGATTTCCCTCTGGCTGGACGATCGTGAAAAATCACACTTGTGTGAAGTGAGCGGCGCTGATATATTAAAGTCTAACTCATGCTGCTGTTATTGTGTCGACCAGAAGCAGAAACCACTGGTTGCTGGTGGAGTGTACCATATTCCAACGGACTGTCAAAGTTATTTCCACAGAGGCGGCACAGCCTGAGTTTCTTTTCTTAAGACGGTGTGGCGGGTTCTTCAGCCATTCTCCTCATTTTCTGACTGGCTGACTGACTGACTGGCTGGCTGGCTGACTGACTGACTGACTGACTGACGGGGTGCATACTTAGTTTAGACTAGTCATTGGTTAGACATGGGTTAAGGTTAGGTTTAGGTGTGCTGCCCCGTGGGAGGTTAGGTTTAGGGTGAGGGTTAAGGTTAGGTTTAGGGTGAGGGTTAAGGTTAGGTTTAGGTGTGCTGCCCCGTGGGAGGTTAGGTTTGGGGTGAGGGTTAAGGTTAGGTTTAGGATGAGGGTTAAGGTTAGGTTTAGGTGTGCTGCCCCGTGGGAGGTTAGGTTTAGGGTGAGGGTTAAGGTTATAGGTTTAGGTGTGCTGCCCACGTGGGAGTTTAGGTTTAGGGTGAGGGTTAAGGTTAGGTTTAGGTGTGCTGCCCCGTGGGAGGTTAGGTTTAGGGTGAGGGTTAAGGTTAGGTTTAGGGTGAGGGTTAAGGTTAGGTTTAGGTGTGCTGCCCTGTGGGAGGTTAGGTTTAGGGTGAGGGTTAAGGTTAGGTTTAGGTGTGCTGCCCCGTGGGAGGTTAGGTTTAGGGTGAGGGTTAAGGTTAGGTTTAGGTGTGCTGCCCCGTGGGAGGTTAGGTTTGGGGTGAGGGTTAAGGTTATAGGTTTAGGTGTGCTGCCCCCGTGGGATGTTAGGTTTAGGGTGAGGGTTAAGGTTAGGTTTAGGTGTGCTGCCCCGTGGGAGGTTAGGTTTAGGGTGAGGGTTAAGGTTAGGTTTAGGTGTGCTGCCCCGTGGGAGGTTAGGTTTAGGGTGAGGGTTAAGGTTAGGTTTAGGTGTGCTGCCCTGTGGGAGGTTAGGTTTAGGGTGAGGGTTTGAGATAGGTTAGGGTTAGGGTTAGGAGGTTGTAGTTGTAGGACTAATGACTAGTCTAAACCCAAAACTGTCTAAACTAAGTACTGCACCGCTGACTGACTGACAGCGACCGAGCAAAATAAGACAGCGGGCGAGCGATCGCTAAATTATTAGATAGATGTGTGTGCATGCGTGCGTGTGTGTGTGTGTGTGTGTGTGTGTGTGTGTGTGTGTGTGTGTGTGTGTGTGTGTGTGTGTGTGTGTGTGTGTGTGTGTGTGTGTGTGTGTGTGTGTGTGTGTGTGTGTGTGTGTGTGTGTGTGTGTGTGTGTGCGTGTGTGTGTGTGTGTGTGTGTGTGCGTACCCGTCTCCGCTCTGAGTGATCAGTCTCCTGCAGGTCTCCATCTGGACGTCCAGGCCTCTCTTCATGGAGCACATCTCCATGTACTCATGGAGGTGGAGCTTCATGTCGCTCTTAGCGGTGGCCAACTCCAGCTGTGAAGACAATCCCCATACATCACCTCCAGCTGGAAGACAATCCCCATACATCAACTCCAGCTGGAGGACAATCCCCATACATCAACTCCAGCTGGAGGACAATCCCCATACATCAACTCCAGCTGTGAAGACAATCCCCATACATCAACTCCAGCTGTGAAGACAATCACCATACATCAACTCCAGCTGTGAAGACAATCCCCATACATCAACTCCAGCTGTGAAGACAATCCCCATACATCAACTCCAGCTGGAAGACAATCCCCATACATCAACTCCAGCTGTGAAGACAATCCCCATACATCAACTCCAGCTGGAAGACAATCAAAAATGAAAATGAAAATAGCCGATTCCAGGCCCCCTGGCTGGTAATCCTGTCCCTACATAAAATATATAAAATAAAGGCGAAAGCCACAAAAAGACATAAAACAAAGAGTCCTTTAACAGATGGCTGTAAGCAGCTTCTAAATCCAGGAATAATGCATATTGTAAATGTGTTATTCATTAATTAATTTACTTATGTATATTTCCATCTTGTGTTTCAGACTGGCTCACTGCGGCCTGTCAGAGACATGCTGTGAAGCTCTGGCCTCAGCTGTAAGCTCTAATCCCTCCCTAAGAGAGTTGGATCTGAGCCTCAACGTGGTGAATGATTCAGTTCTGGAGAACTGCAAGTGAGTAGACTTGGGCTGTGTCCATGTTGGACAGTGCAGTGTTTCATTCACTCTGACACGACGTCACAAAGCATGCAGAGAGAACAATGCAGTGTTTCATTCACTCTGACACGACGTCACAAAGCATGCAGAGAGAACAATGCAGTGTTTCATTCACTGACATGACGTCACAAAGCATGCAGAGAGAACAATGCAGTGTTTCATTCACTCTGACACGACGTCACAAAGCATGCAGAGAGAACAATGCAGTGTTTCATTCACTCTGACACGACGTCACAAAGCATGCAGAGAGAACAATGCAGTGTTTCATTCACTCTGACACGACGTCACAAAGCATGCAGAGAGAACAATGCAGTGCCTCAAAGAAACTCTATAGGATATCAGACGTAAACAAAGACAATCTGTCTAATCAACATGGCACATGCCATCTAATTTATCTAAATCTATCTATATATCCATCTATATATATATATCTATATATATCTATCTATCTATATTTATCTAATTTATCTAAATAACATTCTGTACATTTGCAGTTAAGAAATAACAAGACATATTGTTGCTGTCGGGAATTATTAAAATATACATTTTGTAATTGTAAGCTCAGTGCCTACTAGTCCTAGTCTGGTGTACTTGTGCCCCCTCTTGGCCAGGCCCTGTAACTACAATTATTACATGTCTTTTTGCTATTTTATTCAGTTTACTTGTTGCTGCAATGCTGTGAGAGGAAAGTAAAAGATGTTACCCTTTTGGAAGTAAAATGTAACTTAACAATACAAAGTAACAAACAACAGAAGTCTGTACCACAGAGCAGAGTCTCCAACACCCAGCCTTCTGTCTGTGAAGAGTGACACCTCTAAAGGAGAACCTCCTCTTAACTTCAGTAATGAACCTGGACCTCCTGATAAACAGTATGTCAATCCACCTGTACAATATACACACTATACAATATACACACTATAACACTGTACACAATATACGCTATAACACTATGCAATATACACTATAACACTATACAATATACACACTATACAATATACACTATAACACTATGCAAGTGGTGTTGTCTATTCCACACCCCACTCCTCTAAATACTCTTTATATCTAGATAACTAGACAGATATTCTTCAGTTAACTTCCATGACAGTGAACTGTATAATTTGTACTGATCATCTCTTGGAATGGATTACTGACTACGCAGGCAGTCAGAAGTGAACGGTGGGGTGGTTGTTTAATGGATTACTGACTGCGCAGGCAGAGAGAAGTGAACGGTGGGGTGGTTGTTTAATGTTTATACCGCTGGCTGGCCTCTGTTTTGCGGCGCACCAAATGAGCTTCAGTTAAATGTTTTATAAATCAATCGGATTATCACACGATAGACTGCAACATGACAAAAACAGTTGCACTGAGGCACTGAGCCATCTCGTTAAACCCAGCTGGCTGCGATGAATAACCTAATCATTAGGCCTAATCAACGTCATATAGTCACCAACCGATCCATATAATTCTGTAGTGTATGATCTGACCACGCAATGTTACAGTCCACTGCAGGCTACAGGCTATTTGATTTACAAAATGATTAGTATTATAATGTTACAGTCCACTGCAGGCTACAGGCTATTTGATTTACAAAATGATTAGTATTATAACCGCCGTCCCTCAGTGCGGCAGCGGCGCTCCTCGTTATAATTGCCCGATTTAAAATAACAGATCTCTAAGCTGTCCAGACACGCCATGAGCGGTGCGTGGATGGTTTGTAAACTTTGTAGGCTATGTTTGTTCTTTTGGACACCGAACGGGGACGATACTTGGGGTCTTGGACATAGCTTCACTTCAGAGGAAACTAAGGGGAGCTACTCGCCAGTCACCACCACTGGAAATGGAATCCATTAGAATGATATGGAAATGGTATACATTAAATTACACTTTGAAAAAATGTTTGGGGTAATTTGAACGTCTACTCAGACTCATTAATACATTCTCACCACAGCATTCATATTATATTCACTAATACAGTACATAATAAAACAGAAGTGATCAAAATAAATGTGGTAAATGTAGAGTTCTCATCGGGCCCGAAATTTGAAGCCCGGCCCGGCCCTAACTGGGTCAGCCCGAAGCCCGGCCCGGCCCAAAAAAATACCATAATGTTATTATTATTATTATAATGTTAGGCCCGAAGCCCGATAAAGCCCGGCAAAGAAAAAAAAGAACGCCACTTTAATGCATGGCCAGCGCAGCAGCATGCGCCGTCAGTGAACCGTCAGTGAACCACTGACGGCGCGTGCTGCTGCGCTGGCCATGCATTAAAGTGGCGTTCTTTTTTTTCTTTCAGTGTGTGTCTGTGTGAGAGTGAGAACAGAGTTCAATGGACTTATCGCTGAAATAAAGGATGTATGTAGCTCACTGTTACCCTTTAAAGGCGAATGTATCGTGTAATACCAACTTGTGCCAAACGGGGCGAGTGACACTTCTATGAGTAACTTGTAGCACCTATAAGGCACTATAGCAAAATCTGGACTAGTTATTGTGTAGGTTCGACTGCTGGAGCTATGGGGAGTGCTTAAATGAGACTCAGACACAAGGAGGTTAAATGTTAAATGATTGCCGGCAGTTATATTGAAAAAAACCATTAACAAACAAACAAACATACAAACATACAATATGGAAAAGAAATAAATTGGTACCAACTCTTGATTAGCAATTGAATTCAAATTCTCACAGTTCACTGTGTCTTTCTAATTTGGGTGCACCCTTCTAACTTTCCAGTTCAATCAAACAATCAAAATAACAATACAATTTACAAATATCCACCCTTTCAATGCGTAATGAATTGACCACTCAGTCACTGTTCTCCCAATTATGAACAAGGTAAGGTAAGGTATGTATGCAAAATCAGTATACGTGTTATGGTTCAGAGTTCCAAGGATAAACCATCCAGGTATGTATCAGTGTATGTGTCAAAGTTCCATATGGTTTCCAAAACTGTAAGTATCAGAGTTCCAATTCCAGGGGAATGTATGTGCATGTGTGTGCGCGGAGGGAGAGAGAGGGAATTGGGATTACTGCAGCTGAGAGTGGGGGAGTCTGCAGATTAGGCCTACCACACCGTAGAGTGCAGTAGTCTGTCTGTCCAGTGGTCACCAGAGTATGGGGGAATACTCGCTGTCGCTCAATCTCTAGATCCTGGTGGGAAGCTCGCCATCTATTGGAATGGTCAACTGGAAAACGATCCAATCCAACAAAGAAAACCTGACCTGTCATCAGACAGGGTCAGAGAAATCTAATCAGTATCAAAGTATCTACTGTCTGTTCATTAGTTTTTAACCATGAAATATGCATTACATGAACTTTCTTTAAATGAAAACAAATGAAATACTGTATGCAACACTGTGCATTTTTAACCTTTGTACATACTTTTTCACATTATGTATTTTAAACAACACATCTTCACATGAACATCAGTACACTTGTAGGAAGTGCATCATGAAATGGATTACATCCATTTTAGTAAACAAACATAAACTTCTTCTTAGTAGTATTACACTCTCAAAGTGTTCACTTGCAAAGTGCAAAAATAACAACAATATCCCTTCATTGAAATTAAATGAACTGTCTCACCGATTCTGTGTGAAACAGGCTGGGCACAAACAATGCAATGGCTGCCCCAGTGAATCCACAATGGTTTCTAGAAATAAACAATACCACTCATCAAAAACCAAAGTAATTTCCAATTATTTGTTACTCTTAAATTAACTCATAAGATGTGGTGAGTTACCTTGCTTCGCTGTGGTTTGTGCTCATAAAACTCTTCTAGTATCACACTTCTTCTCTCTCTGTTCTGTGCTCTTCTCATGTGCTGTGCACTGCTGTTTGGCTGTCTTTCTCTCTCTAACCTCAACAGCTGAACTGACTCAGTTCAATTGGGCTTGATTAGTGCAGCACTGCAGGTAGATGGTAATCACTGCTTCAACAGGTTGCTGTGTGGCTGGGACAGCATATCAGCCAGGCCTAAACTGACTGCTGATTGGTGGAACCACATGTCACTCTGTCTCTGATATCTAGTGATTTTTAGATAGCTTAACAAATCTCTGCACTACTCAGTGGTTAGGTTTCAGACAGGGTCACTAAACATAGTAACTTTAGATTTAGTTCTTAGGCAAAAGCACACATATAAGGCAACTGTAGCTTGTCTCTATATGTTAGGGTTATACTGTAATCCACTAAATCATGTGTGTTACAATCGGCTACTTCATCATCTCACAACGCGCACAACAAGCTCACAGTGAGGCGTTGTGAGCTTGTAGTTTGGTAATATTTTCCCATTAATGTAATGGCTACAATTCCAAGTGCTTCTAAGGCTCAAATATGATTTTATTTTGCGGGGGGGGGGGGGGGGGGGGTCCCCTGTTCCAATATTATTTTGGGGTCCCCAGTTCAAATATGATTTATGCATTTATACAATTACAAATTACAATGCATATTTTAAATGTGTTGCAGGTATTTTCAGATTTCCATATGGGGCTATTACAGTCAGCAGGTAGTTAACTTCCATGACAGTGAACTAGGTATCATTTGTTTTTATAATCTCTTATTTAATCTGCATTTACAGACTTGTTGGCTGTGAGCTCAGTAAGACAGGCGTTGAAGCTGTGTCTTCAGCTCTCAGCTCTAATCCTTCCCATTTGAGAGAACTGGACCTCAGTGAAAACGACCTGCAGGACTCAGGACTAGTGGAGCTGCTCTGTGCTTCACTGAAGAGCCCACACTGTAGACTGGAAGTTCTAAAGTAAGATACATTTACCACTTTTGTTATGATCACTTCTGTTTTATTATGTACTGTATTATGTGAATATAATATGAATGCTGTGGTGAGAATGTATTAATATTGATATCATGGTAACCCAAGCCTATATGTGCCTGAGTAGACATTTTTCAAAGTGTAATATCCCTTTAAGGCGAATGTATCGGCTACTTCATCACATAACAGAGTTTCTCACAACGCGTTGAGGAGTTTGTAGATCTGCTATTTTTGACTTGCGACCCGTTGTAGCTACGCCACAGTTATCAAGCTTCTTAATAATATTATAATAATTAATATTAATTACGGAAGAAAGGGGCAAACATTGTGAAAATAGCCGATTCCAGGCACCCTGGCTGGTAATCCAGTCTGGCAGTGTGCCGCGGGTTCGACTCCCGATCCCGACGGCCTTTACTGCCCGTCTCCCCCCCCCCCCCCCCCCCCCCCCCATCTCTCTCCCCATTTCCTGTCAGCCTACTGTCTGTCCCTACATAAAATATAGAAAATAAAAGGCGAAAGCAACAAAAAAACATTAAAAAATGAGTCTTAAGGGAAACACTGCACTGTCCAACATGGACACAGCCCAAGTCTACTCACTTGCAGTTCTCCAGAACTGAATCATTCACCACGTTGAGGCTCAGGTCCAACTCTCTTAGGGAGGGATTAGAGCTTACAGCTGAGGCCAGAGCTTCACAGCATGTCTCTGACAGGCCGCCAGTCTGAAACACCAGATTAAAACATACATAAATAAATGAATAGATTAATTAATAAATTACACATTTAAATATGCATTATTCCTGGATTTAGAACCTGCTTACAGCCATCTGTTAAAACTCTTTCAGCGCCACCTGGTGGTCACCAGTTTAGGCTCTGAGTGCCAATTCTCCCATTATAAAGAAAGAAAGAATTTGTAATTATATTATGCATGTAATGTGCATGTCATCACCTGTACACCAGATTAGAGGATTTTTCAAAATATGGATGGAAATAAAATAAAAACATTTTTTAGGAAGATATAAAAAAGGGGATACGTCTTTACGCCCGTGGCATCCATTACCTAATAGGCAATTAGACGTCTTGACGTTTATGGCTACGAAACAGTTTTAACTCAATGTCTGCCAAGGACTTCATTAACTGATTTTTTATCAACAGTGTATTCACTCTGACACGACGTCACAAAGCATGCAGAGAGAACAATGCAGTGTTTCATTCACTGACACGACGTCACAAAGCATGCAGAGAGAACAATGCAGTGTTTCATTCACTCTGACACGACGTCACAAAGCATGCAGAGAGAACAATGCAGTGTTTCATTCACTCTGACACGACGTCACAAAGCATGCAGAGAGAACAATGCAGTGTTTCATTCACTGACATGACGTCACAAAGCATGCAGAGAGAACAATGCAGTGTTTCATTCACTGACACGACGTCACAAAGCATGCAGAGAGAACAATGCAGTGTTTCATTCACTCTGACACGACGTCACAAAGCATGCAGAGAGAACAATGCAGTGTTTCATTCACTCTGACACGACGTCACAAAGCATGCAGAGAGAACAATGCAGTGTTTCATTCACTGACACGACGTCACAAAGCATGCAGAGAGAATGCAGTGTTTCATTCACTGACATGACGTCACAAAGCATGCAGAGAGAACAATGCAGTGTTTCATTCACTGACACGACGTCACAAAGCATGCAGAGAGAACAATGCAGTGTTTCATTCACTCTGACACGACGTCACAAAGCATGCAGAGAGAACAATGCAGTGTTTCATTCACTCTGACACGACGTCACAAAGCATGCAGAGAGAACAATGCAGTGTTTCATTCACTGACATGACGTCACAAAGCATGCAGAGAGAACAATGCAGTGTTTCATTCACTGACACGACGTCACAAAGCATGCAGAGAGAACAATGCAGTGTTTCATTCACTGACACGACGTCACAAAGCATGCAGAGAGAACAATGCAGTGTTTCATTCACTGACACGACGTCACAAAGCATGCAGAGAGAACAATGCAGTGTTTCATTCACTCTGACACGACGTCACAAAGCATGCAGAGAACAATGCAGTGTTTCATTCACTCTGACGACGTCACAAAGCATGCAGAGAGAACAATGCAGTGTTTCATTCTCTCTGACACGACGTCACAAAGCATGCAGAGAGAACAATGCAGTGTTTCATTCACTCTGACACGACGTCACAAAGCATGCAGAGAGAACAATGCAGTGTTTCATTCACTCTGACACGACGTCACAAAGCATGCAGAGAGAACAATGCAGTGTTTCATTCACTCTGACACGACGTCACAAAGCATGCAGAGAGAACAATGCAGTGTTTCATTCACTGACACGACGTCACAAAGCATGCAGAGAGAACAATGCAGTGTTTCATTCACTCTGACACGACGTCACAAAGCATGCAGAGAGAACAATGCAGTGCCTCAAAGAAACTCTATAGGATATCAGACGTAAACAAAGACAATCTGTCTAATCAACATGGCACATGCCATCTAATTTATCTAAATCTATCTATATATCCATCTATATATATATATCTATATATATCTATCTATCTATATTTATCTAATTTATCTAAATAACATTCTGTACATTTGCAGTTAAGAAATAACAAGACATATTGTTGCTGTCGGGAATTATTAAAATATACATTTTGTAATTGTAAGCTCAGTGCCTACTAGTCCTAGTCTGGTGTACTTGTGCCCCCTCTTGGCCAGGCCCTGTAACTACAATTATTACATGTCTTTTTGCTATTTTATTCAGTTTACTTGTTGCTGCAATGCTGTGAGAGGAAAGTAAAAGATGTTACCCTTTTGGAAGTAAAATGGAATGTAACAATACAAAGTAACAAACAACAGAAGTCTGTACCACAGAGCAGAGTCTCCAACACCCAGCCTTCTGTCTGTGAAGAGTGACACGTCTAAAGGAAAACCTCCTCTTAACTTCAGTAATGAACAGTATGTCAATCCACCTGTACAATATACACACTATACAATATACACACTATAACACTGTACACAATATACGCTATAACACTATACAATATACACACTATACAATATACACTATAACACTGTACACAATATACGCTATAACACTATACAATATACGCTATAACACTATGCAATATACACTATAACACTGTACACAATATACGCTATAACACTATGCAATATACGCTATAACACTATGCAAGTGGTGTTGTCTATTCCACACCCCACTCCTCTAAATACTCTTTATATCTAGATAACTAGACAGATATTCTTCAGTTAACTTCCATGACAGTGAACTGTATAATTTGTACTGATAATCTCTTGGAATGGATTACTGACTATGCAGGCAGTCAGAAGTGAACGGTGGGGTGGTTGTTTAATGGATTACTGACTGCGCAGGCAGAGAGAAGTGAACGGTGGGGTGGTTGTTTAATGTTTATACCGCTGGCTGGCCTCTGTTTTGCGGCGCACCAAATGAGCTTCAGCTAAATGTTTTATAAATCAATCGGATTATCACACGATAGATTGCAACATGACAAAAACAGTTGCACTGAGGCACTGAGCCATCTCGTTAAACCCAGCTGGCTGCGATGAATAACCTAATCATTAGGCCTAATCAACGTCATATAGTCACCAACCGATCCATATAATTCTGTAGTGTATGATCTGACCACGCAATGTTACAGTCCGCTGCAGGCTACAGGCTATTTGATTTACAAAATGATTAGTATTATAATGTTACAGTCCACTGCAGGCTACAGGCTATTTGATTTACAAAATGATTAGTATTATAACCGCCGTCCCTCAGTGCGGCAGCGGCGCTCCTCGTTATAATTGCCCGATTTAAAATAACAGATCTCTAAGCTGTCGAGACACGCCATGAGCGGTGCGTGGATGGTTTGTAAACTTTGTAGGCTATGTTTGTTCTTTTGGACACCGAACGGGGACGATACTTGGGGTCTTGGACATAGCTTCACTTCAGAGGAAACGGGGAGCTACTCTCCAGTCACCACCACTGGAAATGGAATCCATTAGAATGATATGGAAATGGTACATTAAATTACACTTTGAAAAAATGTTTGGGGTAATTTGAACGTCTACTCAGACTCATTAATACATTCTCACCACAGCATTCATATTATATTCACTAATACAGTACATAATAAAACAGAAGTGATCAAAATAAATGTGGTAAATGTAGAGTTCTCATTGGGCCCGAAATTTGAAGCCCGGCCCGGCCCTAACTTGGTCAGCCCGAAGCCCGGCCCGGCCCGGCCCTAAAAAATACCATAATGTTATTATTATTATTATTATAATGTTAGGCCCGAAGCCCGATAAAGCCATGAGCGGTGCGTGGATGGTTTGTAAACTTTGTAGGCTATGTTTGTTCTTTTGGACACCGAACGGGGACGATACTTGGGGTCTTGGACATAGCTTCACTTCAGAGGAAACGGGGAGCTACTCGCCAGTCACCACCACTGGAAATGGAATCCATTAGAATGATATGGAAATGGTACATTAAATTACACTTTGAAAAAATGTTTGGGGTAATTTGAACGTCTACTCAGACTCATTAATACATTCTCACCACAGCATTCATATTATATTCACTAATACAGTACATAATAAAACAGAAGTGATCAAAATAAATGTGGTAAATGTAGAGTTCTCATTGGGCCCGAAATTTGAAGCCCGGCCCGGCCCTAACTTGGTCAGCCCGAAGCCCGGCCCGGCCCGGCCCTAAAAAATACCATAATGTTATTATTATTATTATTATAATGTTAGGCCCGAAGCCCGATAAAGCCCGGCAAAGAAAAAAAAGAACGCCACTTTAATGCATGGCCAGCGCAGCAGCATGCGCCGTCAGTGAACCGTCAGTGAACCACTGACGGCGCGTGCTGCTGCGCTGGCCATGCATTAAAGTGGCGTTCTTTTTTTTCTTTCAGTGTGTGTCTGTGTGAGAGTGAGAACAGAGTTCAATGGACTTATCGCTGAAATAAAGGATGTATGTAGCTCACTGTTACCCTTTAAAGGCGAATGTATCGTGTAATACCAACTTGTGCCAAACGGGGCGAGTGACACTTCTATGAGTAACTTGTAGCACCTATAAGGCACTATAGCAAAATCTGGACTAGTTATTGTGTAGGTTCGACTGCTGGAGCTATGGGGAGTGCTTAAATGAGACTCAGACACAAGGAGGTTAAATGTTAAATGATTGCCGGCAGTTATATTGAAAAAAACCATTAACAAACAAACAAACATACAAACATACAATATGGAAAAGAAATAAATTGGTACCAACTCTTGATTAGCAATTGAATTCAAATTCTCACAGTTCACTGTGTCTTTCTAATTTGGGTGCACCCTTCTAACTTTCCAGTTCAATCAAACAATCAAAATAGGACAATACAATTTACAAATATCCACCCTTTCAATGCGTAATGAATTGACCACTCAGTCACTGTTCTCCCAATTATGAACAAGGTAAAGTAAGGTATGTATGCAAAATCAGTATACGTGTTATGGTTCAGAGTTCCAAGGATAAACCATCCAGGTATGTATCAGTGTATGTGTCAAAGTTCCATATGGTTTCCAAAACTGTAAGTATCAGAGTTCCAATTCCAGGGGAATGTATGTGCATGTGTGTGCGCGGAGGGAGAGAGGGGGAATTGGGATTACTGCAGCTGAGAGTGGGGGAGTCTGCAGATTAGGCCTACCACACCGTAGAGTGCAGTAGTCTGTCTGTCCAGTGGTCACCAGAGTATGGGGGAATACTCGCTGTCGCTCAATCTCTAGATCCTGGTGGGAAGCTCGCCATCTATTGGAATGGTCAACTGGAAAACGATCCAATCCAACAAAAAAAACCTGACCTGTCATCAGACAGGGTCAGAGAAATCTAATCAGTATCAAAGTATCAACTGTCTGTTCATTAGTTCTATTTCATCCTTACTGACTGCCAGAGGCAGTGCTTAACACTGGATGATATCCGTCTCACGTACGTGCAGGTCGAGTAAATAATAACAACAAAGTCACGAATGTGACATGATGACGGTGGGCGTGGAGCGCAGTAGTCAGCGTACATAAGCCACACCCGTCAAACATAACTTCCCTTTTGATCTTCTCGCAGGCGCGTAGCAGGTTTGAGGTTATACCTTTGATTATTGAGAGATACTCATATAATTAAACTACCGTCTTTTCGCCGGGAGCCCTGCAACCTTAAGGCAAGGTTGGAGCATCGCATTGCGTCCTCCAAGGGCTGCGATAAAGACGCACTTTGTACTCCCAGCAATTAAGCCGGTGTTTGCACTCGGCGTGCTGTTGGAGACGCTATAGGTTTGTATAAAAAGAGTCTGATTTCGGTCTCTTTTCCTTGTTTAGTTGTTAAACGTTATTAAATTTCTGTTTACATTATCTGGCGAGTGTTTACTCGTTCCAGTATAAACAACCAATTTAACTGGTTGCTTGTTGAGCGTTTGCGCTCATTACAGAGCCGATTTATAAAACTTGTATATATTGCATGTTGTTTTGCTTGTGTTCAGTAAACAGCTAAGTTTATTATTTCCCTGTTGAGCGTCTGCGCTCATTACAGTGCTCATTTATAACTATATCTATATAGTATATTTAGTTTGAATTGTCTGGCGGGTGTTTTTGCTCGTCCAGTAAACAACCTAAGTTTATTGTTAGCCTGTTGAGCGTTTGCGCTCGTTACAGAGCTTGTTTATAATTTATATTCATAGGTTACATTCCCAAGAGAGTGGTTCCGCTTGTGGGTATTTCACGTGTCTTGGAGTGTATCCGCTCCATAGCCACCATAGTAGCGCTTCACAGTACAAGTGCCTTCGCTTTAGTACTTGTCCAACCATGGCACACCCTTGCGCTGTTTGCACGGCTCCACTGGGGGACGATGATGGCCATGATGAATGCCCCAAATGCCTGGGCATAGCACACCTGAGGCAGGGGCTAACTGAGAGTCAATGCATGAACTGCAGCTACATGTCTCGGGACCTGAAGCTGGCCAGGCTTGCTGATGTGCATGCTCAGCAGCCAGAGAACCAGGTGATTCCCCCACCTGGTGCCGCCGCAGAAAAGCGGCAGAGGACCTCTACATCTCGGAAGACCCTGCATAAGAGGGCCAGAAAAGACGCCCCCTCAGCTAGAACTACTAAGGCGGACCCGCTGGCTGCTAAGGTAGACACATTGGCATCCCAGTTTGCTGAGATGAAGAAGCTAATCCTGAACCTTCAGCCAGGTGGGCCTGTTCCCCAGGCCGGGGACCTACAGGCCGGCACTCTACAATCTGCCGCCTCTTCCCGAACATGGGATGAGGACTCTCTATCCACAAGGGCTTCCTGCACTGACTTCGGTGATGAACCCGCACAGGAGGAGGCAGAGACGGCCACCAGGACTTTATACACCCGCTCGTCACGCTCGAGCAGTGGCGCTGGCACGCTTGGGCCTGGATGAGGCTGCTGCTACAGCAGTTACTAGAAGTGAATTCTTCAGGCGGTCCAAGCCTCAGGCTGCTTTCAGTGTCCCCGTCTCCGAGGGATACATTAAAGAGCTCCACAAATGCTGGGTAGACCCCAACACCAAGACCCACCATGTCTCTGATGAGAGGGCCTTGGCCTCTATGCATGACGCCGCAAAGTATGGGCTTGATAAAGCGCCATCCGTGGAGCCATCAATTGCCTCCCTGGTTTGTTCACCTGATGAGGCCCTGCGACCGGTGTCCCGCTGTCCCAGGCCCCAGTGCCGCACTACAGACGACCTACTGGTCAAGAGCTATAACATCGCGGCACGGATAGGCCGCATTGGAAATTCAATGTCCCACATTATGCTGGCTCTGTCCCACTCTCTACAATCCTCGGGCACGGACGCCCCCTCAGGTGTAGAGGCTTCGTCAGGCGTGGATGCCAATCCAGGTGTGGATGCTTCCATCCAGAACCTGAGTGACGCTTCTCTGGAGTCATTGGCGTACATGACAACAGAGCTTGGCAGACTACTGTCAACATTAACCGTAGCTCGCAGACAGGTGTGGTTGGCCCAATCCCCACTACCTGAGCAATGCCGGACAGTCCTCCGTAAACTCCCTGTAATCCCGGGGGAGGTGTCTGGCGCCGCGGCACAGCAAGCCTTGGAGCGTAGCGTCCAGGCTAACGACAGAAGGAAGCAGTTTGCCAGTATCAAGGGGCCTCCCCCGGTAACGAGGCAACGGTCTGCACCAGGTTATGGAACCGGCCACTCTCGGCCACCATTGCAGCAGGACAGCTACCCAAGGGCCTCGAACTACGGACAGACCGACCAACGTCGCCGTGGGCCTTCTCGCACGGCACCTCAGAGGACTCGGGGGTCTGGGTTTCGCCCCCCCAGAGACCAGAGGGGCCAGAGGGGTAGGCCCTGAATGCCCGGGGCCGGCGGTGGGGCGCTTCTCCCAGCAGCATCTCAGCTACTGGGAAAGCTCCGCTTCAGACCCTTGGGTGGTGGCCACGCTCTCCCAAGGGTACAACATCCAGTTCCGCCGCCGGCCCCCCGTTCACAGTGGGATCAAGATGACCATCATGAAGGATCCCACAAAATCCCAGGCACTCAGGCAGGAGGTGGCCACCCTCCTGGAGAAGAATGCCATCGAAGAACTCGATCTACAGACACAGCAAGGTGGGTTTTACTCCATGTATTTTTTGGTCACAAAGAAAGATGGAGGTTTTCGCCCTATACTGGACTTGCGCAGGCTCAACACCTATCTGAAGGTGTTACCCTTCCATATGTTGAGGACAGCGGATGTGCTCCAGGCGGTCACAACGCACAGCTGGTTCACATCGATCGACTTAAAGGACGCATATTTCCACGTCCCTATAGCCCTACACCACAGGCAGTATCTGCGCTTTGCATTCGAAGGCAGAGCCTACCAGTTCAGGGTGCTCCCGTTTGGGATTTCCCTGGCCCCTCGGATATTCACGAGGTGCATGCGGGCAGCACTGGCCCCGCTGCAGGCCCGTGGCATGCAAATCCTCCCGTACTTGGACGACTGGCTGATTTGCGCTCCAACCAGAGAACAGGTGGAGCAGGATACAGCAGCCCTTTTATGCCATGTGACACGGCTAGGCCTTACTGTCAACCACAAGAAGAGCTGTCTCACTCCCAGCCAGACAGTTGTGTTTATCGGCTTGGTCCTAGACTCCCGCCGAATGCTGACTTTTCCCACTCCTTTTCAACTTCTTCTCCGCTTTCGGAGGAACAGGAAGTTGAGGTTCAGCCTGTTTCTCAGGTTGTTAGGGATGCTGACATCAGTGACAGCAGTAGTGCCTCTGGGCCTCCTGCGGCTGCGGCCATTCCAGATCTGGGTCAATGGTCTACATCTAGACCCCAAATACCACATGTCCAGGAGAGTCAGGGTGTCCAGCAGCTGCCTTCTCACACTGCAGCCCTGGAGGGACAGGACGTATCTGTCCAGAGGGGTCCCCCTCGGTTCCACCCCCTCGCGTCGCGAAGTGGTGGTGACGGATGCCTCGTCCACCGGATGGGGTGCTGTATGGCAACACAGAGCTGTGAGGGGACTCTGGACTGGACAAGAGTTAACACAGCACATAAATGTGCTCGAGCTTCGTGCTATATTCCTAGCACTTCAACACTTTGCTCTGCAGCTGAAGGGCAGGCATGTGCTCATGCGGTCCGACAACAAGTCAGCTGTCTACCACATAAACCAAAAGCCAGGGGGGCACGAGATCGACCCTATCACTACGGGTGGCACGGCAACTCCTCGTGTGGGCTTTCCCTCGCTTTTTAAGCCTGAGGGCTATGTTTCTGCCAGGGCCACAGAATGTGGTGGCAGATTTTCTGTCCCGCCAGAAGCCTCCCTCGGGGGAGTGGAGACTCCACCCAGAGGTAGTAGAGGAGATCTGGCGCAGATACGGCACAGCGGAAGTGGACCTGTTTGCCTCGGAGTCCACAACACATTGCCCTCTTTGGTTCTCCCTGATGGAGACATCGAGCCCGTTAGGACAGGATGCTCTGGCACACCCGTGGCCAGATGTCCTCCTCTATGCATTCCCACGTTTTCCACTGATAGCGTTAACGCTACACAGACTTCGGCAAGGCAACCACAGACTTCTGCTGGTTGCCCCGAAATGGCCAGGGAGGACGTGGTTCTCAATGCTGCACAGTCTCTGCTGCAGCTCTCCATGGAACCTCCCCGACAGGAAGGATCTCCTGTCTCAGTTGGACGGCCGCATTTGGCATCCGGGCCCGGAACGCCTGCAGCTGTGTGTATGGCCCCTGAGGGGCCGGAACCGCTCCTGAGTCAGTGTGACCAGGCTGCGATCCAGACTCTTCTGGATGCAAGAGCACCTTCCACCAGGGCACTCTATGCTAACAGGTGGAAAATATTCTCACAATGGTGCAAGGCTAACCGAGAGGTCCCTGAGCGCTGCTCTGTACCAATAGTACTGCGTTTCTTGCAATCGCTACTGGAGAAGAAGCTGGCTGCTTCAACACTCAAGGTCTATGTGGCTGCAATCTCAGCCAGGCATAGCATGGTGGATAACCGGACTGTCGGGTCTCACACTCTGGTGACCCAGTTTCTGAGGGGAGCCCGGCGGCAGAACCCCCCACGGGCTGTGAAACATCCCTCATGGGACTTAACTCTGGTCCTGGAAGCTCTCCGGTTAAACCCATTCGAGCCCCTAGAGCAATCGGGGCTGAAGTGGGCTTCAGTCAAGCTGGCCTTCCTTCTGGCAATGGCATCAGCGAAGCGTGTGAGCGAGCTTCACGCCTTATCAGTGAGTGATGCGTGTATACGCTGGAACTCAGACGGCACAGGGGTGGCACTTTGGCCTAACCCCTCATTCTTGCCAAAGAGATTGGCTTCAGACCACGCCAACCAAGTTATTAGACTGGCAGCTTATGACCCCTCACATCTGCAGGGTGATGCTGCTTCAGCACTGCTGCTCTGCCCAGTAAGGGCTTTGAGGTACTACATACAGGCGACTGCTGGGTTCCGTCGCTCTGATAGCCTGTTCGTCTGCTATGGCGGGCACAGGAAGGGACAGACCCTGTCCAAGCAGAGGCTTTCAAAATGGGTTGTTATGGTAATTGAGGAGGCATACAGGTCAAGAGGCCTGCCACTGCCTCACAATGTCAGAGGCCACTCCACCAGAAGTGTTTCCACTTCCTGGGCAGCACTACGAGGGGTTCCTCTGAGCGAGATTTGTGCTGCGGCCACATGGGCCGCACCGTGTACTTTTGCCCGGTTCTATAGGGTTAATGTAGCCGCAACTAACGCAGTTGCGACTGCTGTTTTGGGGGTCCCTTAAGCCGTTCCCGGCAAGGTAAGGATTCCTCGTGACTTTGTTGGTACTAGTCATCCAGTGTTAAGCACTGCCTCTGGCAGTCAGTAAGGATGAAATAGAACGCAAGTTACGTATGTAACTATGGTTCTATGAATCCTGGATGACTGCCAGAGTTCTCTGTCACTCGGAATCTCGCGAGAAGATTCCACAGGGAAGTTATGTTTGACGGGTGTGGCTTATGTACGCTGACTACTGCGCTCCACGCCCACCGTCATCATGTCACATTCGTGACTTTGTTGTTATTATTTACTCGACCTGCACGTACGTGAGACGGATATCATCCAGTGTTAAGCACTGCCTCTGGCAGTCATCCAGGATTCATAGAACCATAGTTACATACGTAACTTGCGTTTTTAACCATGAAATATGCATTACATGAACTTTCTTTAAATGAAAACAAATGAAATACTGTATGCAACACTGTGCATTTTTAACCTTTGTACATACTTTTTCACATTATGTATTTTAAACAACACACATCTTCAGTTTCTTCACATGAACATCAGTACACTTGTAGGAAGTGCATCATGAAATGGATTACATCCATTTTAGTAAACAAACATAAACTTCTTCTTAGTAGTATTACACTCTCAAAGTGTTCACTTGCAAAGTGCAAAAATAACAACAATATCCCTTCATTGAAATTAAATGAACTGTCTCACCGATTCTGTGTGAAACAGGCTGGGCACAAACAATGCAATGGCTGCCCCAGTGAATCCACAATGGTTTCTAGAAATAAACAATACCACTCATCAAAAACCAAAGTAATTTCCAATTATTTGTTACTCTTAAATTAACTCATAAGATGTGGTGAGTTACCTTGCTTCGCTGTGGTTTGTGCTCATAAAACTCTTCTAGTATCACACTTCTTCTCTCTCTGTTCTGTGCTCTTCTCATGTGCTGTGCACTGCTGTTTGGCTGTCTTTCTCTCTCTAACCTCAACAGCTGAACTGACTCAGTTCAATTGGGCTTGATTAGTGCAGCACTGCAGGTAGATGGTAATCACTGCTTCAACAGGTTGCTGTGTGGCTGGGACAGCATATCAGCCAGGCCTAAACTGACTGCTGATTGGTGGAACCACATGTCACTCTGTCTCTGATATCTAGTGATTTTTAGATAGCTTAACAAATCTCTGCACTACTCAGTGGTTAGGTTTCAGACAGGGTCACTAAACATAGTAACTTTAGATTTAGTTCTTAGGCAAAAGCACACATATAAGGCAACTGTAGCTTGTCTCTATATGTTAGGGTTATACTGTAATCCACTAAATCATGTGTGTTACAATCGGCTACTTCATCATCTCACAACGCGCTGAGGAGTTTGTAGATCGGCTATTTTCGACTTGTGTTCCGTTGTAGCTACGCCACAGTTATCAAGCTTCTTAATAATATTATAATAACTAATATTACAGAGGAATGAGGCAAACATCGTGAATATAGCCGATCTGCAAGCTCACAGTGAGGCGTTGTGAGCTTGTAGTTTGGTAATATTTTCACATTAATGTAATGGCTACAATTCCAAGTGCTTCTAAGGCTCAAATATGATTTTATTTTGCGGGGGGGGGGGGGGGGGGGGGGGGGGGGGTCCCCTGTTCCAATATTATTTTGGGGTCCCCAGTTCAAATATGATTTATGCATTTATACAATTACAAATTACAATGCATATTTTAAATGTGTTGCAGGTATTTTCAGATTTCCATATGGGGCTATTACAGTCAGCAGGTAGTTAACTTCCATGACAGTGAACTAGGTATCATTTGTTTTTATAATCTCTAATTTAATCTGCATTTACAGACTTGTTGGCTGTGATCTCAGTAAGACAGGTGTTGAAGCTGTGTCTTCAGCTCTCAGCTCTAATCCTTCCCATTTGAGAGAACTGGACCTCAGTGAAAACGACCTGCAGGACTCAGGACTAGTGGAGCTGCTCTGTGCTTCACTGAAGAGCCCACACTGTAGACTGGAAGTTCTAAAGTAAGATACATTTACCACTTTTGTTATGATCACTTCTGTTTTATTATGTACTGTATTATGTGAATATAATATGAATGCTGTGGTGAGAATGTATTAATATTGATATCATGGTAACCCAAGCCTATGTGTGCCTGAGTAGACATTTTTCAAAGTGTAATATCCCTTTAAGGCGAATGTATCGGCTACTTCATCACATAACAGAGTTTCTCACAACGCGTTGAGGAGTTTGTAGATCTGCTATTTTTGACTTGCGACCCGTTGTAGCTACGCCACAGTTATCAAGCTTCTTAATAATATTATAATAATTAATATTAATTACGGAAGAAAGGGGCAAACATTGTGAAAATAGCCGATTCCAGGCACCCTGGCTGGTAATCCAGTCTGGCAGTGTGCCGCGGGTTCGACTCCCGATCCCGACGGCCTTTACTGCCCGTCTCCCCCCCCCCCCCCCCCCCCCCCCCATCTCTCTCCCCATTTCCTGTCAGCCTACTGTCTGTCCCTACATAAAATATATAAAATAAAGGCGAAAGCAACAAAAAAACATTAAAAAATGAGTCTTAAGGGAAACACTGCACTGTCCAACATGGACACAGCCCAAGTCTACTCACTTGCAGTTCTCCAGAACTGAATCATTCACCACGTTGAGGCTCAGGTCCAACTCTCTTAGGGAGGGATTAGAGCTTACAGCTGAGGCCAGAGCTTCACAGCATGTCTCTGACAGGCCGCAGTGAGCCAGTCTGAAACACCAGATGGAAATATACATAAGTGAATTAATTAATAAATAACACATTTACAATATGCATTATTCCTGAATTTAGAACCTGCTTACAGCCATCTGTTAAAACTCTTTCAGCGCCACCTGGTGGTCACCAGTTTAGGCTCTGAGTGCCAATTCTCCCATTATAAAGAAAGAAAAAATTTGTAATTATATTATGCATGTAATGTGCATGATGTCATCACCTGTACACCAGATTAGAGGAACATGTAATGTGCATGATGTCATCACCTGTACACCAGATTAGAGGAACATGTAATGTGCATGATGTCATCACCTGTACACCAGATTAGAGGAACATGTAATGTGCATGATGTCATCACCTGTACACCAGATTAGAGGATTGTTCAAAATATGGATGGAAATAAAATAAAAACATTTTTTAGGAAGATATAAAAAAGGGGATACGTCTTTACGCCCGTGGCATCCATTACCTAATAGGCAATTAGACGTCTTAACGTTTATGGCTACGAAACAGTTTTAACTCAATGTCTGCCAAGGACTTCATTAACTTATTTTCTATCAACAGTGTATTCACTCTGACACAACGTCACAAAGCATGCAGAGAGAACAATGCAGTGTTTCATTCACTGACACGACGTCACAAAGCATGCAGAGAGAACAATGCAGTGTTTCATTCACTCTGACACGACGTCACAAAGCATGCAGAGAGAACAATGCAGTGTTTCATTCACTCTGACACGACGTCACAAAGCATGCAGAGAGAACAATGCAGTGTTTCATTCACTAACACGACGTCACAAAGCATGCAGAGAGAACAATGCAGTGTTTCATTCACTCTGACATGACGTCACAAAGCATGCAGAGAGAACAATGCAGTGTTTCATTCACTCTGACACGACGTCACAAAGCATGCAGAGAGAACAATGCAGTGTTTCATTCACTCTGACATGACGTCACAAAGCATGCAGAGAGAACAATGCAGTGTTTCATTCACTGACACGACGTCACAAAGCATGCAGAGAGAACAATGCAGTGTTTCATTCACTCTGACACGACGTCACAAAGCATGCAGAGAGAACAATGCAGTGTTTCATTCACTGACACGACGTCACAAAGCATGCAGAGAGAACAATGCAGTGTTTCATTCACTCTGACACGACGTCACAAAGCATGCAGAGAGAACAATGCAGTGTTTCATTCACTCTGACACGACGTCACAAAGCATGCAGAGAGAACAATGCAGTGTTTCATTCTCTGACACGACGTCACAAAGCATGCAGAGAGAACAATGCAGTGTTTCATTCACTGACACGACGTCACAAAGCATGCAGAGAGAACAATGCAGTGTTTCATTCACTGACACGACGTCACAAAGCATGCAGAGAGAACAATGCAGTGTTTCATTCACTGACACGACGTCACAAAGCATGCAGAGAGAACAATGCAGTGTTTCATTCACTGACACGACGTCACAAAGCATGCAGAGAGAACAATGCAGTGTTTCATTCACTCTGACACGACGTCACAAAGCATGCAGAGAGAACAATGCAGTGCCTCAAAGAAACTCTATAGGATATCAGACGTAAACAAAGACAATCTGTCTAATCAACATGGCACATGCCATCTAATTTATCTAAATCTATCTATATATCCATCTATATATATCTATATATATATATATATATATATATATATATATATATATATATATATATATATTTATCTAATTTATCTAAATAACATTCTGTACATTTGCAGTTAAGAAATAAGACATATTGTGACCCACGGGTTGAGAACCCCTGGTATATAATACAGTAATATACAGTATTTCACTAGGAAAGACCAAACATCAGACATGGGAACCCTTTAAGATGGTTTATTGAACGAGGGTGGAGTATGGTCATTGCTGTCACGAATGCCATTGCATGAAGTAAGAAAGCGGGGTATGGTTGTCTATGGGAGCGTATCATGCGCAGCATGAGACGCACAACATAAACATCCATGGCATACAACATGGTGGGCCAGCATGGTCGTCTATGAGTGCGCTCCACATGCGAAGCATGGGACACGCAGTATATACGGCCAGGCATGGCAGCAAGGTCGTCCATGGGTGCGTAGAGTGCGAAGCACAGATTACGCACGACGTGAACGGCCAAGCTTGGAATACGTAGTGAAGCAGCATGGTCGTCTATGAGTGCTCCTCATGCGAAGCATGGGGAGAGCAGTATAAACGGCCAAGGCTTGGAATACTTAGTGAGGCAGCATGGTCGTCCATGGGTGCATAGAGTGCGAAGCACAGAATTACGCACGACATGAACGGCCAAGGCTTGGAATACGTAGTGAAGCAGCATGATCGTCTATGAGTGCGCTCCACATGCAAGCATGGGACGCGCAGTATAAACGGCCAGGCATGGAATACATAGGGAAGCAGCAAGGTCGTCCATGGGTGCGTAGAGTGCGAAGCACAGATTACGCACGACATGAACGACCAAGGCTTAAATGAATACATAGTGGGACCCGAGGTTCGAGGGGGCGGACCCTGATACTTTGGCTTAGGGGTCGAGGCGTGGGCCTGAGTGATATAGTAGAAACCCCAAAAGTATCTTTCTAGAGTTTACCAGACCCTGGAACGGTGGGCGTCATGGAGGGCGCGTTGGAGCAGACGTAGCTGTGATGGGCCTGGGAAGACCTTCGGGCCGAGAGTCTGGGTTATGTGGTCGGGAACTCCCTTGTTGGAGCTGTGACGCGGCTCCAGTTCTGGAGGGGTAGCCGAAGGAGTGTTCCGGGGAGTGTCCTGGTCGGCGGGGACCAGGTGGAGGTAGGAATGGAACCAGGAGCGGATGGCGACTGGACCGCTGTTGTTACGAACCCGATGGCGTGCGTGCTGGGCGTGTCGGGTGAGTGAGTGGTTAAAGGGGGCTCATTGGGCTGAGGGAGGTGTTGGAGATGCGGGAAACCCAAAAGAAAGCGAACAGGAGAACTTGGCTTCGAGCGTGGCATGGTGAGGGGCCTGAAGCCGGTGCGGAGGATGGAGCTGGTGTGGGTTAAGGTGTGGGGGGTTGGTTTTGAGGAGATGGGTGTTTTGCCTGCTTGTCAGTGCAGTTGGGGCGGGAGTGGGAGCCGCCGCAGAAGGTGCAAATATGGAGATGGCGGCACTCTGACAGATCGCAGCCTCCGTCATTATAATTGTTGCAAAGCATTTTATTGCCGACAAAGACGAGCGGGCGGCCACGCCTGTCTTGGGCCTTGGAGGAAGCGGGGAAAACCTTGCTGGAGGTGGTGCCGCTCAGTAGGGGGGGGGGGACGTAGCTGGTTTGGTGTGCTGCGTGGGGGCGGGGTTCTGGAGCTCGGAAGGTGCAGTGAGTGGTGGGGTGGGAGGGGCAGTTGCAAAGGCTGCATGCTTCTGAGGTTCTTCCGGCGAATATTCTGCAGTATAGTTCTAGCTCCAGGGAGCCCCAGTAGGTGGATGAGTTGAATTGTTGTAGTCTGGAGGCGGCCCTGGCGGAAAACTGGCGGTGATATTCATAAAAAAGGCTGCCTCCGAACCGAGTGCAGAGGTCCATGCAGAGGTAGAGGTAGTCATCCAGTTCTTGGCGGCGGGAGGGGAATGAGGTGCATATGATATCCCGGAAGATGGAGAAGGCTAGGACGAACTCAGTGGGTGTGAGGACAGAGGAAGTGGATGGGGAGAGGTCGCGGAGGGTAATGGAGACTCCTCCGAGGTTTACTGACCGGTGTTGGGCTGTGCTGGCGGAGGGGCGTATGAGGGAAGAGAGATCGATGTCCATACCTTGTAGAATCTGTGAGCGGAGGTGTGAGGGGACCATGGGGGCGTTGAGAGCGATGGCGGATGGCGGGATGGGTGCTGGCGTTGCTGTGAAGAGGGAGAAGGAGGGGGGGGGGTTGGGGAACACAGGGTGGGGGGGGAGAGAAGACACGTGACTGTGTGGGGCGCTGGGTGCTGCTGGGGGAAATCTTAGGATGGCTGGGGGGAAACCTAGGGGAGATGGGGCTTGATAGTTGTACTGAATGGGGGGGTGGAGGTGGGGTGCTGCGGCCTGCTGGAAATGAGAGGGAGGAACAGGTTGGGCATGGGGGATAGAACCGGGAGGATTTAGTAATGAGGAGGTGTGGGGTGGATGGAAAACACTGGCCGTGTGGGGGGTGGAGAGAGCTGAGGTGGCTGGAGCTCCTTCAGGGGGGGGGAGGGGTTGGAGAGGGTGGGTGTCTGGCGAAAACGGCTGCTTCTGGAGGGTCACGGTGGCTGCGGGACGTTGCGTGACGGTCTTCCTTGTCCCGCGACGTGGCGGAGCTGCCTGCCGCGCAACAACGCCGCCTTTCGGCCGAGCGGGCGCCTGCTGGTCGGACCTGCGACGGCTGGTGATGTTGTTGTTGTTGAGGTGCTGTTGCTATTGCTGTGTTGACCGATGCGGGTGGTGGTGAGAAGAGTGAATAAACTTTGTTTCCTGGCGGTCCTGGTGAATGGAATACCTTTGGCGGTGAGTGCTCGTTGGAGGCCGACGACGGTCCAATCCGACATGATCGTCGGTGCCGAGTCGTTGGAGCAGCGCGAGGAGGCGACGTGGCGGTTCTGCTGAAGAGCTGGAGATGGAGGTGAAGCCTCGCGAAATTCCCGGGGTGTCTGGAAGAGGTCCTCGTCGTCTGAGGATTGGTGGCGGGGGCGACGGGAAGAAGAGCGGGTGGAGTGGTGCTGCTGGGCTGGTACCAGGTTCTGCTGGTGGACGTGGCGAGGGGTGGTTCGTCGGGAAGGACGTGATCCGTCACGTTGCTGGTGTTCGTGGGTCTCCGGGGCGACGGCGGGATCGGCGTCGGTGTGGTGAGTACCAGTAGCGGGTCTGGCTCGGTGGTCGGAACCGGGTCTGCGCTCGGCGGCGGCGTTGGGTTCGCTGGCGCCGGCGACGGGGCCGGTGGGTGGACCCTCGTAGTCCGAGTGGTAGATGTTGGGCAGAGAGTGAGAGGCCATTCTGGGTTGATGGATCGGCGTGGATGCTATCTATGCTAACGTGAGATAATAATGCGCGATTAAATCTCATGTAACGTATGGGTGTGCGTGTTTACAAGAAACTGGCACAGGGCATTTTTTGACGGTTGAGTTTAAGTACCCACGGTAATGGGCGACGTAGGAGTGGCCAGGCTAGTTGGAAGTGGGTGAGTGGTGGCATGGTTGGCAAGGGTGGAGTATTGGTTGGCAAGGGAGGAGATGGCAGGCAGGTGGGTTGTCTTCTGCTTGGCCAAACCTCCCGAACCTTTGTTGTTCCAACTCCATATAATACAGTAAAGTTGAACCCCTGGTATATAATACAGTAATATACAGTATATAATACAGTAAAGTTGAAGGTATAAAAAGATAGTGGAGTGCTACAGGGGTTAAAGGACCACTTCACCACTTTTCAACCTATCTTCATATAATATGTCCTCACTAATAATCATGAAAAGAATGGCGCAATTTATTGTCTCCACCAGGCCGAAGGCATGTGGGGAGAGTATGTTTTGCACTCCGTCCGTCCGTTTGTGTGTCCGTGTGTCCGTCCGTGTGTCCGTGACCAGCTAATCTCGGCCACCGTTAACCCGGTCGATGCCAAATTTTGCACACACACTCCCTGGATGCCAACGATGAACCTCTGCCCCAAACTTTCCAGAACGGCCTGTTATAGCGCCACCAAGAGGCCGCTAAGCTAATCTCGGCCACCGTTAACCCGCTCGATGCCACATTTTGCACACACACTCCCTGGATGCCAACGATGAACCTCTGCCCCAAACTTTCCAGAACGGCCTGTTATAGCGCCACCAGGAGGCCGCTTTGTGCAAAACAAGTTTTTGCACAGTACACCTACAGATTTTGTCCAAACATCACGCAAATTGGTACACAGTCTCTCTAGAGCCGTTCAACGAAACGGGTCTTTCAGATTTATCAGACTCCATCCTGATTGGTTAAGATTGGCTTCCAAAGTTCACAGGAGTGCTCAGTTTCAAACAAAATGCTGCAAATCATGAACACATCGCGTGATTTCCGTGAAATTGTGCACCCACATTCCCACTAGGCCGAGGACGAAATGCCACATGAACAATTTCAACTCAGCCTCAAGGTGGCGCTATAACTGGCCGAAAAGTGTTTTTACCTCTAACTGCACGGATCTGTGGATAACCTGGTGGAGACCTGTGCCCGGAAGGGCACTTTTTCTAGTTTCTACTGTGTCTCATAGGAGGGCTGTGGGCAGTTCAGAAACCAGTCTGTGTCTCATAGGAGGGCTGTGGGCAGTTCAGAAACCAGTCTGTGTCTCATAGGAGGGCTGTGGGCAGTTCAGAAACCGTCCTCCAGTGACATCATCGATGTGGAATACAAGCTAATAAAAACTGCAGGCTTTCTAGTCCTGAAAAGTTGCAATGCGAAAATGGAAGCCATCGTTCTCACGATGATGACAATCTGAAATTAATATCTTTGTAAGAAAATCTTGTTTAAAAAAGAATCTGCCAAATGAAGATGTCACTGGAGGACGGTTTCTGAACTCCCCACAGCCCTCCTATGAGACACAGACTGGTTTCTAAACTGCCCACAGTCCTCCTATGAGACACAGACTGGTTTCTGAACCGCCCACAGCCCTCCTATGAGACACAGACTGGTTTCTGAACCGCCCACAGCCCTCCTATGAGACACAGACTGGTTTCTGAACTGCCCACAGCCCTCCTATGAGACACAGACTGGTTTCTGAACTGCCCACAGCCCTCCTATGAGACACAGACTGGTTTCTGAACCGCCCACAGCCCTCCTATGAGACACAGACTGAGTAGAAAAGAATCGTGCCATTTTATCATGATAAAATGATCTACAAGCTCGTCTACAATGATCTCGTCTCGATCTACAAGCTCGTAGCGCGCCACCGAGTGGCGCGCTACGAGCTTGTAGGTCTGCTATTTTTTTTTAAATGAGGCACAAATCTTTTAATATAATATTCTTTCAGAAGACTTTTTTTTTTTAATTTCGACGTCAGGCCTAAATGGGTTCATCTCATTGCTCTTTTGTCAGGTGTGTTCTGTGAACAAAACACAAATGAGTCAGCCTTTTTGTCAGCCTTATTTCACCGTGCCAAATGTCCTCGACCCGTTCAGAATGAGACAACAAGGAACCCTGACAAAGTACTAACCCCACTCCGCCACATGGTGGCAGCACTGAGTTCACCAGTTCCCTCCTCCTCCTGCCTGCATCGGGGCTCTCTCAGGCAGAAACCATGAACCCGGAAGCAGCGGGACAGAAAGCATCTGATATCTCCATAATCATTTAGAGTTTTGTCTCGTCTCGTTAGGTTGTGTTTACATGTTGCGCTGTGGCACAGCTTCAATGTGTCATAAGTCTGCCGTAGGTGCTGGGTAATTAAATCACACCACCTGCCAATTGTGCCCCAAACAATACGGGGAAGCAGCGTTTTGCTTCCACGGGCCGTCGGCATGGAACAAGCTCCCACTGTACCTTCGTCAGGCAGCCTCTGTAGTTTAACAAACTCCCACTGTACCTTCGTCAGGCAGCCTCTGTAGTATAACAAGCTCCCACTGTACCTTCGTCAGGCAGCCTCTGTAGTTTAACAAACTCCCACTGTATACCTTCGACAGGCAGCCTCTGTAGTTTAACAAACTCCCACTGTACCTTCGACAGGCAGCCTCTGTAGTTTAACAAACTCCCACTGTACCTTCGACAGGCAGCCTCTGTAGTTTAACAAACTCCCACTGTACCTTCGTCAGGCAGCCTCTGTAGTTTAAAGGTATATTCAGTGATTTCACTCAAAAAACCTTAGGTTTCGTTTTTGGCTGTGGGACCCAGCCTTTCGTCCAATCAGGATAGAGAGTTAAAAACGAAACCTAAGGTTTTTTGACCCCCAGGGGTTAACTGGGGACAGGGAGGAACTCCTTATATGGCCAGCACTCTCTATAGTAGGGAGGATTATCACAACAAAACAAAAAAAGAAGTGATATTTGAATTAAGTGAAATCACTGAATATACCTTTAACAAACTCCCACTGTACCTTCGTCAGGCAGCCTCTGTAGTTTAACAAACTCCCACTGTACCTTCGTCAGGCAGCCTCTGTAGTTTAACAAGCTCCCACTGTACCTTCGTCAGGCAGCCTCTGTAGACATTTGTAAAGCTCAGCTCAAGACCCACTTCTACAACATTGCTTTTAATTGATCTTTTATTTTTTTGTTATTCATGTCCTCACTGTACTGCATTACTGCTTGTTTTTTAATGTCGTTGCCTTGCTTTTCTTTTATTCTCCATTGTTCTGTAAAGCACTTTGAGCTGCATTTCATGTCATGAAAGGTGCTATACAAATAAAGTTTTATTATTATTATTACGTGCGTTTCCCTGATGACGTTTGTGACGGTCAAAGAAACGTTTTGATAAATTAAGTCCAGATGTCATTCTGAGTGCCTTTGCCGTCCGGGTGCAGCTTGTGAAAAAGTGGAGATATTTGACTAAAACATTTTATAATAATATATTTTTTATCCCACGATTTTTGTAACCCATTTTTCACCCCTGTGTCAATCATCTAATGTGATCCTGGGCTCTACACACCCTCCACCAACCTAGTCCCCATATATGGGGGACAAGGGGAGAGCAACCTAGTCCCCATATATGGGGGACAAGGGGAGAGCAACCTAGTCCCCATATATGGGGGACAAGGGGAGAGCAACCTAGTCCCCATATATGGGGGACAAGGGGAGACCAACCTAGTCCCCATATATGGGGGACAAGGGGAGACCAACCTAGTCCCCATATATGGGGGACAAGGGGAGAGCAACCTAGTCCCCATATATGGGGGACAAGGGGAGAGCAACCTAGTCCCCATATATGGGGGACAAGGGGAGAGCAACGGACTTGAACTCATGCTTCCTTCATGCCTGAGTGTCCAAGTGTCTCCTTTACACCTGACAGGGGGGGAGTTTCCCTGGTTGGACGTAGCGCGTGGAAGGAACACGTTATTCCAACCAGACTAAAACATTTTGTGATAATGACTTCACATGGATATGAAAGTTGAGGACCATATCGGACTCCCTTTAGTCTTTATTTCAAAGACTTGGGAGTCAGATGTGGACCTCAACTTTCATATCTATATCCATTTATTGAGTCAGATATGGTCCTCAACTTTCATATCTATATCCATTTATTGAGTCAGATATGGTCCTCAACTTTCATATATATATCCATTTATTGAGTCAGATATGGTCCTCAACTTTCATATCTATATCCATTTATTGAGTCAGATATGGTCCTCAACTTTCATATCCATATCCATTTATTGAGTCAGATATGGTCCTCAACTTTCATATCTATATCCATTTATTGAGTCAGATATGGTCTTCAACTTTCATATCTATATCCATTTATTGAGTCAGATATGGTCCTCAACTTTCATATCTATATCCATTTATTGAGTCAGATATGGTCCTCAACTTTCATATCTATATCCATTTATTGAGTCAGATATGGTCCTCAACTTTCATATCTATATCCATTTATTGAGTCAGATATGGTCCTCAACTTTCATATCTATATCCATTTATTGAGTCAGATATGGTCCTCAACTTTCATATCTATATCCATTTATTGAGTCAGATATGGTCCTCAACTTTCATATCTATATCCATTTATTGAGTCAGATGTGGTCCTCAACTTTCATATCTATATCCATTTATTGAGTCAGATATGGTCCTCAACTTTCATATCTATATCCATTTATTGAGTCAGATATGGTCCTCAACTTTCATATCTATATCCATTTATTGAGTCAGATATGGTCCTCAACTTTCATATCTATATCCATTTATTGAGAGAGTACACACGGAGCGCCGACCACATTTATGCCGCCATGCTGCTGCTGCAAACGCAAGTCTACGGCATTGATCTATGGCTCTGGTATGTGAAACACTGTAATGTATGGAACAGACATTATTGATCTATGGCTCTGGTATGTGAAACACTGCAATGTATGGAACAGACATTATTGATCTATGGCTCTGGTATGTGAAACACTGCAATGTATGGAACAGACATTATTGATCTATGGCTCTGGTATGTAAAACACTGCAATGTATGGAACAGACATTCTAGGGCTATAATTAGTCACATCTGCCCTTGTGTCACAAAACATGCAGTAATCCTGGTCACTAAACTGCCTCCCCCTGGCCAGCCGGGGCGCCTGATGGAGGGGAAAGGAACTGGTTGGAATAATGTGTTCCTTTCCACACGCTACGTCCAACCAGGGAAACTCCCCCCTGTCAGGTGTAAAGGAGCAACTTGGACACTCAGGCATGAAGGAAGCATGAGTTCAAGTCCGTTGCTCTCCCCAGGTTGGTGGAGGGTGTGTAGAGCCCAGGATCACATTAGATAATTGACAGAAATGACACAGGAGTGAAAAATGGGTTACAAAATCGTGGGATAAAAATTATAAGATCATCTGCCTTGTTGTGCAATTTTTTTTTATGAAGCCTAAAAGCCATGAAGAAATGTAAAGTTTGTATTCATACGTGACCACATTTCACTGAGCCTGCCGTCGTTCACATTCCAGCTTTTCACCCGAGTAGAACTTTTTGTCCCCCGCAAAATGAGTTAATAGCACAGGCTGTTTGTCCCCCGCAAAATGAGTTAATAGCACAGGCTGTTTGTCCCCCGCAAAATGAGTTAATAGCACAGGCTGTTTGTCCCCCGCAAAATGAGTTAATAGCACAGGCTGTTTGTCCCCCGCAAAATGAGTTAATAGCACAGGCTGTTTGTCCCCCGCAAAATTAGTTTATAGCACAGGCTGACTCCTCACATACTAGAGCATGTCTGAAATAAGTGTCAGAGCTGAAATCGACATGTAAATATGAAATGAACGCTTAAGCGTAATGTTTAGAGTCCACAGAAGTGAACCTGTCAAGTCTGTTTTCTCAAAACGCGCCGTTTTCTGCAAGACATTACTCTATAAGCCACATCTCCAAAACCGGTGGGTCAAACTGAACAACCAATATGTCAATTTGAAGCCATGATTCCCTGCTAAAAATTCAAAACAAATCCGATGGCAGTCCCTCAGTCAAATATGTTCAACATCAATCATAATTGTTAATTGCAATCATTTGTATGACAATGAATGGTCAACTTTGTAATGGTGACACAGCCCTAGTTTCTACTCCAGCCACATGTAATCCAGGTACGTACCGTGGGGGGCCTTAACATGTTGTAATGGTGACACAGCCCTAGTTTCTACTCCAGCCACATGTAATCCAGGTACGTACCGTGGGGGGCCTTAACATGTTGTAATGGTGACACAGCCCTAGTTTCTACTCCAGCCACATGTAATCCAGGTACGTACCGTGGGGGGCCTTAACATGTTGTAATGGTGACACAGCCCTAGTTTCTACTCCAGCCACATGTAATCCAGGTACGTACCGTGGGGGGCCTTCCGTCGCTCAGGTTGAAGACAGCCGGTATTAATAGAGCCGTGTAGGTTGTAGCACCGTACGCCTCGTAATCTCAGGGAGAGCGTTCGTTGTCACCGTTATTCGTCTCAGCTCAGCCGAGTAGACGCTCTATTATACCAGCCATCTCCTGATGACTGCAGCCAAGGTCACCGCATGACACCAAGGTCACATGATCCACCTGGAAGACACAAACATACGCCATGACACCAAGGTCACATGATCCACCTGGAAGACACAAACATACGACATGACACCAAGGTCACATGATCCACCTGGAAGACACAAACATACGACATGACACCAAGGTCACATGATTCACCTGGAAGACACAAACATACGACATGACACCAAGGTCTCATGATTCACCTGTAAGACACAAACATACGACATGACACCAAGGTCTCATGATTCACCTGTAAGACACAAACATACGACATGACACCAAGGTCTCATGATTCACCTGTAAGACACAAACATACGCCGATTACACTTTATCCAGATTTTATCCACACTTTTCCTGGGCTGTGTGTGCTCCAGTTCCTGTTGATTTCATTGGATATCATTGGTCATCTGACCAATGATAATGAAAAGTAAAAAGGTATCAAAATGTACTTAGAAAATGTACCCATTATGCAGACTGTCCCATTTCAAATGTTTTAAAAGAAAATCCGCGTCATCAGTGCCCATACCCGAGGCGGGGTTGGCGAAAGGGCCTTTCTGTGTGGAGTTTGCATGTTCTCCCCGTGTCCCCTAGGGTAGGTACCCTCACAAAAAACATGCAGTAATCCTGGTCTCTATACTGCCTCCCCCTGGCCAGCCGGGGCGCCTGATGGAGGGGAAAGGAACTGGTTGGAATAACGTGTTCCTTCCACGCGCTACACGTCCAACCAGGGAAACTCCCCCTGTCAGGTGTAAAGGAGCAACTTGGACACTCAGGCATGAAGGAAGCATGAGTTCAAGTCCGTTGCTCTCCCCTTGTCCCCCATATATGGGGACTAGGTTGCTCTCCCCTTGTCCCCCATATATGGGGACTAGGTTGGCGGAGGGTGTGTAGAGCCCAGGATCACATTAGATAATTGACACAGGGGTGAAAAATGGGTTACAAAATCGTGGGATAAATTTAAATTAAAAAAAAAAAGAAAATCTACAAGATCTACAAGCTCACAATGTGTTGCATCACAATGCATTGTGAGCTTGTAGATCAGCTACTTTCAAATGGCCAAAATATGGCTGTAGTGGTAAATTGTAATGTAGCCTAAAGGCTATATATGTTTAGTAATAATAATCCCAATCTATAACTGTCAATTAAAGGTTTCCAGATACTTGTAGTGGCGTATATTGCCCACAGTATAGGGGAGAGCCGCCAAGGATGTAACGCTTTGCACGTTTCATTTCTTTACTCAGAGATCCGTTTATCTACACATGTAATATTTTCAGGCAACGGACCTACACATGTCTGCTACCATAAACCACTTCAAGTTATCTTTTTGATAAAACAGGTCGGGAGTTATTAAACCGCACGCGGACGCTGTTCCAGTGTTACATTTGCTGCGCATATCGGATTAATTGTAACGGCATGCATGATAAATGTATAACAACGCTAAAATAAACACCATTAAACATATCGTTTTCAGCTTTAAAGCAATTATATTTAATTGAAGCAACTCCTTCGCATTGTTTTCATACCATGGATGTGATAAGAAAATGTATCAAACATAAGGGAAATATTAAATAGTATCGGGTGTACCAGTTTGGGCGTTTGAGTCAGTTCAATGGGAAAATACATTGATTAAACAAACGTTTGATTGATTTGATTGAGTTGTACAATGTTATACAACCCTAAACTAATTTTAGAATACACTCGGTAATGAAGACAGCCGACTGGACATATAATATTGGCCAATATGTCAAATATGTAAATATTACATATAATGGTATTGAATGGAAAGTGCACCATTTGTAACATGTTACAAATGGCCCACTTTTGCTGAAGTTTTCTTTGCCGTTGCTTACAGACCAGAATGAACGTGAATTCCGTCTAAACACGATGCAAACTAATGAAGAACATAAGCATGAAGACATGCATGTGGATTTGTATTCACCAACACCAAAGAAAAGAATTGTAGCACACATAATACTCCAGGTGTAAAATTATACGCTTTTTGGGGAAAAGGCATGCAGAAGCGACGAATGTATGACCCAATCAAGAAAACAATGCCAAGAACGCACCCTCCAATACTCCCTACTGAGTAGGAGACAGCTGACTGAACATATAATATTGGCCAATATATATATATAGCCTACTCTACTTGGTAGCCCTACAAGCAGAACCCAATGGTACTGAAGTTTCTGACATTTTTTAGACCTCCAAATTTCAGAAAAGCTTTATGGAGGGTTCCGAGAGGGGCTATCTACTTGGTAGAGATAGGCTACTGTACCCGTGTAGATTTAAAATAATGTTCCAATAAGGCAAACCCGTATTCTTCCCCTCCTGCCCCGAAGACGCCGAGACGTTCCTTCCTTCGCGACGTCCCGGTGAGATCTCCATATAACCCCGTCCCGGTGCGTCCCGGTGAGATCTCCATATAACCCCGTCCCGGTGCGTCCCGGTGAGATCTCCATATCAGTGTTGTTTTTGGCAGCAAATTTCTATTTTAGTTTTCAGTCATTTAGTCTCTTGAATAGTTTTCACTTAGTCTTAGTCACATTTTAGTCACCTGGAATGTTCTAGTGTTTAGTCTAGTTTTAGTCGACTAAATGTCGTACGATTTTAGTCGACTAAATCTACAGTTGATTTAGTCGACTGAAATGTGTTTTGACAGGCCTTGATGTCGTTGTAATGACATATTTTACACTTTGGTTGCATGCTGAAAATATCAGATATACAATCTCACAACGCGACGCGTTGTGAGATTGTATATCTGATATTTTCAGCATGCAACCCAGCATAAAACTGGATCTCTTGTCCACCAGTCCCTTCCTAACATTTTAGTCTAGTTTTTATTTGTTGACGAAATTGTCAGTAGGCTATATTTAGTCTTAGTTGTAGTCATCATAGATTCATTTTCATTTAGTTTGTCAGTGAAAAAAGGTATAGTCGACGAACATTTTTCGTCTTAGTTTTAGTCGACGAAAACAACACTGCTCCATATAACCCCGCTGGGTGATAAACGTCATGTTCATGTAAGGCCTATCTATACTTTCTCCACATGAACTTGCCTATAGTTGCACACAGACCGCTCATCAGTGCTGTGGTCCAGAGACGTAAACATGACTTTTTGTTTGTATTAGTTTGTTATCAAACATACAGACCGCTCATCAGTGCTGTGGTCCAGAGACGTAAACATGACTTTTTGTTTGTATTAGTTTGTTATCAAATAAAACATCATGTTGCTGTGGAACGCCGGAGGCCGCCATCTTTGTTTATGCCGTAAATCGTGGTCTTGCAGTGAAGTAAGTTCCTGTGCTGCGAACTGTCGTGAAATACTGCGACACCTGACTGAGTACTGCGTTCTGAAAGGATCTATAGGCAAGCTGCCAAAAGCCTGCCAAAGGGGATCAATGCTCGGGACCTTTAATAGACCCCACATTTATTTAAAGGCTTTTGGTTTCTATCCTCTCCTTATTATTTATTTATCGACGAATGTCATTATTATTAATGTCATATATTATTTTGATGAATTGAACAATGTGGACCCTGTTGTAAACAAGTGTAATGCTTAATTGGGTCGTCCACTCACAGTTAACAGTCTTTGTATTGAGTTTGTGCTTAAAATGTACTGTAAATTCTGCAAACTGTTAATAAATATGTCTGTCAATCAATCAATCAATCAATGTTATTATTATTATTAGGCCTACTATTATTATTATTCATTTTATTTTATTTTTGTTAAGAAAACCACCAGTAAACGTTGAAACTATTTGCTCCAGAGCTATCCCCTGATATATTAATTAAACTATTTGCTCCAGAGCTATCCCCTGATATATTCATTAAACTATTTGCTCCAGAGCTATCCCCTGATATATTCATTAAACTATTTGCTCCAGAGCTATCCCCTGATATATTAATTAAACTATTTGCTCCAGAGCTATCCTCTGATATATTCATTAAACTATTTGCTCCAGAGCTATCCCCTGATATATTCATTAAACTATTTGCTCCAGAGCTATCCCCTGATATATTCATTAAACTATTTGCTCCAGAGCTATCCCCTGATATATTCATTAAACTATTTGCTCCAGAGCTATCCCCTGATATATTCATTAAACTATTTGCTCCAGAGCTATCCCCTGATATATTCATTAAACTATTTGCTCCAGAGCTATCCCCCGATATATTAATTTTGCAGACTGAGTTCTGCTAGATGCTGAGCTCCGTGTGTGTGTGTGTGTGTGTGTGTGTGTGTGTGTGTGTGTGTGTGTGTGTGTGTGTGTGTGTGCGTGCGTGCGTGCGTGCGTGCGTGTGTCTCGTGCTCTCCCGTGCGCTGCTCTTCCCACCATCAGCCCAGCTCAATGTCTTCTATATTCTTATGCATACTCATGGTCAGAATGCCATTTTTATTTTTATTTCTATAATCAAACTATGAAAGGTTTACATAGTATACATGTTAATTATTATCAGGAGCCTGTTCCTAAAAATTAACCTTTTAAGGGCCTGGGTTGCTTATAACAAATAATAAACAACTTGGTTGACAGACTCTATATCCCAGATAATGCTGTCGAAACCTTGTATGAATCTGATCTCAGGTCAGAATGTGTTAATCAGACCAGTGTGTGTCCAGTGGAAACCTCGTATGAATCTGATCTCAGGTCAGAATGGGTATGTGTTGTATGGAGCTGATAGAGGCACAAGAGGAGGAGGAGTGTCTACATATTAATATATCTCTTCTCACTAATAGCCTCTGAGCCGGTTAACCCAACTGTGAAGCCCTGCATGCATTTTGAATGCCTTATATTATAATGTTTCATGAAAATAAACACCTGGTAATTGTAAATATTTACAGTCCCCGGATGCTCCCTCTCAATCCCATTGCAAGATGCTGTACTCTGTCATCGACTCTAAGCCATTCCAGCCCGTCAAAGGGGGCAGGGGTGAGGTGGGTTCGGGGGGTGAGGCCAAGTAGGAGCCTGAGCAGTTTGTTTTGGGAGCTCTGGAGCCTTGTTTTAAGGGCCTTTGAGGTGCTGTGGTACCAAGAGGTGCATGAGGTCTGGAGCCTTGTTTTAAGGGCCTTTGAGGTGCTGTGGTACCATGAGGTGCATGAGGTCTGGAGCCTTGTTTTAAGGGCCTTTGAGGTGCTTTGGTACCAAGAGGTGCATGAGGTCTGGAGCCTTGTTTTAAGGGCCTTTGAGGTGCTGTGGTACCAAGAGGTGCATGAGGTCTGGAGCCTTGTTTTAAGGGCCTTTGAGGTGCTGTGGTACCAAGAGGTGCATGAGGTCTGGAGCCTTGTTTTAAGGGCCTTTGAGGTGCTGTGGTACCAAGAGGTGCATGAGGTCTGGAGCCTTGTTTTAAGGGCCTTTGAGGTGCTGTGGTACCAAGAGGTGCATGAGGTCTGGAGCCTTGTTTTAAGGGCCTTTGAGGTGCTTTGGTACCAAGAGGTGCATGAGGTCTGGAGCCTTGTTTTAAGGGCCTTTGAGGTGCTTTGGTACCAAGAGGTGGATGAGGTCTGGAGCCTTGTTTTAAGGGCCTTTGAGGTGCTTTGGTACCAAGAGGTGCATGAGGTCTGGAGCCTTGTTTTAAGGGCCTTTGAGGTGCTGTGGTATCAAGAGGTGCATGCATATAGTCAAAGAAACCTGTTCAATGAGGTATATGGTTATACATTTCAGACCAAAGCACAATAAAGACACGACAAAAACTGCTACTTTATTGTGGACAAAACCATAAAGCACTATATATTAAACACTTGTTTTACAACAGGGTCCACCGTGTTCAATTCATCATAATGGGCTCTATGCAGCCAAAACTGTAATTTATGTTATTATTTGTAGGCCTACCAGTCCATGAGACTGTGATATGGCTTATTCATTTCAGTATAGTAGCCTATATTGGCATCTTGGTCTATACCTCTGATATTTGATTTAACTGCAACAGTAATCTGTTTATGTTCTCTTCACATTGTGTGAATAAAAGCCTCATTTTGTAACTTAATGTCATTATTAATCATTCCATGTCATGACAATCATTTTGTCCAATGAGGTTTGTCCTTTCCTAGATGGAAATGTAGGTCGTGGCTGACCAAAACAATCCAATATGACCAACATTATTTGGGCGTGCGGCCCTCAGACATTTGGCCCTCTGACATTTGGCCCTCAGACATTTGGCCCTCAGACATTTGGTATTTAGCTGAGTGGCCCCTGAGCCAAGTTGAGTAGCCCTTACAGTCAGGGGTGGAAAGTAACTAAGTACTTTTACTTAAGCCGATACTTAGCCGATCTACAAGCTCACAATGCCTCACATTGCGACGATTTGAACTTGTGAAATAGGACATTCTGCAATATGACTACTTTTACTTTTAGTACTTTAAGTACATTTTGATGCCAATACGTTTGTACTTTTACTCAAGTACATTTTAAATTCCGTCATTTTACTTGTAACGAAGTAGTTGTAAATTGCAGTATTGGTACTTTTACTTAACGGACCACTTCACCACTTTTCAACCTATCTCCATAATTATAGGTCCTCACTAATAATCATGATAGAAAATTGTTTTCTACTCAGTCTGTGTCTCATAGGAGGGCTGTGGGCAGTTCAGAAACCGTCCTCCAGTGACATCATCGATGGGGAATACAAGCTAATAGAAACTGCAGGCTTTCTAGTCCTGAAAAGGTGCAATGCGAAAATGGAAGCCATCGTTCTCACGAGAATCTAAACATTTTTGTAATAAATAATATTGTTTAAAATAAAATCTGCCTAATGATGATGTCACTGGAGGACGGTTTCTAAGCTGCCCACAGCCCTCCTATGAGACACAGACTGAGTAGAAAAAAACCGTGCCATTTTATCGTGATTATTAGTGAGGACCTATTATATGAAGATGGGTTGAAAAGTGGTGAAGTGGTCCTTTAAGTAAAACAATTGAGTAGCCTACTTTTTCCACCACTGCATACGTTTCAATATGTCTCCACAGCGAGGCTGCAGCCTACTATCCTACTGGTAGGCAGAAACATGTCAACCAGAATAACCTACATACGTTTCAATATGTCTCAGTCTACTATCCTACTGGTAGGCAGAAACATGTCAACCAGAATAACCCATACATACGTTTCAATATGTCTCCACAGCGAGGCTGCAGCCTACTATCCTACTGGTAGGCAGAAACATGTCAACCAGAATAACCTACATACGTTTCAATATGTCTCCACAGCGAGGCTGCAGTCTACTATCCTACTGGTAGGCAGAAACATGTCAACCAGAATAACCTACATACGTTTCAATATGTCTCCACAGCGAGGCTGCAGCCTACTATCCTACTGGTAGGCAGAAACATGTCAACCAGAATAACCTACATACGTTTCAATATGTCTCCACAGCGAGGCTGCAGTCTACTATCCTACTGGTAGGCAGAAACATGTCAACCAGAATAACCCGTTCTGAGTGAAACGCCTCCCTATATGCACTGGCCCTAGACAAACCTGTTAACTGTGAACAATAACACCATAAAGCATTACACTGTGTGTGTGTGTGTGTGTGTGTGTGTGTGTGTGTGTGTGTGTGTGTGTGTGTGTGTGCCAAAACCACCAATTTTTTCTGCCCAGCCGCCAAAACCACCAATTTTTTCTAAATACAACCCCACTAGAACAAACAAAAAACTATACCTACCTCGGCCTAAACATCAGCAGCACAGGGAACTACAACCAAGCTGTAAAGGACCTGAGAGACAAGGCAAGAAGGGCATTCTATGCCATCAAAAGAAACATCAAAATAGACATCCCAATTAAAACCTGGCTTAAAATACTGGACTCTGTGATAGAACCAATTTCCCTCTATGGTTGCGAGATCTGGGGACCTTTAGCAAACCATGACCTTGAAAAATGGGATAAACACCAAACCGAGACCCTACACACAGAACTCTGCAAATCCATTCTCCGTACCCAGCGGAAAACACCAAATAATGCATGCAGGGCAGAATTAGGACGATACCCACTCATAATCAAAATAAAAAAGAGAGCACTTAAGTTCTACAACCACCTAAAAGAAAGTGACCTAGATGCACTCCATAACAAGGCACTCACACACAGTGAAACTCTAGAGAGATGCCCCCTCAGCCACCTGGCCCTGGAACTCCGGGCACAAACACAAACAGAGCCACGAGATAGAAAACCCATTGGACTAAACCAAATTATAAAACAGCAAAAGGAAAACTACCTGACACATTGGAAAGAAGCAACACAAAAGCAGAGTAAACTAGAATGCTATCTGGCCCTAAACAGAGAATACACAGTGGCAGAATACCTGAGCACCGTGACCGACCTAAAAAAAAGAAAAACCTTAACTAGGTACAGACTCAGTGAGCACAGTCTGACGATGGAGAAAGGCCGTCATAGGCAGACGTGTATCCCGAGAGAAGACAGACTATGCACTCACTGCACACAAAATGAAGTGGAAACCGAGCTACACTTCCTAACCATCTGTCCACTGTACCAAGACATCAGAGACACATACTTCCCACAGATTACAAGCACACACAGAGATTTTGAAAACATGACCAATGACAAAAAAATCCCATACCTGCTGGGCGAAGTACAACAATGTGCAAACACAGCAGCAAGATTTGTGAGTTGCTGTGATAGGAGAAGGATATCAAATGGAACACAACCACCCTAAAGACTAAGCATTGTGTATATTCCTGCACTATACCTGCATCGAGTGACCTGGGTACATAGAATTTGATCTATTGAAGATTCTGACCTTCAAATGTACATAATTTTTGTATTGATTGTATTGCTGTATTGTTGTATTGTTCTTTCTGCTTTGGCAATGTAAACGTATGTTTTCTCATGCCAATAAAGCATGAATTGAATTGTGTGTGTGTGTGTGTGTGTGTGTGTGTGTGTGTGTGTGTGTGTGTGTGTGTGTGTGTGTGTGTGTGTGTGTGTGTGTGTGTGTGACTGTGTGTGTGTGTGTGTGTGTGTGTGTGTGTGTGTGTGTGTGTGTGTGTGTGTGTTCACCCACAACACCAGAGGGAGTGCAACAAACCATGTACAACCCAGATTCGGCACAAACAAGGGACTAAATTATTTTCGCTCCTATGCCACCAAAATGTGGAACGCCCTACCAACAGTCATTAAGACATGTGAATCCCTTGACTCCTTCAAAAAAAGGGCACCTACGGACGGCTGCAACTGGCCCCCGTAAAATCTGAATCCCCCCCCCCCCCTTTCCCCTCACTGTATATGTTTATTTCCCCTTTTTGCTTCCTTTATGATGAATTCCTGTTCTGTTCTTTAAAGGGACCCTTCACCCTTTTTGCAAAAGAATATATGTTAATGACGTTTAGAAGCTTTAAAACACTTTCCTGGGGGTCTTCATGTGTGTAATATGTGGTTTTAGCTATTTTAGATTGTAGCAGTGAGCCCAGTGTCTCTGATGTCATGGACACTGGTCTCACTACCTTCCTGGACTACAAATCCCATAATTATTTGGTGCACTGCTCCTCCTTGTGGATAGGGGGAGAGCTGTCTTACTGAGACAACATGTAGTCCAGGAAGGTAGTGAGCCCAGTGTCCATGACATCACCGGGCTCACTGGAATCTAAAATATCTAAAACCACATATTACACACATAAAGAGCCCCAGGAAAGAGTTCTAAAGCTCCTAAACGTCATTAACATATCTTTTTTTGCAAAAAGGGTGAAGTGTCCCTTTAGAAGTGTCTATTTGTACGTCTCTAAATGTTTTGATGAATTGAACATGGTGGACCCTGTTGTAAACAAGTGTATAATGCTTAATTGGGTCGTCCACTTACAGTTAACAGTCTTTGTATTGAGTTTGTGCTTGAAATGTACTGTAATTCTGCAAACTGTTAATACATATTTCAATCAATCAATGTGTGTGTGTGTGTGTGTGTGTGTGTGTGTGTGTGTGTGTGTGTGTGTGTGTGTGTGTGTGTGTGTGTGTGTGTGTGTGTGTGTGCGCGCGCGCGCGCGGTGGGTGGGGTTTCGCATAGTAGGCTTATCGAGTATCGGGTCTGTCTGAGGCTGAGCACTTTAAATTTGGTTTTAAACACAGAACACTGCAGTTGACCGTTTAGATTGTGGACAGCTAGTTGGACACAGACAACTGACTGACCACTATCTGGACTCCATGCATATCCTCGTCTGGAAGAAATCCTATACAGATTAATATCGGGTAAGTGTTTTTTTTTATCACTTTGGAACTGCAGTGCCGTTTTTACAGTGTTTATACAATGGCAGAAACAATCCATCGATTAGTTTAGTTTTTCCACATGCCGTAGAATAATATGGTTGCACATTTCAGACGAAATCACAATAAAGACAGTAAACTGCTACTTTATTGTGGACAAAACCATAAAGCACTATATATTAAACACTATATAATATAAACACTTGTTTTGCAACAGGGGCCACCGTGTTCAATTCATCATAATGGGCTCTATGCAGCCTGATACCTTTGACTATTATAGAAGTAGTCTATTTGTACGATCTCTAAATGTTTTGATGAATTGAACATGGTGGACCCTCTTAATTGTAAACAAGAGTAATGCTTAATTGGGTCGTCCACTCACAGTTAACAGTCTTTGTATTGAGTTTGTGCTTGAAATGTACTGTAATTCTGCAAACTGTTAATAATAAAAATTAAAAAAAAAAACTTCCGCGTTCGTCGGAAGCCACTTTCAACTGTCAACGTACGGTCGTGATTTTGTAAATTGTAGGAATACATTTCAGTTCTTTAAACCACACTATTTAATTTGATAATGTGATGGCGTAGTTTGTCATAGTTTGTATTATTTGTGTTGCGACGTTGACATGACGAAATTAGTTAGAAACGTCTTAAATCTCTTAAAAACGAGACTTCTTCATGGAGTTGTTATCGGTGTTGCCATGTCCGCTTGTTATAAGCGACTTTGGTCTTGTTTTTCAGTAAAGTTGCTTGAAAATATTGACAGTAGGCTATTGCAGGTTGTGTTTTTTTTGGGCTTGTTTCTAAAGTGTAGTTGCTTATTTAGGCTTGTTCCCTGATGTTTAAACCTGTGATTCTGCTCAAACATTGACATAAAGCCAAGGACCCCCATGTATTTGTGCACACGGACCCCCATCTGAATCTGATTTGTATAAAACAAAAACTATTTAGGAAAACATCTGATCTACAAGCTCACCGCAACACATTGTGAGCTTGTAGATCTGCTATTCTCAAGTAGCTGCCGATGTATAGTATATAAATATTAAGTATTATAGACAGTACAGCTCATTTGTGGAGTGGCTTCTTTTCATAGACCTGATTGCTTATTGCTCTCACACAATCTGGCAACACCGGTTGTTACGCTGCTGTGTGTAACAGCTGGAGGCGAGAGGAAGGCGTTGCCAGATTGTTTGAGAGAAATAATAGTTTTTGTTTTATACAAATAAAAAATAAAAACCTGGCACAGAACATTCTTCAGATCCGTGTGCACAAATACATGGAGGTCCTTCATGACAATGTTTGATCAGAATCACAGGTTTAAACAACATTAGGGAACAATTAAGCCTATATAATGCAACCTACAACTAGTAAACTACCAATATTTTAAAGCAACTTTACCCGAAACTTTCCACTCATTCCGACATTCTCTACCTCTGGCGAAACCTCACCCGAACCCCCCCCCTCTCTCTCTCTCTCTCTCTCTCTCTCTCTCTCTCTCTCTCTCTCTCTCTCACTCACTCTCTCTCATTAGAGTCACTACCCCTCTCACCGTTTCTGGCGCCCCCTACTGCTATTATTAAGTCACATACTCATGCTCACACAGACAGACACACACACAAACAAGTACGAGGACAGACACACACACAAACAAGTACGAGGACATTGCAAGCTGGTTGTAGGAGTGGTTGCACCACTCAAAAATAGCAGACCTATAAGCTTGAGGAACATTGGGAACATTTTGGGAACATTTTCGATGGATTGACATTGGATGACACATGGATTGGACATTTTGTGGAACATGAACATCTTCTTGTGACAACAATATAAGTTGGAAAGCGGCTGTGTGCGCGCCGTGCGCCATGTATATACAGCAAACATTGACTGTTGTCTGGTGTTTTGTGACTATGTGATCTTGACAGGTTTAATACAGTCCAGAGATGAGTCACCGTGAGGAGAGAGAGGAGGGAGCTGACAAACATCTCGTCCACAGAGCAGAGATGAGACGCCATGAGGAGGAGGGAGCTGACAAACATCTCGTCCACAGAGCAGAGATGAGACGCCATGAGGAGGAGGGAGCTGACAAACATCTCGTCCACAGAGCAGAGATGAGACGCCATGAGGAGGAGGGAGCTGACAAACATCTCGTCCACAGAGCAGAGATGAGACGCCATGAGGAGGAGGGAGCTGACAAACATCTCGTCCACAGACCAGTGTCTCCAACAACCAGCTACATGTCTGTGAAGAGTGACTCGTCTCTACCTCCTGACTTCAGTAATGAACCTGGACCTCCTGATGCCAAGTATGTGAATGCACCTATAAATACACTATAATACGTGTACAGTATTTGTGTAAATTATTGGTGTACAGTATGCAACATATGTTTAAAATATCACCTGTTATTGTACTGTATATTTAGTAAGATTGTATGGTTTCTATTATTTTATTGATATTTAATTTAATTTACTTGTCATGCAATGGCAAGAGACGGAACAAAAAACTCTTTAGAAACCCTTTAACTAACTTTTTCATTCACACAAACATTTTCTATGATTCCAGAAGTCTGTACCAGAGAGCAGAGTCTCCAACTCCCAGCCTTCTGTCTGTGAAGAGTGACTTTTCTAAAGACATTCCTCTTAACTTCAGGGATGAATCTGGACCTCCAGATACACAGTATGTCAATCCTCCTGTACAATATATACACTAACACTATACAATATATACACTATAATACTACTGTACAATATACACTATAACACTATACAATATACACTATAACACTGTAGTCTTTGCATACGCATGTAAGGTCGTCAGGGCTAGGGCAAGTGCTACGGGCCATGATGGAGTTGTTATACAGAATATGATAACAATAGTAGCCTATGACTGGTAGAACATGGGTGCAATTTGGGAGGAATAAAAACACTTTTCTTTCTTTCTTTCTTTCTGTGTGATAAAAATACAAATGAAAAAACATATTTTTGGTCGGACTCTTGCTGGAACCTCATTCATTCAATGTCAGTTTGACCACGCTTCCACCTCTTGGTTCTCCAACATCTCAATGTCACTAAAAACTAAACTTCAGACCTCCCAAAACAACTGAACACATATTGAATAAATTGACTTTTGTTTCTATGATTCCAGACGTCTGTACCACAGAGCAGAGTCTCCAACTCCCAGCCTTCTGTCTATGAAGAGTGACTTTTCTAAAGACATTCCTCTTAACTTCAGTGATGAATCTGGACCTCCAGATACACAGTATGTCAATCCTCCAATAGCCTACAATTCAAGGTTCAATGTTGTACTTTATTGTCCATCTTGTGTACACTACAGGTACATAAGAATACAACTTTATTGTTCCATCCTGTGTACACTACAGGTACATAAGAATACAACTTTATTGTTCCATCCTGTGTACACTACAGGTACATAAGAATAAAACTTTATTGTTCCATCTTGTGTACACTACAGGTACATGAGAGTAAAACTTATTTTGGTTTCAGACAATGCAGCAGCATTATATACACAACATTTTATAACACAACCATGTGATCTCATGCTAAGTTATATAAATTCCATAACAAGACATAACATCTAATAATGTCGTATCAACCCTGTTCAAAGTCCATCTACAGATTGTAAGTTACTGTGTGAGCAGTTTGTGAATGAAGTGGTACAAATCACAGTGTGGTGTTCAGTACACAGGCTGGCTGCTTGTGTGCATGTACAGTATGTGTACAGTATGTGTACAGTATGCCACCTATACATTTAAACTATCACCTGTTAGTGTAGGCCTATTGTATATGTAGTAACTTAAAGACGGTTACAGTACAATATTAAGCTTGACGTTTATTTCCCAAGTGAGAAACAGACTGGAAGCTCTATCGCCACATAATAAAGTCACTTCCTCCAAGCTGGTGGTTTCCTGTTAGACCAGAGCCATAGAGTCACACAGAGTTACGACATTGAGGGGGCAGAAATCTCTGAGTTCTGTTGGCAAAAAGTAAAAGTATTGTACAGTGACAACTATAAACTCTCTGTAATGTTTATGTTGTACTATTACTAATAATCAATCTAAAATAAAGGTATTTAAGATCATTAAAGCTGAGTCCAGTGCATTCTGCCAACTCCCGGTCCAGGACTTTGTCACTGTTCACTATATATGCTCTTCACCAATAGAAGTCTAGACGTAGAAGATTGGACTGAAGCCCCATGAAGTGAATGGAGTTGTGGTAACTCTGTCTTACTCTATGGCTACTACTGACTGCCTAGTCCTAGTCTGGTGTACTTGCGCCCCCTCTTGGCCAGGCCCTGTAATAAAGCAATAAGCCACAAGAGGTCTCAGGTTACCATGAATTTTACAATGGGTGAGAGGCGTAGTGAGACACAGCACATCGAGTGGCTCCAATCAGAATCAAGTATTGGGACTATAACCGTCTTAGAACTAAGTTTTTGACATGCCTAGTAAAACCACAACATAACAATTTCTATTATGTTTTTGGCCATTTTATTCAGTTTAGTTGTTGCTGCAATGCTGTGAGATGAAAGTAAAAGATGTTACCCTTTTGGAAGTAAAATGGAATGTAACAATACAAAGTAAAAAACTAATTGACCGTGTCATTCACACAAACAATGTCTATGATTCCAGACGTCTGTACCACAGAGCAGAGTCTCCAACTCCCAGCCTTCTGTCTGTGAAGAGTGACTTTTCTAAAGACATTCCTCTTAACTTCAGTGATGAATCTGGACCTCCAGATACACAGTATGTCAATCCTGTACAATATACACTATAACACTATACAATATACACTATAACACTATACAATATACACTATAACACACTACAACTAGCCTAGGGATAGAAAAACCGTTTAGCTGACATTATCTGGTTAATTATTAGCCACATATCCAACCCAAAATATAAATGTAATAATTAATCAATCAATCAATGATGGATTTTGGGATCTACATAGGAACCAGGTGGCTCCAATGAGGATGTAAATATGTAATCATGTCCACAGAGAGAGGCGTGGTGAGACTGAGCAGAACCCTGGACTGAAGACACCCAGTCAAACCACACCTGGACTGAAGACACCCAGTCAAACCACACCTGGACTGAAGACACCCAGTCAAACCACACCTGGACTGAAGACACCCAGTCAAAGACGAAGACGAAGACGAAGACAGTCGAAGACACCTGGACAAAGTAAGAATCTGCACTCATTGAAAATTCATAGTCAGACTAAATGTGACCAAATTTGACTGGGGCCCATTGGAGTTTTTGCAATTTTTTATACGAAAGCAGGGAATCATAGCTTCAAATTGACATATTGGTTGTTCAGTTTGACCCACCAGTTTTGGAGATATGGCTTATAGAGTAATGTCTGGCAGAGAAACAGTTGAGAAAACAGGCTTGAAAGGTTCACTCCTGGTGTCTCTACCATTACACCTAGCTACACGTTTAAGCATTTATTTCATATTTACATGTCTTCTGTGGTCTCTAACATTACACCTAGCTACATGTTTAAGCATTTATTTCATATTTACATGTCTTCTGTGGTCTCTAACATTACACCTAGCTACATGTTTAAGCATTTATTTCATATTTACATGTCTTCTGTTGTCTCTAACATTACACCTAGCTACATGTTTAAGCATTTATTTCATATTTACATGTCTTCTGTGGTCTCTAACATTACACCTAGCTACATGTTTAAGCATTTATTTCATATTTACATGTCTTCTGTTGTCTCTAACATTACACCTATAGCTACATGTTTAATCATTTATTTCATATTTACATGTCTTCTGTGGTCTCTAACATTACACCTAGCTACATGTTTAAGCATTTATTTCATATTTACATGTATTCTGTGGTCTCTAACATTACACCTAGCTGCATGTTTAAGCATTTATTTCATATTTACATGTCTTCTGTGGTCTCTAACATTACACCTATAGCTACATGTTTAATCATTTATTTCATATTTACATGTCTTCTGTGGTCTCTAACATTACACCTATAGCTACATGTTTAAGCATTTATTTCATATTTGCATGTCTTCTGTGGTCTCTAACATTACACCTAGCTACATGTTTAAGCATTTATTTCATATTTACATGTATTCTGTGGACTCTAACATTACACCTAGCTACATGTTTAAGCATTTATTTCATATTTACATGTCTTCTGTGGACTCTAACATTACACCTATAGCTACATGTTTAAGCATTTATTTCATATTTACATGTCTTCTGTGGTCTCTAACATTACACCTATAGCTACATGTTTAAGCATTTATTTCATATTTACATGTATTCTGTGGACACTAACATTACACCTAGCTACATGTTTAAGCATTTATTTCATATTTACATGTCTTCTGTGGACTCTAACATTACACCTAGCTACATGTTTAAGCATTTATTTCATATTTACATGTCTTCTGTGGACTCTAACATTACACCTAGCTACATGTTTAAGCATTTATTTCATATTTACATGTCAATTTCAGCTCTGACACTTATTTCAAACATGCTCTAGTGAAGAGTCTTCCTGTGCTATTAACTAATTTTGGATTAAACAAAAATATTAGTTTTTCTCCTCTGGTGAAAAGCTGGAGGCTGCTCGATGGCAGGCTCTCATTCAAATCTGGTCACAAATGGTCAAATGATCTGTCTGTATCAATTATATCTAAGTGCAAATAATGAAGCTAAACATTATCAACTCAACAACTGGACTAAAACAGCTGATCTTGTGTTGTTACCTTTGGCAAAATGTTTCTTATCAAAAAGCATATTATCTGGGGGTAATTAATTAGCAATGTGTGCTGTAAAAGATGTAAAGTTATAAATTAACCTGAATGTTTTAAACATAAATGTTCTTCTCATTTCAGATGTCCGTCTGCAGGTTGATTTGAACGATTATAAGGTCAGTTTGGAGGTCAGTTCGGACAGTCTTGATGGAGTGAAAAACCACATGACGGAAGAGTCTGGAGACTCCGTCACCAGCACCTACTCAGAGCTCTACATCTCAGCGGGACAGAGTGAAGGGGTTAATAGCCAACATGAGGTGATACAGCTTGAGAGAACTTCCAACATGAAGACCTTCCATGACGATGCAATCAACTGCTGTAAAGTCTTTAAGATCATCCTCCCTGGCAGAAAGGAACCCAGCAAAACAGTTCTGACAAATGGCATCGCTGGCATCGGAAAAACATTCTCTGCGCGCAAGTTTGCTCTGGACTGGGCAAGAGGTTTGGAGAATCAAGATATAGATCTCCTGGTTCCCTTTTCATTCCGGGAGCTGAACTTGGTCAGAGATAAGCGGTACAGTCTTCTGAACCTGATCCATGATTTCCACCCAACGTTAAAGAAGGTCACAGCAGAGCAGCTCGCTGCCTGGAAAGTTTGCTTCATCCTCGATGGCCTCGATGAAAGCAGGTCTCCGTTGCACTTTGACGAAAATGAAATCATCTCTGATGTCACAGTGACATCATCGGTGGATGCTCTGTTGACAAACCTCATCAAGAGGAATCTGCTCCCCTCGGCCCTCCACTGGATAACCACCAGACCCGCAGCAGCCAATCGGATCCCTCCTGCATGTGTTGACATGGTGACAGAAGTGCGAGGGTTCACAGACCCCCAGAAGGAGAAGTACTTCAGGAAGAGATTCAGTGAAGAGAAGCTGGCCGACAGAGTCCTCTCACACTTGAAGACATGGAGGAGCCTCCACATCATGTGTTACATCCCACTCTTCTGTTGGATCATTGCTACCGTTCTGCTGGACATGTTGAGGACACACAGCACGATAGGACAGCTGCCCAAGACCCTTACTGAGATGTGCTGCCACTTCCTGTTGGTTCAGGCAAACACCAAGAAGCAGAAGTATGACGAGACTCATGATGTGAACAAGAAAGAAACAGAAAAGGGGACTCAACAGCAGCTCACTAAGACTGGCAGGCATGTTCTTCTGAAGCTGGGCGAGCTGGCTTTTAAACACCTGAATAAAAGTAGCATCATGTTCTACCAAGAAGACCTGGAAGAGTGTGGTCTTGATGTGAAAGACGCCGCCCTGTACTCAGGAGTGTGCACACAGATCTTCAAAACAGAGAGTGTGCTGTTCCAGAAAACGGTCTACAGCTTTGTTCATCTAATCTTCCAGGAGTTTCTGGCTGCAGTCTACCTGTTCCACTGTTTCACACAGAAGAACATGGAGGTCCTGAACACATTCCTGGGAGATAAATACAACAGTAACAGCTCCCTCTCAGACTTCCTGAAAGCTGCCATGGAAAAATCCCTGGAGAGTAAAAATGGCCACCTGGACCTCTTAGTCCGCTTCCTTCATGGCCTCTCACTGCAGTCCAACCAGAGTCTGTTAGGAGACCTGCTGGGTCACACAGAGAACAGTCCCGAGGAGATCCAGAAAGCCATCCAGAACCTGAAGAAGATGTTAACTCATCGTGACACCTCTCCTGACAGATGCATCAACATCTTCCACTGTCTGATGGAGATGAACGACCACTCATTACATCAGGAGATCCAACAGTTCCTGAAGTCAGAGAACAGAACAGAGAAACTGTCTGAGACCCAGTGTTCAGCTCTCGCCGTCATGCTGCAGATGTCAGAGGTTCTGGAAGAGTTGGACCTGGACAAATACAACGCATCAAAGGAGGGGCGAAGGAGACTGGTGCCAGCTGTGAGGAACTGCAGAAAGGCTCGGTTAGTAGTTAACACATTGACTTGACTGCCAATCACGTCATGTTACGTCGCATCGAATCCATCGCTTGACTGCCAAGCACGCAGTATTGTGTCCTATGGTCTTTTCAGTGGATTAGTATAGATGGCGCTCTTCATCAACGTACTGTATGAATGATGCTAGGTTGCTAGGCAACAGATAAAACCAGAAATGAACCAGAAGTGAAAGTCTGCCTCCCGTCCGCCTCAATTTAAACAGAAATGTGCTTTGGATACAAGGGTTACATGAATGCACCATTTACAATGACGCAGCATTTTATACAGCCGGTTCCATGTTTTCCCGATCTCAACCCTGTCTGCATGCACAGGACTGCTTCAGTGTCAACCCTGTCTGCATGCGCAGGACTGCTTCAGTGTCAACCCTGTCTGCATGCACAGGACTGCTTCAATGTCAACCCTGTCTGCATGCACAGGACTGCTTCAATGTCAACCCTGTCTGCATGCACAGGACTGCTTCAATGTCAACCCTGTCTGCATGCACAGGACTGCTTCAATGTCAACCCTGTCTGCATGCACAGTACTGCTTCAATGTCAACCCTGTCTGCATGCACAGGACTTCTTCAATGTCAACCCTGTCTGCATGCACAGGACTGCTTCAATGTAAATCCTGTCTGCATGCACAGTACTGCTTCAATGTCAACCCTGTCTGCATGCACAGTACTGCTTCAATGTCAACCCTGTCTGCATGCGCAGTCAGTACTGCTTCAATGTCAACCATGTCTGCATGCACAGGACTGCTTCCGTAAGATTGCATTGGGGAAACATGCTGACTTCAGTGTTGTCCCTGAACACGTTCAATGAACGATCGTTCACAAACACGTTCATATTTTGGGTGAACGTACTGTATTTCTGTTTGATGAACGTCATTGTGAACGCGTTCATCTCTGGCGTGTGTGAACGTCACTTTCTCACGTTCAACTTCGTTCAAGAGTGAGTGTTTCCTTAGAGCCTTCCAGGCGAAAACCCCGCTAAGACACACCCTAAACAGGCCTTAATATCTAACGTTAAACCCACCAATAAGTCCTTATGCGACACAATTTAACTAATCTTTCATGCCGTACAATTTCACTGGAGCGTGCAGCTCACATCTCTGCATGAGGATCCTGTCATGCACGCAGACACAGAACATCCCGACTCCCGACCCAAACACTGGAAACTTATAGTTGTTTGATTAAACATAATGTGCCACGAAAAATAGCTTCCAATAGCTTGTTATTTTTGCGTCGAGGAGGTATTTGTCCATAATGATCACCTCGGTCGGCCAACTAAAGACATCTCCCTCCACAGAAGCTCAGTGATGCCTGATTTATTCTTCATCGTACAACGTGTTCCATGCTGAAAATGGCTGATCTACAAGCTCACAACGTGTTGCGTCTGCGACGCGTTGTGAGCTTGTAGATTAGCATGTGAAGATATGCAGGCTGTGAGAATTGAACTGATAGCCTTCACAATAAAAGCATGCAGCTTTCACAAGTTGGCCCATAATTAGGACAAGGAAAATGATTAAGAATTCTGTGGCATTCCACATGGCAAAAGAGCTATTTCTTTCCAAAATGTAAAAAAAATATATATAATAAGGAATTAATTTGGTTAATGGTAATGGAGAAATTGTAAAAGTTGTATCTTTATTAATCCCAAAGTTATTCCCAATAGGAATAAAGTCTGTGGTTCTATGGCTATGGGCTGCGGCAATCATTTAGAAAAACAAAAAGCAAAGAAAAAAAAAGGAAATAATTAAAATAGTTTTGGAACCATGAACTTTAGTTCAAAATGTTGAATGATGAACTATGAACTGAACTAGTTGATTTTTAATGAACTGTGAACTGAACTAGTTCATAACAAATATGAACTTTCCCAACATATGGCTGACTTCATAAGCAATTTAAACGCTCGTTTCAACCCGTCACTTAGATGTTCTTGGCCACAAAGAAATAAAACATCTGAGAGCATACTTGACATTTCTTTTATAATATTGGGGAAAATCAAACTAGTCTTAATTTCACACCTTATACTGCTGGTTGAAATCTATGATATCTAAATGTCGATCTCCCTCTGTTATTCTAGTTGTGTTGACTATTCCAGGGGTTCTCAACCCATGGGTCGCGACCCCTCGCGGGTCCACAAATTATTTTCCAAAACATAATTTGCAAGTCAGTTTGTATTGGGGGTGGGGAAGCGGGGTGGTGGGCGGGGGTCGCGAGACATGGCCAAAGCATCCCTGGGGGTCCCCAGCCAAAAAGGTTGAGAACCCCTGGTCTATTCCACAATACTGTTTATGTCTGGATAACTAGATAGGAGATGTTTTAGTTAACTTCCATGACAGTGAACTAGGTATCATTTGTTTTGATATAATCTCTTATTTAATCTGCATTTACAGACTTGTTGGCTGTGAGCTCGGATACAGTAAGACAGGTGTTGAAGCTGTGTCTTCAGCTCTCAGCTCTAATCCTTCCCATTTGAGAGAACTGGACCTCAGTGAAAACGGCCTGCAGTACTCAGGACTAGTGGAGCTGCTCTGTGCTTCACTGAAGAGCCCACACTGTAGACTGGAAGTTCTAAAGTAAGATACATTTACCACTTTTATTATGATCACTTCTGTTTTATTATTTACTGACAGTATTATGTGAATAGAATATGAATGCTGTGGTGAGAATGTATTAATAAGCTTGATGGTGAGACATGGTAGGCGAATAGGGAAAAAAAGTTAACTAATAGCTATCACAATGAAACTTCTCCAGTTGATTAATTATATTAAGACTAAGATCTTTTGTATTACAAGTTTTCTGAAATGATATGTTTAAATATGCAAATTATGCATTATATGCGCTAATTTGCATATACATTCCAGGACGATAAATCTGAAGATTGGATAAAGCCAGGTTCAAAAGTATGGTTTAATTTTGTTGACATATTAGAGACAAAGACAATTTTAGGGGATTTTCGATATCTCTAATTATCACTCCACAAATCAGAAAATAGTTTCAACAGGCATAAAAAACCCACATTTTTGCCATGTTTTAGGAATAAAATGTGATGTAAATCAGGCTGTGAATGAGAAATCAACGAACCCTTCTCTAAGTTCCTGCAGAATATAGTTATGAATAAGACTGGAAAGTTGTGTGCATGTGACTGTGTAGGTGTATGTGAGTGCAACTGAAGTGGAGATTCTTTGTCCCAGGTATGAGGAAAACTCATTTTGAGAAAACGGCCTTTAAAGATTTGTATTGTAAAATTCCAAAACGTTTTATTTGAAGCCACTATTTTGAGAAAAAATATCTCATCCAAACCTTGGCAACAACATATAATGCCATATATCATTAGAAAGGTCTGGACCTCGAGCTGACTGTGGTTGGATCCAAATATGGTCACTTCCTTTGTACCAACAACCAATCATGAAAATAGAGAGGGTGGATTTTCACCCAGCAAAACGAGCTGTCATTGGCTAAAATAAACTACTAAAATAAACATCTAAATCTGTATTTTGACTGTTTATTTAGCTTTAGTTTGAAAGAAAACATGTTTAGGAAGCAAAATAGCACAAAACTGAAAAATCATGATTTCACTTGCCATGTCTCGCCTTAAATGCTTGTTCCAACCCGTCACTTATGTTCTTAGTTGGCCGCTAAAAAAAATAACATCTGAGAGGTTATGATCTTCTTTTTCATAATATTGGGGGAAATCAAACTAACATTCAGTCTTCATAGTCTTTGATATCTAAATTGTTATCTTCCTGTTATTCTGTGCTGTCATGGTGTTGTCTATTCCACACTCTGCTGCTCTAAATACTAGATAACTAGATTTGTTCCAGTTAACTTCCATGACAGTGAACTATAGGTATCATTCATTTTGTATTGATAATCTCTTATTTAATCTGCATTTACAGACTTGCTGGCTGTGAGCTCAGTGAGACCGATGTTGAAGCTGTGTCTTCAGCTCTCAGCTCTAATCCTTCCCATTTGAGAGAACTGGACCTCAGTGAAAACGACCTGCAGGACTCAGGACTAGTGGAGCTGCTCTGTGCTTCACTGAAGAGCCCACACTGTAGACTGGAAGTTCTAAAGTAAGTTACCACTTTTATTATGATCACTTCTGTTTTATTATGTACTGTATTATGTGAATATAATATGATTGCTGTGGTGAGAATGTATTAATAAGCTTGATGGTGAGACATGGTAGGTGAATAGGGGAAAAAAGTTAACTAATAGCTATCACAATGAAACTTCTCCAGTTGATTAATTATATTAAGACTAGGATTCTTTTGTATTACTGAAATGATATGTTTAAAAATGCAAATTAGGCATTATATGCGCTAATTTGCATACATTCCGGGATGATAAATCTGAAGATCAGATAAAGCCAGTTTAAAAGTATGGTTTCATTGTGTTGACATATTAGAGACAAAGAAAATTAGGGGATTTTCGATATCTCTAATTATCACTCCACAAATCAGAAAATAGTGTAGGTGACTGTGTAGGTGTATGTGAGGGCAAATGAAGTGGAGATTCTTTGTCCCAGGTATGAGGAAAACTCATTTTGAGAAAACGGCCTTTAAAGATTTGTATTGTAAAATTCCAAAACGTTTTATTTGAAGCCACTATTTTGAGAAAAAATATCTCATCCAAACCTTGGCAACAACATATAATGCCATATATCATTAGAAAGGTCTGGACCCCGAGCTGACTGTGGTTGGATCCAAATATGGTCACTTCCTTTGTACCAACAACCAATCATGAAAATAGAGAGGGTGGATTTTCACCCAGCAAAACGAGCTGTCATTGGCTAAAATAAACTACTAAAATAAACATCTAAATCTGTATTTTGAATGTTTATTTTGCTTTAATTAAAAAAAAAAAAAAAAAAAAAAAAGTTTTCACTTGCCATGTCTCGCCTTAAATGCTTGTTCCAACCCGTCACTTATGTTCTTAGTTGGCCGCTATAAAAAATAACATCTGAGAGGTTATGATCTTCTTTTTCATAATATTGGGGGAAATCAAACTAACATTCAATCTTCATAGTCTTTGATATCTAAATTGTTATCTTCCTGTTATTCTGTGCTGTCATTGTGTTGTCTATTCCACACTCTGCTGCTCTAAATACTAGATAACTAGATTTGTTCCAGTTAACTTCCATGACGGTGAGTCGGTGAACTATAGGTATCATTCATTATGTATTGATAATCTCTTATTTAATCTGCATTTACAGACTTGTTGGCTGTAAACTCAGTAAGACAGGTGTTGAAGCTGTGTCTTCAGCTCTCAGCTCTAATCCTTCCCATTTGAGAGAACTGGACCTCAGTGAAAACTACCTGGAGGACTCAGGACTAGTGGAGCTGCTCTGTGCTTCACTGAAGAGCCCACACTGTAGACTGGAAGTTCTAAAGTAAGATACATTTACCACTTTTATTATGATCACTTCTGTTTTATTATTTACTGACAGTATTATGTGAATATAATATGATTGCTGTGGTGAGAATGTATTAATAAGCTTGATGGTGAGACATGGTAGGTGAATAGGGGAAAAAAGTTAACTAATAGCTATCACAATGAAACTTCTCCAGTTGATTAATTATATTAAGACTAGGATTATTTTGTATTACTGAAATGATATGTTTAAAAATGCAAATTAGGCATTATATGCGCTAATTTGCATACATTCCGGGATGATAAATCTGAAGATCAGATAAAGCCAGTTTAAAAGTATGGTTTCATTGTGTTGACATAAAAGAGACAAAGAAAATTAGGGGATTTTCGATATCTCTAATTATCACTCCACAAATCAGAAAATAGTGTAGGTGACTGTGTAGGTGTATGTGAGTGCAACTGAAGTGGAGATTCTTAGTCCCAGGTATGAGGAAAACTCATTTTGAGAAAACGGCCTTTAAAGATTTGTATTGTAAAATTCCGAAACGTTTTATTTGAAGCCACTATTTTGAGAAAAAATATCTCATCCAAACCTTGGCAACAACGTATAATGCCATATATCATTAGAAAGGTCTGGACCTCGAGCTGACTGTGGTTGGATCCAAATATGGTCACTTAATTCCTTTGTACCAACAACCAATCATGAAAATAGAGAGGGTGGATTTTCACCCAGCAAAACGAGCTGTCATTGGCTAAAATAAACTACTAAAATAAACATCTAAATCTGTATTTTGACTCTTTATTTAGCTTTAGTTTGAAAGAAAACATGTTTAGGAAGCAAAATAGCACAAAACTGAAAAATCGTGATTTCACTTGCCATGTCTCGCCTTAAATGCTTGTTCCAACCCGTCACTTATGTTCTTAGTTGGCCGCTAAAAACAAAATACATCTGAGAGGTTATGATCTTCTTTTTCATAATATTGGGGGAAATCAAACTAACATTCAGTCTTCATAGTCTTTGATATCTAACTTGTTATCTTCCTGTTATTCTGTGCTGTCATGGTGTTGTCTATTCCACACTCTGCTGCTCTAAATACTAGATAACTAGATTTGTTCCAGTTAACTTCCATGATGGTGAACTAGGTATCATTTGTTTTGATATAATCTCTTATTTAATCTGCATTTACAGACTTGTTGGCTGTGATCTCAGTAAGACAGGTGTTGAAGCTGTGTCTTCAGCTCTCAGCTCTAATCCTTCCCATTTGAGAGAACTGGACCTCAGTGAAAACGACCTGCAGGACTCAGGACTAGTGGAGCTGCTCTGTGCTTCACTGAAGAGCCCACACTGTAGACTGGAAGTTCTAAAGTAAGATACATTTACCACTTTTATTATGATCACTTCTGTTTTATTATGTACTGTATAATGTGAATATAATATGAATGCTGTGGTGAGAATGTATTAATAAGCTTGATATAATGGTAGACATGTTTCAAAGTAAAATCTGTAAAATCTCTTTAAGGCGAAGGTATCGGCTACTTCATCATATAACAGCGTTTATCACAACGCGTTGAGGAGTTTGTAGATCTGCTATTTTTGACTTGCGACAAGTTGTAGCTACGCCACAGTTATCAAGCTTCTTAATAATATTATATTAACACTTTAAGGACTATAGATTAATATAATCAGACCACCTAGGCTGACGGGATTGATCAATTACCTTTGGAGCATAACGCATATACTGTAAGTATTTGCAGCTTTGATTCACGAAACCCGGCGTAAAATAGTCCCATGGTTTGTTGTTGAAGAGAAAAACATGCCGCCATTACGATGTGAAACGAAAACAGCCTCCACAGCATGTTGTAGTCCAAACAAACCCCGTTCACTTGCATCAAACTCATTTTCCCAGAAGCCCTAGCAGCCCAGAGCATGGCTAGATTTCCGGTTTTGTCATCATAACGCAACAGCCTCGTCACCAGGTCCGCGACAAATCCGCTCTTTTATAATTATTAAAAAACGGCGAATTAAACACATTAAACAAATAGCGGGTTTAGCGTATTACGCAGCACCGACACATGGATTAAATAGCGGGGAACACGGGTTAGGCAGTAGTGTTAATTAATATTAATGTTACGAAAGAAAGAAAGAGACAAACATTGTAATAATAGCCGATCTGCAAACTCACTGTGAGGCGTTGTGAGCTTGTATCTCTTTAAGGCAAATGTATCGGCTACTTCATCATATAACAGCGTTTATCACAACGCGTTGAGGAGTTTGTAGATCTGCTATTTTTGACTTGCGACAAGTTGTAGCTACGCCACAGTTATCAAGCTTCTTAATAATATTATATTAACACTTTAAGGACTATAGATTAATATAATCAGACCACTTATTAATGTTACGAAAGAAAGAAAGAGACAAACATTGTAATAATAGCCGATCTGCAAACTCACTGTGAGGCGTTGTGAGCTTGTAGATTTGTAATATTTTCGCATTCATGTAATGCCTACAATTCCGATTGCTTCTAAGGGTAGTTGGGGGGGGGGGGGGGGGTCCCCAGTTCAAATATGATTACGGTATGTTGGAGGCCAGGGTTTGTTTTAATGGAACTAAAGCATCCAGGTGTGAAGGCACCCTAAGTGGGACAAGAGAGTCCTTTAATAGATGCTGGAAGCTGGTTCTAAATCCAGGAATAATGCATATTTAAATGTGTTATTTATTAATTAATCTATTCATTTATTTATGTATATTTCCATCTTGTGTTTCAGACTGGCTCACTGCGGCCTGTCAGAGACATGCTGTGAAGCTCTGGCCTCAGCTGTAAGCTCTAATCCCTCCCTAAGAGAGTTGGACCTGAGCCTCAACGTGGTGAATGATTCAGTTCTGGAGAACTGCAAGTGAGTAGACTTGGGCTGTGTCCATGTTGGACAGTGCAGTGTTTCCCTTAACAGTGTATCTCTGACACAAAGGGCCCTATCTTGTGTCAGGGGCACTTTCTCCGTAATTTGTGGATTTAGCATTGTGTAAGAGGCGTTCCCCCATTAAATTAGCTATCTTATGCCACAGTCTAAATCCTTAAAACACCTCCGCTACCCGTTACATTATGCATAGGTGTGGTTTGGGCGTTACGCAACATAAACCAATCAGTGTGCCAGGTACCATAATCCATTATACCTGGAGTGAACCTTATGGAAGAGCAACGCGTGCTGCCTTGGAATACATTTAAATTAGATACAGAGGGTTGTTGTGTGTGTTCACATTACGGGTGGTTTGAAGAGACGATTTCCGTTGTCCTAAACCTGTGTGCATAAGATAGCAAATATAGGGAAAGCGCATCAACACGCGTACAGACACACCTCCAGCCGCAAACATGTATAGTGGGTTGTGTGGCCGCAAGATAACGTTTACGCATAGTGGAAGCTCCTAAATGAGTAATTCACGTAAAGTGTTTAATGCTTGCGGGTAAGGCATGGGATACGATACAGCCCAAAGTCACAAATCATGAGAAGAACAACAACACAATGCAGTGCCTCAAAGAAACTCTAGGATAGCAGACGTAAACAATGAACATCTGTCTAAACAACAATATATGTGCATCACGAAGGTATAAAAGGACAGTGGAGTGCTATAGGGGTTAAGGTGGAGTCTGAGGAGGTGATGAGATCCAAACTGGGCAGCAGTGAGTGTGTCTGGATGAGCTGCAGGGCCAAGATAATGACAGGAGAAACACTGTAGTGTCAGCTAGTGGAGACGTTGTGTTAGACAGTTAGACATTGATGCATTGTTGTTCTACTTCCTACAGAGTGAAACACTGTAGTGTCAGCTAGTGGAGACGTTGTGTTAGACAGTTAGACATTGATGCATTGTTGTTCTACTTCCTACAGAGTGAAACACTGTAGTGTCAGCTAGTAGAGACGTTGTGTTAGACAGTTAGACATTGATGCATTGTTGTTCTACTTCCTACAGAGTGAAACACTGTAGTGTCAGCTAGTGGAGACGTTGTGTTAGACAGTTAGACATTGATGCATTGTTGTTCTACTTCCTACAGAGTGAAACACTGTAGTGTCAGCTAGTGGAGACGTTGTGTTGGACAGTTAGACATTGATGCATTGTTGTTCTACTTCCTACAGAGTCAAACATGGAGGAGAAGATTGGCTTACTAATCCTCAACTGAGTCAACTCATTACAAAACGTGAGTATCTGTGTCTACATTAACATTTTATATACCGTTGTATACTTGGTTGATGTTGTCCTGAAAACTCTTGTGCTCTCTACTCTCTGCTCTTGGCCTGGTCCTTAACACATTCTGACCTGAGATCAGATTCGTGGAAAGGTTTCCACTGGACACACACTGGTCTCATGAACCCATTCTGACCTGAGATCAGATTCTAAAAATGTCAGTCGTTCTTCGATTTTTAAAAAATAGCAGACCTACAAGCTCGTATCGCGCCACTCGGTGGCGCGATATGAGCTTGTAGATCTGCTATTTTTAAATAGCTAAAGCATAACATGATGCTAACACCAAAATGGGTGCCCGGTCAGAATGGCTTAACACATCAAGATGAGGTCATGTGGTTTGACAGAAACAATGGGCCTCATTCACTAACCTGGTCGTAAACAACATGTATTTCGTCTATATTGGCATAAGTTCAGTTCTGACGTGCGATGCATGAAAGGTGGTGCAGAGCCGTGATGTGTGCAGATCACAGGTGGATCTCGTTTTGGTTTGAAAGTCACAAGTGATCTCCCGTGTCGATCATTGGCATGGTTCCACGCTCCATTTAACACCATACAAGACAACTGGAAATATAAATCACACGTGTGTGAACTGAGCGGTGCAACTATACATTTACTGTTACAGTTACTGTACTGCACTGTGCTCTGTACTGTATTGTAGTGTACTGTGCTCTATGCTGTACTTTGATTATTTTGGGGAAAAATAGTTAGTTACCGTGTGTTAGACGACACGTACACAGACAGGTACACGGTAACACAGCGAGACAGACAGGTACACAGAGAGACAGACAGGTACACAGAGAGACAGACAGGTACACATAGAGACAGACAGGTACACAGAGAGACAGACAGGTACACAGAGAGACAGACAGGTACACAGAGAGACAGACAGGTACACAGAGAGACAGACAGGTACACATAGAGACAGACAGGTACACAGAGAGACAGACAGGTACACAGAGAGACAGACAGGTACACAGAGAGACAGACAGGTACACAGAGAGACAGACAGGTACACAGAGAGACAGACAGGTACACATAGAGACAGACAGGTACACAGAGAGACAGACAGGTACACAGAGAGACAGACAGGTAGAGACAGACAGGTACACAGAGAGACAGACAGGTACACAGAGAGACAGACAGGTACACAGAGACAGACAGGTACACAGAGAGACAGACAGGGACACAGAGACAGACAGGTACACATAGAGACAGACAGGTACACATAGAGACAGACAGGTACACATAGAGACAGACAGGTACACATAGAGACAGACAGGTACACATAGAGACAGACAGGTACACACAGAGACAGACAGGTACACAGAGAGACAGACAGGTACACATAGAGACAGACAGGTACACAGAGAGACAGACAGGTACACAGAGACAGACAGGTACACAGAGAGACAGACAGGTACACATAGAGACAGACAGGTACATAGAGACAGACAGGTACACATAGAGACAGACAGGTACACAGAGACAGACAGGTACACAGAGAGACAGACAGGTACACATAGAGACAGACAGGTACACAGAGACAGACAGGTACACAGAGAGACAGATAGGTACACAGAGAGACAGACAGGTACACAGAGAGACAGACAGGTACACAGAGACAGACAGGTACACAGAGAGACAGACAGGTACACAGAGAGACAGACAGGTACACAGAGAGACAGACAGGTAGAGACAGACAGGTACACAGAGAGACAGACAGGTACACAGAGAGACAGACAGGTACACAGAGACAGACAGGTACACAGAGAGACAGACATTTTAATTGTATTGAGTCTTAATTTAGTCGACTAAAACTAGACTAAGATAAATAATGTACAAATGACTAAAATAGGACTAAATCTGTTGCCAAAATTAACACTGCAGTGAGTTTGTGTGTGTGTGTGTGTGTGTGTGTGTGTGTGTGTGTGTGTGTGTGTGTGTGTGTGTGTGTGTGTGTGTGTGTGTGTGTGCGCGTGCGCGTACATGCGTCAGTCAGTGAATGCTGTATTTAATGTTTACTGTGTTGTTTTCTCATCAGATTTCCAGCGTCTCACACTGGACTCAAACACAGCACACCGTAAGCTCTCTCTGTCTGAGGACAACAGGAAGGTCACATGGGGGTCACAGAGGTCAGGGGGTCAGCGTCCTCCTGATCACCCAGACAGGTTTGATGACCTTGATCAGGTTCTGAGTTCACAGAGTGTGACTGGACGCTGTTCCTGGGAGGTAGAGTGCAGTGGACGGGTTCATATAGCAGTGGCTGACGGAACAATCAGCAGGAAAGGAGGTGGTGGTGACTGTTGGTTTGGATGGAATGATAAGTCCTGGGGTCTGGACTGTGATGGTGTTGATGGTTCCAGGTACTCTGTCATACACAACGGACAGACGACTGTCCTCCCTGTCTCTGCCTCTAAAGGCTCCAACAGAGTATCAGTGTATGTGGACCGTCCCGCTGGGACTCTGTCCTTCTACACAGTGTGCTCTGACTCACTGAGACACCTGTACACCTTCCAGACCAGGTCCACTGGACCTCTCTATGCTGGGTTCAGGTTCTGGAGGTCCTCCCCCTCCGCCTCAGTGCGTCTGTGTGAGCAGTAAGTATAATGACACACACACACACACACACACACACACACACACACACACACACGTAACACACACACACACACACACGTAACACACACACACACACACACACACACACACACACACACACACACACACACACACACACACACACACACACACACACACACACACACACACACACACACACACACACACACACACACACACACACACACACACACACAGGGTTCTGGTTCTCCTCCTCCTCAGCGTGTCTGTGTGAGCAGTAAGTATAATGACACACATTTAATTGTAGTCCTATTTTAGTCATTTGTACATCATTTAGTCTTAGTCTAGTCTTAGTCTTAGTTTTTGATGAATTGAACAATGTGGACCCTGTTGTAAACAAGTGTAATGCTTAATTGGGTCGTCCACTCACAGTTGACAGTCTTTGTATTGAGTTTGTGCTTAAAATGTACTGTAAATTCTACAAACTGTTAATAAATATTTCAATCAATCAATCAATCAAGTCGACTAAATTAAGACTCAATACAATTCAAATGTAATGTAATGTAAAAAAGATCCTCACTGTCGGGGGCAGAATGTCTTAACCCATTTTAGGCGGGAACCCATTTTGGTGTCAGCATCATGTCGTGCTTTAGCTATTGAAAAACAGCAGACCTACAAGCTCATAGCGCGCCACCGAGTGGCGCGCTATGAGCTTGTAGGTCTGCATTTTTAGAATCTGATCTCAGGTCAGAATGGGTTAAAGTCTCCACAGTGTGATTTCATTTGAACTGGGGACCCCCCCCCCCCCCCCCCCCCACACACACACACACACACACACACACACACACACACACACACACAAACAAATCTGTTTAGCATTATGTCACTCAAAGTTAACATTGGAAACTATAATTGATTTTGTGTGTGTGTGTGTGTGTGTGTGTGTGTGTGTGTGTGTGTGTGTCTCTCTCTAGACCCTCTGGACTCCATCATTCCAACATGGACACAGTGAGGACAGAACCCTCTGGACTCCATCATTCCAACATGGACACAGTGAGGACAGAACCCTCTAGACTCCATCATTCCAACATGGACACAGTGAGGACAGAACCCTCTAGACTCCATCATTCCAACATGGACACAGTGAGGACAGAACCCTCTAGACTCCATCATTCCAACATGGACACAGTGAGGACAGAACCCTCTAGACTCCATCATTCCAACATGGACACAGTGAGGACAGAACCCTCTAGACTCCATCATTCCAACATGGACACAGTGAGGACAGAACCCTCTAGACTCCATCATTCCAACATGGACATAGTGAGGACAGAACCCTCTGCTCTGCACAATAATCACAGTGACTGAACACCAGGAAAGACACTGATCGTTTCCTGTCTGCTTTGTTGTGTCTTTCAGAGCCATTTTGAACCCAGTGTGCACGCAGAGCAGTCGACCAATCAGTACAGGTGAGTTATCCTAGTCAACCAATCACTACAGGTGAGTTATCCTAGTCAACCAATCAGTACAGGTCAGTTATCCTAGTCAACCAATCAGTACAGGTGAGTTATCCTAGTCAACCAATCAGTACAGGTCAGTTATCCTAGTCAACCAATCAGTACAGGTGAGTTATCCTAGTCAACCAATCACTACAGGTCAGTTATCCTAAACACAGGACAGTCAACCAGTGTTGTTTTTGGCAGCAAATTTCTATTTCAGTTTTAGTCACATTTTAGTCACCTGGAATGTCTTAGTGTTAGTCTAGTTTTACTAGTCGACTAAATGTCATAAGATTTTAGTCGACTAAAGTGTATTTTGAACTTGTGAAATACGAGTACTTTTACTTTTAGTACTTTACGTACATTTTTATGCCAATACTTTTGTACTTTCACTCGAGTACATTTTTAATACGGGACTTCTACTTGTAACGGAGTACGTCTACATTGCAGTATTTATACTTTCACTTAGTACTTTCATTTCACCACCGGTCACAGGTTCAAGTTCTCCAGGTCGGGGCTGTTCCAGTGCAGCGAGACAGCGTTGGTGTTTGAAACGACAGGCGAAGGAGAGGTCCTCTACAGGACTGTTCAGTGGGAGGAGAGATGGTTCCAGCCAACAGGAAGGACTCCTGCAGGTCCTCTGTTTGACATCCAGTGTCCTCAGAAGTCTGTCTGCCAGCTACACCTGCCACACTGTGACATCACACCTGGTGAGTCAGCTACACCTGCCACACTGTGACATCACACCTGGTGAGTTATAGCTACACCTGCCACACTGTGACGTCACACCTGGTGAGTCAGCTACACCTGCCACACTGTGACATCACACCTGGTGAGTCAGCTACACCTGCCACACTGTGACATCACACCTGGTGAGTCACTGTTGAGACTTGGATGGTCAGAGCGGCGTGATTACATACGAAGTCAATGCAAAGACCAGAAGTTGTGCGGACGGGCATGGCGCGAACAAAGCTAACAGCCACCTGGTGTCTATATCTATATATAGATTTAAATGTTCCAGTTCATAGCCTACTGCAGGCCTGGTTGACTATAGAGGATTTAAATGTTACAGTTCATAGCCTACTGCAGTCCTGGTTGACTATAGATTTAAATGTTCCAGTTCATAGCCTACTGCAGGCCTGGTTGACTATAGATTAAAATGTTCCAGTTCATAGCCTACTGCAGGCCTGGTTGACTATAGAAGATTGAAATGTTCCAGTTCATAGCCTACTGCAGGCCTGGTTGACTAGAGAAGATTTAAATGTTCCAGTTCATAGCCTACTGCAGGCCTGGTTGACTAGAGAAGATTTAAATGTTCCAGTTCATAGCCTACTGCAGAAGACATTTTGAAGCTCTTAATTGCTACTAAAATGATATATTGTTCATTTGGAGAAATCCATCATATAACAAGTAAGTCAATGAGTGAGAAGCACAGAGTGGAGTGGGTGGGGCTTAGCGGAGGGTGAAGTGGTTTAGACATTGTGTTCAGATTAGGTTTACATGGAGTGGAATCTATAACGTAATGTTATTTCCCCCACAGGTGATCTGTCCGTGGCCCACATCACAGACAAGGGTCTGGAACTCTTACAACCACAGAGAGTGACCCAGACTCATGTGGTTGTAAATGTGAACCATCTGTCTCTCTTTGGGATCCTGGGAAGAGTCTGGAGCTACTTTCAACAGAAACGTGCTCAGGTGTTGCTGTTCCGTCAAGAGTCACCGATACGGAGGACGATGAGTGTGTTACTGCTGCCCAGTAATGTGTCTTACAGAGATGTAAATATATCTGTTAATTAATGTGTCTTACAGAGAGGTAAATATATCTGTTAAGTAATGTGTCTTACAGAGAGGTAAATATATCCGTTAAGTAATGTGTCTTACAGAGAGGTAAATATATCCGTTAAGTAATGTGTCTTACAGAGAGGTAAATATATCCGTTAAGTAATGTGTCTTACAGAGAGGTAAAATATATCTGATGAAACTGCCATAAGCAATAATATGTCAACATTGTAATTACTTTTTGTGGTATTCAGACATACAGTGAAAGGCAAGCACGTTGATTTATTTATTCATTTATTTATATTTCTAACTCCATTACACCTATTCAACACCACGCCCAGGTAACAATAAATACATACAAATAAATTTGCAACCCATCTAGTCCAGACTCTAGAGAAGGACAAGTCCCTTTTAGTCCATAAATGTAAGCAACAATAACAACATTATCAAAACACTTAACACTTCATATTTTATATATTATATCTTCTTCCCAAAAGGACTTCCAAACTAGGAAGGGTATGGCCTGGTCAGCCTGCAATGACATGCATAAGATCTGGTCATCCCAGCTTAGTAAGATGTTAAAATATTTAGGACGACCGTCGAGCCGATTCTACTCTATGGCTCCGAGACATGGACACTTTCAAAGAAACTAGAGAAACGGCTGGATGGCACCTTACACCCGCCTTCTGCGGTCGAAAGATTATGATAATTCTTGAACTTTGTTACACAGTCAAAATGATTTTCCTTGGATCATTACAGAATGAAATAGATATTTTAGAAAGCAAATCTGTTCTGAAACATTGATGTTCTATTCGATAAAGAGTGTTACCTTCACAAAAGGGTCTTTTCTGAGCTTCTGTTGCTGTCGGAGTGAACACTTATTAGCTTGTGGACCCCCATGAGAGAAGATGTGCCAGGGACCCCCATAAGAGAAGATGTGCTATAGGGACCCCCATAAGAGAAGATGTGACAGGGACCCCCATAAGAGAAGATATGCCAGGGACCCCCATGAGAGAAGATGTGCCAGGGACCCCCATGAGAGAAGATGTGCCAGGGACCCCCATAAGAGAAGATGTGTACGGCTCAACCCGTTTAATTTCAAGGACCCCCAGTTTGACATGCATTAGTCTACGGACCCCCATTTAATGGCATTTCTATCTCTGGGACCCCCAATTTGTATTGTAAAACCAATGTTAATTTAACTCTGAGAGTGTACAAATGGAACCAAATGGACCCGTTACGGTGCATTTGGTTCCATTTGTACACTCTGGAACTCCCTCAAGGACCCCTGGGGGTCCCCGGGCCCAACTTTGGGAAACTCTGCCTACCTAAATACCGGCCACTTTGAATGAACCATCTGATCAAACTGTGTTGGTGTCATTATAGGTGAAAGTATGAATGAACCATCTGATCAAACTGTGTTGGTGTCATTATAGGTGAAAGTATGAATGAACCATCTGATCAAACTGTGTTGGTGTCATTATAGGTGAAGGGAGTTCATGAAAACAAGCAACGCATCGAGCCGGTCACCGCCAACTGTGTTCTCATCCCAAACCAACGCTACAGTCTGTCAGTGCTGCAGTGTCCTTCACAGGAAGTACAACCTGAGGTACGTATTAAACCTACAGTCTGTCAGTGTGTCCTTCACAGAAAGTACAACCTGAGGTACATATTAAACCTACAGTCTGTCAGTGTGTCCTTCACAGAAAGTACAACCTGAGGTACGTATTAAACCTACAGTCTGTCAGTGTGTCCTTCACAGAAAGTACAACCTGAGGTACATATTAGACCTACGTTTAGGTCTGTTTATTGTATGGTAAAGCTGCAGTGTGAGTCAAGGAAACTGTTATTTTCACTCCTTCGCCACTACTAACATTATTACTAGTATAACCACTACAAAATACATTTATTCTCTCAGGCTTATGGCATGTAGTTTTTGATTGTTGTTGGTACATTTTGTAAAGCGTCCTTGGGTTCATGAAAAGCGCTATATAAATTCAAGCTATTATTATTATTATTACAACTATACTACCAATACTAATATTATTACTGCTGCTACAATCACTACATAGCAAGCACTACTGTATCACTACTACCATTAGTATACAACTATAATCACTACTGTATCACTACTACCATTAGTATACAACTATAATCACTACTGTATCACTACTACCATTAGTATACAACTATAATCACTACTGTATCACTACTACCATTAGTATACAACTATAATCACTACTGTATCACTAATACCATTAGGATACAACTATAATCACTACTGTATCACTACTACCATTAGTATACAACTATAATCACTACTGTATCACTACTACCATTAGTATACAACTATAATCACTACTGCATCACTAAAAAGGTCTCTGTTTTCAGGCTGCACCTTATTTTGAAGACTATGGACCAAATTACCATCCAACGTTCGTGGTGAAAATGGACGTCAATGCAGAAAACTTCTCAATGAAATTACTGAGCCCCGACTCTGGACCGGTCTGGCAGCAAAACATTACCCTGGAAGGTAAAGTTATGGACTTTCATTCAACCTTGGGATGTAGCAAGCCGGTCTCACCCAAATACGGAGAAATGGCACAGATTGGCAATTCAAATACACACACCTAGAAAACCCCCAAATCCGTACATATTACACTGACACTGAAATGCTCCACATAGGGGCCCCTCCTCATAGGGGACCCTCCCCATAGGGGCCCCTATCTCCACATAGGGGCCCCTCCGTCAGCCGTCTCTATGCTCCTCATATGGGCCCCTATCTCCACATAGGGGCCCCTCCACATAGGGGCCCCTATCTCCACATAGGGGCCCCTCCACATAGGGGCCCCTCCGTCAGCCGTCTCTATGCTCCTCATAGGGGCCCCTATCTCCTCATAGGGGCCCCTCCGTCAGCCGTCTCTACCCAACCTGAGCCACGAGGTACACCCATAGAGGTATAGAGGGAGGGCAGAATCCATTTGTACCGGCCAACGGGCCGGCCGGTGCGATAGGTCGGCCGGTCGTTTGATATGTCGGCCGGTATATGTATAACCTTGAGACCCCCAAAGACGCCCCCGGGGGGGGCGACACGATTCCAACGAGCCCACCCCCATCCAAAACGGTTGAGAAATGGCCGAATGGCCGACATATCCACGGACCGGCCGACATATCAAACGACCGGCCGACATATCCACGGACCGGCCGACCTATCGCACCGGCCGGGGGTGGGCCGGTACAAATGGATTCTGCCCTTGCTGGAGGTATAGAAGGATACAGCCCCCCCCCCCCCGAGCCATTCATTTCAATGGAAGTTGCTCAGTGGCGTTTTGAAGCACCCGGAAGACTGCCGGAAGTACCGTTATAACTCAACGGCTCCAATGAGCGGAAGTTAAGCCTGGGATGACGCACCGTTACGCACATGACGTCACCGAACGTCACGTCCACTTCCATGGAACGTGCTGCAGTTCCACTTTTGGCCAGTAGGTCGTAGGCAGCGTCAACGTTGGAGTAGCCTTACTGGGGGGGCGTGGGGACGCCACCGAGCACGCTGAAGCGCGCCAGTTGGGGTGCAGTAATTAGTTTAGACAGTTTTTGGTTTAGACTAGTCATTGGTTAGACCAGTCATTAGTCCTACAACTACAACCTATCTCAAACCCTCACCCTAAACCTAACCTTAACCCTCACCCTAAACCTAACCTCCCACGAGGCAGGGGAGGCATACTTTGGTTAGACATAGCATTGGTTAGACATGGGTTACGGTTAGGTTTAGGTGTGCTGCCTCCCACCTCCTACCGTAACCCATGTCTAACCAATGCTATGTCTAACCAAAGTATGCCTCCCCGCCAGTTGTCGCGTGGAACTTTGTGAAGTTCGGTAGAGCCGACTCAGCCCCGGTCGAGTTGCAACCGAATCGCAAACCCGATCTCACTCTCCCTCACGCGGTGAAATAGCAATATGTCGCGGTCAAAACAGTAGTAGTGTAATATGTAGGGATTGTGTGGGTTTATGTCGGGACTTGCCAGTCCGTGCTATTTCACCGTGGTGAGATGGGCCTCGGTGGTTCGTTTCTGTTCATAATTTGAACACTTATTTCTTCCTGCACAATCTACAGGAGCGGCTGCTTCCATACCAGCACAATCTGCAGGAGCGGCTGCTTCCATACCAGCACAATCTGCAGGAGCGGCTGCTTCCATACCAGGTGAGTCTCTAGCTTGTAGATCTGTTGTTACTTCCATACCAGGTGAGTCTCTAGCTTGTAGATCTGTTGTTACTTTGGATGTTTTAGCGTGACGCTGTAGTGAGGTCAAGTAGGACGTTAATTCATGAACAAACACGTTTAAATAAGGAGATAAGAGATGAGAGATTTCTGCAGCAACGATCTATAACGATATCTATAACGCGCACACACACTGTGTGTATATATATATATATATATATATATATATATATATATATATATATATATATATATATATATATACTATCAGCACAAACTGTATCACTTTACTGCAATTTTTAGAATAAGAATTGTTAGCTCCTATAGGGCACTTTCCATTTTAAAACAATGTCAAATGAAAACCAACAACTCAACGTTCAATCCTCCTTAACTTCAGCGAAACACTTTGTGGACCAACATCGGCGTTCCCTGGTTGACAAGGTGAGGAATGTGGGTCCCATCCTAGATGTACTCTTTGAGAAGGACATCATAGACAATGAGGGCTACAGCATTGTGGAGTCCAAGCCCACCACTCGGGACAAGATGAGGGCAATCTATGCTCTCCTGACCTCCAGCAGAGGCAGAGACACTTTGTACAAAGCTCTCCAGGAATACGAGCGTTCTCTCCTTGAAGATCTGTAAGTCATTTGCATTTAATTAAACCATTTTGGGGCGGGGGCGGGAACCCCTTGTGGTGTTTCAACCCATTCTGACCTGAGATCAGATTCATACGAGGTTTCCACTGGACACACACTGGTCTGATTAACCCATTCTGACCTGAGATCAGATTCTAAAAATGTCAGTCGTTCTTCGATTAAAAAAAAAATAGCAGACCTACAAGCTCGTAGCGCGCCACTCGGTGGCGCGCTATGAGCTTGTAGATCTGCTATTTTTCAATAGGTAAAAGCATAACATGATGCTAACACCAAAATGGGTGCCCGGTCAGAATGGGTTAAAGCATTATGTTATACTTTAGCTGTTGAAAAATGGCAGATCTACAAGCTATACGAACTTGTAGGTCTTTTTTTTGTTAATCGTGAGAATGTGCCTCGAATCTTTGAATATATATTATTACAGAGTGAACATTTTAACTCAAATCTTTGCTACTGGGGAGGTCCCTGGAACAACATATTATTTTCAGATGGGGGTCGATGGCCAATTACATATAATTGTTGGGGTCCTTGACATGAAATATTGAGCACCACTGATACAGAAACATGAGGTATTTCAGAAAACTGTCAGAATTTAGAAGACATTTTATACATTTCGACGTCGGGCCTAAATGGGTTAAATTGTTTTTATTTTTACAAGAGAATGGAGCTTTCCGGGCCGTGTTATTTGAATCATTATAATTCATCCTCTTGATTCCCAAGAGCCCCACACTTTCATTACAATGTTAATCTACAGATTAATGAGAACCTTTGTGAACCTGTACATATTTATTAATGTACGATCAGCCCTTAAAACAAGGCTCCAGACCTCCCAAAACAAACTGGTAAGGCTACTACTTGGCCTCACTCCCCGAACCCACCTCACCCCTGCCCACTTTGACAGGCTGGAATGGCTTAGGGTTGACGACAGAGTACAACATCTTGCAATAATGGGTCTGGTCCACAAGATTCACTACACCACCAAGATACCCGTATACCTGTCTAAATACTTCACTAGGATACCCATGTACCTGTCTAAATACTTCACTAAGATACCCATGTACCTGTCTAAATACTTCACTAAGATACCCATGTACCTGTCTAAATACTTCACTAAGATACCCATGTACCTGTCTAAATACTTCACTAAGATACCCATGTACCTGTCTAAATACTTCACTAAGATACCCACGTACCTGTCTAAATACTTCACCAAGATACCCATGTACCTGTCTAAATACTTCACCAAGATACCCATGTACCTGTCTAAATACTTCACTAAGATACCCATGAACCCGTCTAAATACTTCACTAAGATACCCATGTACCTGTCTAAATACTTCACTAAGATACCCATGAACCCGTCTAAATACTTCACTAAGATACCCATGTACCTGTCTAAATACTTCCTTAAAGGACAACTTTAGTTTTTTTCAACCAAGGTTCATGTTTTAGGTTGTTATTAGAGAAACTAAAAGATGAGTGTTCTTTTTTTTTTCATTTGCTGCTTTCTTTCGTTTTAAGGATTTTAGCAGTTTTTGACAGGGGGGCGGGGGCATTCGAGCATGGGGCTAAATATGTATTTTTTTACAACATTTTATAGCGATTTCTTTTTTAATTATTACTATTATATACTATAGTCCTAATAAACCCCTGGAAATTTCATCTGGCCACAAAACATCACGAGATCTACTGAATGTGTCAAACTGACATTGAGCCTATGACACACAGTGTAGATAGATAGAATACTTTGATAGATAGAATACTTTATTGGCAGTTTAAGAAAATTACAGAAATTGACATCATTTTTTTTTTAAACGCCAAATGGACTTAGACACAAAAAGCCTTCGCTTGTTTCCATTGTGGTCCTATGACACATGATGACACACAGTGTGGCTTCCCCCCCAGTAAGCTACCTTCAGATTCAGTAGATTCTGTGATATATTTGTGGCCAGATGCAATTTCCAGGGGTTTATTAGGGCTATAGTAAATAATAAAAAAATTAATCTCCATAATATTTTGTAAAAAAATACATATTTAGCACCATGCTCGAATGCCCCCGCCCCCCTGTACAAAACAGCTAAAATCCCTAAAATGAAAGAAAGCAGCAAATGGAAAAAAAATAACACTCATCTTTTAGTTTCTCTAATGACAACCTAAAACATGAACCTTAGTTGAAAAAAACTAAAGTTGTCCTTTAATGTAAATTAACCCACAACACCAGAGGGAGTTCAACAAACCGTCCATGTGCAACCCAGATTCGGCACAAACAAGGGACCAAATTAATATGGTTCCTATGCCACCAAAATGTGGGACGCCCTACCAACAGTCATTAAGACATGTGAATCCCTTGACTCCTTCAAAACTGCCCTCAAAGGGCACCTACGGACGGCTGCAATTTGAAACTGGCCCCGCCCCCGTAAAATGTGAATGTGTGTTTCTGCACAGATATGGTTATTCACAGCAGCGGTGTTGTTCTTCTCCTGTTAGGCAGTAAGTGATGCTGTTGATGGACCAGGAGTGCTGTGCTTCCCTGCTTGGCCACCAGATGTCCCCCTTCTTCGGGGGGGTGGGGGGGGGGGGGGGGGACGCACATTGTGATTGGCCGGAATGAGATGGTGTACAGTATGACGACGAGAGCGCCCCTCGCTTCACACAGGTGTGATTTTTATTGCTCTGTAAAGCTCTTTGAGCTGAACTTGAATGTCATGAAAAGTGCTGTACAAATACATGTATGTAAATGTAATGTAATATAGATCATTATTAAATATCACTGTCAGATGCATTCATGTATGTTTGATTTGTGACATTTCACGCAAACTGTGTAACTCACAATAATAGTTATGCCAATATAGGGTAGAATAAACAGATTTTACAGGACTTGACTTGGACTAGACTAGAAGTTAATGGTGTAACAATATGAACAAATCATATTTACTTATGCATGTGTTGTATCGATCTGTGTTGTTCGATTCATGGGTTAATTAGTCATGTTTGGACTACATACGCCCTACCAACAGTCATTAAGACATGCAAATCCCTTGACTCCTTCAAAACCGCTCTCAAAGGGCACCTACGGACGGCTGCAATTCGAAACTGGCCCCCGTAAAATTTGAACCACCCCCCCCCCACACCCCTTTTCCCCCTCACTGTATATGTTTCTTTTCCCTTTTTTGCCTCCTTTATGATGAAATCCTGTTCTGTTCTTTGACTACATAGAAGTGTCTATTTGTACGTCTCTAAATGTTTTGATGAATTGAACATGGTGGACCCTCTTGTAAACAAGAGTAATGCTTAATCGGGTCGTCCACTCACAGTTAACAGTCTTTGTATTGATTCTGTGCTTGAAATGTTCTGTAATTCTGCAAACTGTAAATAAATATTTCAATCAATACAGAACATTCTCCTTGGGTCCTGTGGTTTTATCCTAAACCTCAGAGAGGTGCCAGGACATGTCGCGCTTCTAATTCTACTAGTAAAGAACGTCTACTTCTTCAACGACACAGTTTAAAGGCATGTTTGCATACATCACGTTATAGCATTATCTCACCACCAGGGGGAGGTATAGAAGGGCTGATTACTAGCCTTGCTCAGGCTGTGTGGAGGTCCCATGTACCTGCTTCCACATGGTATAGGCTACATGGTACTAGTATTTACCTGGTTCCACATGGTATAGGCTACATGGTACTAGTATTTACCTGGTTCCACATGGTATAGGCTACATGGTACTAGTATTTACCTGCTTCCACATGGTATAGGCTACATGGTACTAGTATTTACCTGCTTCCACATGGTATAGGCTACATGGTACTAGTATTTACCTGGTTCCACATGGTATAGGCTACATGGTACTAGTATTTACCTGCTTCCACATGGTATAGGCTACATGGTACTAGTATTTACCTGCTTCCACATGGTATAGGCTACATGGTACTAGTATTTACCTGCTTCCACATGGTATAGGCTGCATGGTACTAGTATTTACCTGGTTCCACATGGTATAGGCTACATGGTACTAGTATTTACCTGGTTCCTCATGGTATAGGCTACATGGTACTAGTATTTACCTGGTTCCACATGGTATAGGCTACATGGTACTAGTATTTACCTGCTTCCTCATGGTATAGGCTACATGGTACTAGTATTTACCTGGTTCCACATGGTATAGGCTACATGGTACTAGTATTTACCTGGTTCCACATGGTATAGGCTACATGGTACTAGTATTTACCTGGTTCCACATGGTATAGGCTACATGGTACTGGTATTTGGGTTCCCAGATACTACGATGATGATAACAACATATTATGATGTCATCATGAGAGCTACAGAGCAGGCTAGTGATGTCATCATGAGAGCTACAGAGCAGGCTAGTGATGTCATCATGAAGCTACAGAGCAGGCTAGTGATGTCATCATGAAGCTACAGAGCAGGCTAGTGCGAGGCAGTGCAGAACAAACAGGATAAATCCAGGGTTTAATGAGGTTCAACTTTCACAGATAATGAACTCAGGTGTATTTAATGAACTCAGGTGTATTTAATGAACTCAGGTGTATTTAATGAACTCAGGTGTTTAATTAACTCAGGTGTATTTAATTAACTCAGGTGTATTTAATTAACTCAGGTGTATTTAATGAACTCAGGTGTATTTAATTAACTCAGGTGTATTTAGGCCAACATGAGGCAGTTTGCAAAGACAACACCAAACGTCCCAAAGGGAGAATAATGTCCAAACAGTGACTACCTTGTCTCCGGTCAGTCCTTGGGGTCCAGCTCCGTCCAGCCCTCAGCTCTCTGTCCGTCCTTGGACTGTTTGTTTGCTCTGCCATGTGCTCTCCCAGCTCTGCTGCTGCATGGCCCTCTGGGAGTTGGAGTGCTCTCCCAGCTCTGCTGCTGCACGGCCCTCTGGGAGTTGGAGTTCTCTCCCGGCTCTGCTGCTGCACGGCCCTCTGGGAGTTGGAGTTCTCTCCCAGCTCTACTGCTGCACGGCCCTCTGGGAGTTGGAGTTCTCTCCCAGCTCTGCTGCTGCATGGCCCTCTGGGAGTTGGAGAATTGTGTGTGTGTGTGAGAGAGAGAGAGAGAGAGAGAGAGAGAATGAATGAATGTAACATGTTACATTGGGTAAAATATACGTGTTTAGTGTCAGTGTGAAAAAATGTATACCACCAATGGACCCTCAAACTGTCTGCTAAAACAGCTAACTCCACCACTCATGTAAGTAATTGACAATATGTGACCAGATCTGACCGAGAGACTGCCATCGCGCAAATTCCAGCTTTTCACCAGAGGAGTTTTATTTTATTTTATGAGTTAATAGCACAGGCAGACTCTTCACATACTAGAGCTTGTCTGAAATAAGTGTCAGAGCTGAAATCGACATGTAAATATGAAATGAATGCTTAAACATGTAGCTAGGGACCACAGAAGTGTTTTCTCAACTCGCTGTTTCTCTGCAAGACATTACTCTATAAGCCATATCTCCAAAACTGTTGGGTCAAACTGAACAACCAACGTGTCAATTTGAAGCTATATGAGTAAAAAAAATCCGATGGCAGTCCCTCAGTCAAATGTAGTCACATATAAGTCGCCAACTTTGATGAGGCAGAATTGCTTTGTTTTCAAAATATAAGGTTTTCTTCATTTCCTGAAAAATGAAAATCTTTCATTTCCCTGAAAAATGGACATTTTGGAGTTAGGTGGTTTTCTCCCCGACAGCAGAGATATTCAACATCACAGGAAGCAATCGAAGTAAAACCTGTCTCAGTGCAAGGCCTCACTCACACTATACATGCACCAACATTAAAGTCCTGTCTGATTACATTAAACAATGTTAAACTCACCAACATTAAAGTCCTGTCTGATTGCATTAAACAATGTTAAACTCACCAACATTAAAGTCCTGTCTGATTACATTAAACAATGTTAAACTCACCAACATTAAAGTCCTGTCTGATTGCATTAAACAATGTTAAACTCACCAACATTAAAGTCCTGTCTGATCACATTAAACAATGTTAAACTCACCAACATTAAAGTCCTGTCTGATTGCATTAAACAATGTTAAACTCACCAACATTAAAGTCCTGTCTGATTACATTAAACAATGTTAAACTCACCAACATTAAAGTCCTGTCTGATTACATTAAACTATGTTAAACTCACCAACATTAAAGTCCTGTCTGATTGCATTAAACAATGTTAAACTCACCAACATTAAAGTCCTGTCTGACTGCATTAAACAATGTTAAACTCACCAACATTAAAGTCCTGTCTGATTACATTAAACAATGTTAAACTCACCAACATTAAAGTCCTGTCTGATTACATTAAACAATGTTAAACTCACCAACATTAAAGTCCTGTCTGATTACATTAAACAATGTTAAACTCACCAACATTAAAGTCCTGTCTGATTGCATTAAACAATGTTAAACTCACCAACATTAAAGTCCTGTCTGATTGCATTAAACAATGTTAAACTCACCAACATTAAAGTCCTGTCTGATTGCATTAAACAATGTTAAACTCACCAACATTAAAGTCCTGTCTGATTGCATTAAACAATGTTAAACTCACCGACATTAAAGTCCTGTCTGACTGCATTAAACAATGTTAAACTCACCAACATTAAAGTCCTGTCTGATTGCATTAAACAATGTTAAACTCACCGACATTAAAGTCCTGTCTGATTGCATTAAACAATGTTAAACTCACCGACATTAAAGTCCTGTCTGATTGCATTAAACAATGTTAAACTCACCAACATTAAAGTCCTGTCTGATTGCATTAAACAATGTTAAACTCACCAACATTAAAGTCCTGTCTGATTGCATTAAACAATGTTAAACTCACCAACATTAAAGTCCTGTCTGATTACATTAAACAATGTTAAACTCACCAACATTAAAGTCCTGTCTGATTGCATTAAACTATGTTAAACTCACCAACATTAAAGTCCTGTCTGATTACATTAAACAATGTTAAACTCACCAACATTAAAGTCCTGTCTGATTACATTAAACAATGTTAAACTCACCAACATTAAAGTCCTGTCTGATTGCATTAAACAATGTTAAACTCACCAACATTAAAGTCCTGTCTGATTACATTAAACAATGTTAAACTCACCAACATTAAAGTCCTGTCTGATTGCATTAAACTATGTTAAACTCACCAACATTAAAGTCCTGTCTGATTGCATTAAACTATGTTAAACTCACCAACATTAAAGTCCTGTCTGATTGCATTAAACAATGTTAAACTCACCAACATTAAAGTCCTGTCTGATTACATTAAACAATGTTAAACTCACCAACATTAAAGTCCTGTCTGATTGCATTAAACTATGTTAAACTCACCAACATTAAAGTCCTGTCTGATTACATTAAACAATGTTAAACTCACCAACATTAAAGTCCTGTCTGATTACATTAAACTATGTTAAACTCACCAACATTAAAGTCCTGTCTGATTGCATTAAACAATGTTAAACTCACCAACATTAAAGTCCTGTCTGATTGCATTAAACAATGTTAAACTCACCAACATTAAAGTCCTGTCTGATTGCATTAAACAATGTTAAACTCACCGACATTAAAGTCCTGTCTGACTGCATTAAACAATGTTAAACTCACCAACATTAAAGTCCTGTCTGATTGCATTAAACAATGTTAAACTCACCGACATTAAAGTCCTGTCTGATTGCATTAAACAATGTTAAACTCACCGACATTAAAGTCCTGTCTGATTGCATTAAACAATGTTAAACTCACCGACATTAAAGTCCTGTCTGATTGCATTAAACAATGTTAAATTCACCGACATTAAAGTCCTGTCTGATTGCATTAAACAATGTTAAACTCACCGACATTAAAGTCCTGTCTGATTGCATTAAACAATGTTAAACTCACCGACATTAAAGTCCTGTCTGATTACATTAAACAATGTTAAACTCACCAACATTAAAGTCCTGTCTGATTGCATTAAACAATGTTAAACTCACCAACATTAAAGTCCTGTCTGATTACATTAAACAATGTTAAACTCACCAACATTAAAGTCCTGTCTGATTGCATTAAACAATGTTAAACTCACCGACATTAAAGTCCTGTCTGATTGCATTAAACAATGTTAAACTCACCAACATTAAAGTCCTGTCTGATTGCATTAAACAATGTTAAACTCACAGACATCGCAGCTGTATATACGAAAAGCTTGAATTACCGTATCCTCTTTCTATCTGCAAAGTTTTTGTTTCATAAAAAATCCACCATAGAAATGTCATGAGCTGCTTTCTGTCAAGAAATGCCCTGCATTCGATTATTTGTCTAAGTGTCAGAGTTTGGAAGTGCTTGTTTTCAATAACAGAACATTGTTCTGCCTCCTGCATCATGTGACATTTAGAAACAGGTGGTACGGCAGGACGGTGGAGTGATTTACAACGAGCGCTTCCAAACTCCAACACTCCATAATGCTGCTCAATGTTCTGCCACTCAGTCTAGATGAGGGGGGGGGGGGGGGGGGGGGGGGTGTCCTGATGGGAAAACCATGCATGTGCATACTCTCTATTGTCATTATGCTAGGAACAGCTGTTGTTGATGGATGATTGTAGTGCGTCACTAAAGCGGTGTATTTCGATTTTGACTCAAAAGCAGACTCTGGAAAGAAAAATAAATACAGGGAAGACATATTTCAATATTGTAACCACACCTGGGGGTCTATTAGAGTAATGTTAACTCCGTACTAAACACCTGGGGGTCTATTAGAGTAATGTTAACTCCATACTAAACACCTGGGGGTCTATTAGAGTAATGTTAACTCCATACTAAACACCTGGGGGTCTATTAGAGTAATGTTAACTCCATAGACACATACAGAACACCTGGGGGTCTATTAGAGTAATGTTAACTCCATAGACTCCTAGAAAACACCTGGGGGTCTATTAGAGTAATGTTAACTCCATACTAAACACCTGGGGGTCTATTAGAGTAATGTTAACTCCATAGACACATACAGAACACCTGGGGCTCTATTAGAGTAATGTTAACTCCATAGACACATACAGAACACCTGGGGGTCTATTAGAGTACTGTTAACTCCATAGACACATACAGAACACCTGGGGGTCTATTAGAGTAATGTTAACTCCATAGACACATACAGAACACCTGGGGGTCTATTAGAGTAATGTTAACTCCATAGACACATACAGAACACCTGGGGGTCTATTAGAGTACTGTTAACTCCATAGACACATACAGAATACCTGGGGGTCTATTAGAGTAATGTTAACTCCATAGACACATACTATACATAACACCTGGGGGTCTATTAGAGTAATGTTAACTCCATACTAAACACCTGGGTGTCTATTAGAGTAATGTTAACTCCATACTAAACACCTGGGTGTCTATTAGAGTAATGTTAACTCCATACTAAACACCTGGGGGTCTATTAGAGTAATGTTAACTCCATACTAAACACCTGGGGGTCTATTAGAGTAATGTTAACTCCATAGACACATACAGAACACCTGGGGGTCTATTAGAGTAATGTTAACTCCATAGACTCCTAGAAAACACCTGGGGGTCTATTAGAGTAATGTTAACTCCATACTAAACACCTGGGGGTCTATTAGAGTAATGTTAACTCCATAGACACATACAGAACACCTGGGGCTCTATTAGAGTAATGTTAACTCCATAGACACATACAGAACACCTGGGGGTCTATTAGAGTACTGTTAACTCCATAGACACATACAGAACACCTGGGGGTCTATTAGAGTAATGTTAACTCCATAGACACATACAGAACACCTGGGGGTCTATTAGAGTAATGTTAACTCCATAGACACATACAGAACACCTGGGGGTCTATTAGAGTACTGTTAACTCCATAGACACATACAGAATACCTGGGGGTCTATTAGAGTAATGTTAACTCCATAGACACATACTAAACACCTGGGGGTCTATTAGAGTAATGTTAACTCCATAGACACATACTATACATAACACCTGGGGGTCTATTAGAGTAATGTTAACTCCATACTAAACACCTGGGGGTCTATTAGAGTAATGTTAACTCCATACTAAACACCTGGGGGTCTATTAGAGTAATGTTAACTCCATAGACACATACAGAACACATGGGGGTCTATTAGAGTAATGTTAACTCCATCCATAAACAGTTAAACACATAAAAAACAGGAAACAAAAATCACAGTAGCCTACTCCATCATTAAGTTTCATTTTATTCCTTTCACGTCACAAAGAATCTCCTCGCCAAACTTCCGTTCCGTGTGCAACGGCTTGTCTTATTAATTAACATTTCACAAAGCTACTATTTACACTCGGATAATATTATTAACATTTCACACAGCTACTATTTACACTCGGATAATATTTCTTTTCAAACGTTCACTCACAGCAGCTTCTGTACATTTGATGAACGAGGATGGCTTTTTATGCATCTTTCATTTCATTGCTTTGCATTTCTTTCCCATAATTTATGATCTATCGGAGCTCATTAGATATGCAGACATTCATTTAGTAAAATTGGTGTTGCTGAATAAAGAAGAGTTTTACATAGAATTAAAAAAAAAACCCATTTCTTTGACTTAGCGACAGACAGAGTCAGTGCCTGTTTTATAGTAGATGCATACGTTCCGTACAATCATTTGGCTTTCAAGTGCATCTGCTGATCAGGGACGGATTAACCCCCGTGAGGGCCCCTGGGCCAGTCATTCTTTCAGGGCCCCCATAGGGCGTGTGTGCGCGATTTTTTTTTTGTCTTTTTCCATGTTTTTCTCATCTTTTCGACCTAAATTTAACAAAATCAACAGCCAATGAAGGGCCCCAGGAGCCCTTTTCAGGGTGTCAACCCCAGCACCACGCGGTCCAATTTAGCTGAAGGGTCCCTCATGAGAGCCAAGGGCCCCTGGGCCACGGCCCCACTGGCCCAATGGCTAATTTGTCCCTGCTGCTGATTTCAGGGGTGCGGACTAAAGCCTTGTCTGAATTACGCACGCGGTCCTCGGTTCCAGATGCAGTCGATAAAAGGCAGGGTAAGTGATTTCCTTTGGTTATTAAAATGAGTGTTAAATATGGCTCTATATTGTGAGAGTGCTCATTGCTCAGTAACGGGAGTGTCCATGTCTCTCCAGCCATTTGTTGAACAGAAAATACATTTTAAGTTTTGAGATACAAAAATCAGGATAGGATCTACAAGCTCGTAGCGCGCCACTCGTAGGTCTACTATTTTTGGAAAATGGAAGAACGACTGACACATAGAAACATAGCTTTTTCAGAAAACTGTCAGGATGTAGAAGAACATTTTTAGAATCTGATCTCAGGTCAGAATGGGTTAAGGAAGACCAGCTGTGATGCTGGTCCAATCGCCCCGGGACACGTACGGTACCGAATGCATATCAGTTTCACCTTCAGTTCAGACGATTCATTAAGACAATATTCAAAACAATACTACAGTACGTCTGCCGGCCCTAGCCCGGCCTGCTAGGTCCTCATTAACCCATTCTGACCTGAGATCAGATTCATACGAGGTTTTCCACTGGACACACACTGGTCCTGATGAACCCATTCTGACCTGAGATCAGATTCTAAAAATGTCAGTCGCTCTTCGATTTTTCAAAAATAGCAGACCTACAAGCTCGTATCGCGCCACTCGGTGGCGCGATATGAGCTTGTAGATCTGCTATTTTTAAATAGCTAAAGCATAACATGATGCTGACACCAAAATGGGTGCCCGGTCAGAATGGGTTAATAACATAACTAATAATATTAATGGAACATCCGTTGCAGAGCCATCTTCTGTGCGACGCAAATGAACAGTATGTTTATGATGTCGTGAACGGTTTCATTTTAAATTAAAATCATTGAAAGTTATTCCACCCAACTCAAGCACTAAGTAAGCTTGGGCATTGTATAATTATTATTATTATATTGTATACTACAGGCTTCACATCGTGTAATATAGGATCATATTTTGTAGCGTTTTTATATTGATTATTTACAAACTGTACACGTTTGAGGCAAAATACTTCTTCATTTAAAATAGGCTTTTCAACTTTGTAAACAAAGGGAAAGCTAAATTCTAGTAGTATCGTACATGTGTTTCTACTGACGTCAGCCATTTCAAAATCACTCATTTATTTAGTATTTTTAGAGTATGAATATGACTAATACATGTACAGTAGCCACAAAGCAGCGTTGCAGGGTTCAAGCCAACGCAGATTCTAAAGCGGTGGTCACCTCACCACCGGAGCGGTGGTCACCTCACCACCGGAGCGGTGGTCACCTCACCACCGGAGCGGTGGCCACCTCACCACCGGAGCGGTGGTCAGCTCACCACCGGAGCGGTGGTCACCTCACCACCGGAGCGGTGGTCACCTCACCACCGGAGCGGTGGTCACCTCACCACCGGAGCGGTGGTCACCTCACCACCGGAGCGGTGGTCACCTCACCACCGGAGCGGTGGTCACCTCAGGAGGGAGGCATATTACATATAGTTTTTGGGGTACTTGACATGAAATGTTGAGCACCACTGATACAGAAAACAAAAGGTTTTTCAGAAAACTGTCAGGATTTAGAAGACACTTTCTAAGAATCGTCCTCAGGTTTAAATGGGTTAACAGGTGGCTGCAGGTGCTAATTTGTCAGAAATAACACAAAGATACCTGCTGTTAAAAACTAAAAAAAGAAGAAAGATAAAGTGTCTAAAGAGGTGTCTTCATAGGAAACGTTTGTTTTAGACGTTACAGCAAAGTTCAAACTTCACGGCGTTGTGTTTTGCATGCAAGTTTCAGCAAATCGCCTAATTAAAAAAATACTATATTATATTACATATATATTTTTTACATTGATTTGTAGTGGACTATTGATATGCACATCCCAACATCAATGTGATATAGTTCAGAAGTTCACATTGTTGTTGTTGTTTTTTAATTGTTTTGATTAGGGTCTGATTAGGTTTTTAGTCGCTTTTCCCGACTGCAAAATGCAAAATTACACACAGCAACCAACTGTGTGCATGTTACACTTAAGAGTCATTTATTATTCTGTGCGTTTTTTAATCGTTTCATTCAGGAAGAGCATCTTGCAGCTAGTGGTGTGGAGTAGTCTAGTGAAGGTGTTAGTGGCAATTAAAAAAAATATATCAAATTAAAAAGAAAAACTGACCGCATGTAGGAATTAAACTTATTGTTTACATTCAGCACTTTGATAAATGCCCTACATTGGTAATAATCACAAATAAAATAATTCCACTACAACTAAACCCTCCAACTAAACACAACTATTTATAATGTGCAAAGCTTTAGTTTCTACTGTATTTGTGAACGTAATGTCGGCTTATTACACCATCCCCGAAATCACACCTCACGGCATCATTACATAATGTTGAGCAGATAATTAGCTTTTACTAAAAAAACAAACTAAACAAAAGACAGATGTGCAGAAGTTTCCAATAGTCCTCTAGAAGGTCATTGGTGAATAAACAGCTGAATTTGTCTTCCAGAATGACATTTCTGTTCGTCAGTCAACGGCGGTGGTGTCTGGTCACGTCTTACAGAGAAGAAGGTTTATTACAAACTCTACGCCTGCAGACTCACCCAGAGGAGTGAAGTATAGACGCATTTCTAAAACGGGTAGTCCCAATACTTGATTTCTGATTGGCTGGTTACCGTCACGTGACCGGTGTACATTCCACCGATAACCCACTCCTTCAATCACTTTATATCATTCGCAGCTGATTCCAGCTGTACTGGGGAAGGGGAGCGCTTGATTGCTTTACAAACATATGCCGTGCGGGCGCAATGTGTGGCTCCAGGCAGCCCCGTAAAGACATCAAGCGCTATTCTCCTGTCACACAGTCTACTTGCCGAGCAAAACAAGGACGTGATGTGGCTCGCTCTGGTGGCGCAAAGCGTAGCTACTTTTGTGAATTCAATAGTTTTATTAGGTTAATATTTCTATATGTTTGTAACCGTTTTAGAAAAGCAATAAGCCACTCGAGGCCCCAGCTTACCGGGTATTTTACACTGGCTGGGGGGGTAGAAGACCCTCCGCTGCGCGTGGGGTCTGCCTACGCCCCCAGCCAGTGTAAAATACCCGCTAACCTGAGAGCAGACAATAAGCCTACCACCAGGTCAGGCATCAGGAGAACTGCTTTCAAACCGTAGGTTTTGTTTCCCCCCCACGAGGCCGGGGCGTAACACTGGGTCAGACTGTACTGTACTGTACTGTACTGTACTGTACTGTACTGTACTGTACTGTACTGTACTGTACTGTACTGTACTGTACTGTACAGTGCTGTGCTGTGCTGTGCTGTACTGTGCTGTGCTGTACTGTACTGTACTGTACTGTACTGTACTGTACTGTACTGTACTGTACTGTACTGTACTGTACTGTACTGTACTGTACTGTACTGTACTGTACTTGTACTGTACTGTACGTTTTCCGTGTTATGTTTAGTACCCAAGCACAAACTAAACAGCACTGGAAGACAAATGTCAGCCTTATCATTCAGAACCATATGAGGATTTAACGTGTGTGTGTGTGTGTGTGTGTGTGTGTGTGTGTGTGTGTGTGTGCGCGTGCGCGTGCGCGCGTGTGTGTGTGTGTGCACCTCATAGTAGTAAAGCTTAGAGTAGTATACACAACAAAATCCTGTTCCATAATATTGTGTCTTAAATTACAGGAACATTTTTTATCAGCTTGCAGATCTGATCAATGATCAGACATTACAGTCTAGTCACATCATCATCACATGGTCTACTGCCAACATTTGTATGATTGGCTGGCCTCTAAGCCAATGGGAGACTAGCGATATACGGCCATTGGGACACTAAGCCCCCACGGCCAATGGGACACTAAGCCCCCACGGCCAATGGGACAACGTCATTCCGACCAGTTCCTTTACCCTCCATCAGGCGCCCCGGCTGGCCAGGGGGAGGCAGTATAGAGACCAGGAATAATGCATGTTCTTTTTGAGGGTACCTACCCTACCCTAGGGGACACGGGGGGAACATGTGAAGATACCTACCCTAGGGGACACAGGGAGAACATGTGAGGGTATCTACCCTAGGGGACACGGGGAGAACATGTGAGGGTACCTACCCTATAGGGGACACGGGGAGAACATGTGAGGGTACCTACCCTAGGGGACACGGGGAGAACATGTGAGGGTACCTACCCTAGGGGACACGGGGAGAACATGTGAGGGTACCTACCCTAGGGGACACGGGGAGAACATGTGAGGGTACCTACCCTAGGGGACAAGGGGAGAACATGTGAGGTATACCTACCCTAGGGGACACGGGGAGAACATGTGAGGGTACCTACCCTAGGGGACACGGGGAGAACATGTGAGGGTACCTACCCTAGGGGACACGGGGAGAACATGTGAGGGTACCTACCCTAGGGGACACAGGGAGAACATGTGAGGGTACCTACCCTAGGGGACACGGAGAGAACATGTGAGGGTACCTACCCTAGGGGACACGGGGAGAACATGTGAGGGTACCTACCCTAGGGGACACAGGGAGAACATGTGAGGGTACCTACCCTAGGGGACACGGAGAGAACATGTGAGGGTACCTACCCTAGGGGACACAAGGAGAACATGTGAGGGTACCTACGCTAGGGGACACAGGGCGAACATGTGAGGGTATACCTACCCTAGGGGACACAGGGAGAACATGTGAGGGTACCTACCCTAGGGGACACGGGGAGAACATGTGAGGGTACCTACCCTAGGAGACACGGGGAGAACATGTGAGGGTACCTACCCTAGGGGACACGGGGAGAACATGTGAGGGTACCTACCCTAGGGGACACGGGGAGAACATGTGAGGGTACTTACCCTAGGGGACACGGGGAGAACATGTGAGGGTACCTACCCTAGGGGACACGGGGAGAACATGCAAACTCCACACAGAAAGGCCCTTTCGCCAACCCCGCCTCGAGGTATGGGCGCTTATGACGCGCAGGAGATAACACCCCCACAGCGTCCCCAGCGGGAATCGAACCCAGGACCTTCTAGCTGTGAGGCGACTGCGCCAACGTGCCAAACTGTCAAAACAGTTTAATCAAAAGTTTTTCGAATACAAAAACAGGGATGCCAGTTTTTTTTTCTTTTTTTTTACTACTACTCAGGATTCTGCTGTATCATGTGTGTATGTGTGTTTATGTGATATGTGAGGTGTGCCTGCTATACCTGCATGTCAACAAGATGTTTGTGGCCTGTGTGTGTGTGTGTGTGTGTGTGTGTGTGTGTGTCTGTGTGTGTGTCTGTGTGTGTGTGTGTGTGTGTGTGTTAAGGTCTCCTCCAGGGTAGTGGAGGGAACAGCGTTTAGTTGTCCCATTAGGAGTCAGAGCCCTCGAAATGCAGTCGCTCTGCGGTCATCCCCGCTCTGTCCAGTAGGGGGCGGCAGAACCCTCGCAGTCTGCGGGCAGCCTCTCTCTGTCCTCACCGCCCTCCACCGCCAGAGGGACCAGAGAACTGGACTTCCTGTGGGAGAGAGAGACGCACGCATGCGCGCGCGCACGCACAATAAGCGAGAGAGAGAGAGAGAGAGAGAGAACATAAGGGATGTACTTTATCCCATTTTGACCTGGGAACGGTTATGCAAATGTCTTCTAAATCCTGACTGTTTTCTTGAAAAAAGCTGTTTTTCTATGTCAGTCGTTCTCAAACACTTTCATGTCACTTTTCACGATTCTTCAAAAATAGCAGAACCTACAAGCTCATAGCGCGCCACTCGGTGGCGCGCTATGAGCTTGTAGATCTGCTATTTTTCAATAGCTAAAGCACGACATGATGCTATAACACCAAATGGGGTTCCCGCGCAAAAATGGGTTAAACTAGTATAATGTCGTCCTGCATTTATGAGGGATTTCCCTCTGGCTGGACGATTGTGAAAAATCACACTTGTGTGAAGTGAGCGGCGCTGATATATTAAAGTCTAAACTCATGCTGCTGTTATTGCGTCGACCAGAAGCAGAAACCACTGGTTGCTGGTGGAGTGTACCATATTCCAACGGACTGTCAAAGTTATTTCCACAGAGGCGGCACAGCCTGAGCTTTTTTTTCTTAAGACGGTGTGGCAGGTTCTTCAGCCATTCTCCTCATTTTCTGACTGACTGACTGACAGTCTGACTGACGGACGGACTGACTGACGGGGTGCATACTTAGTTTAGACTAGTCATTAGTTAGACATGGGTTAAGGTTAGGTTTAGGGTGAGGGTTAAGGTTAGGTTTAGGGTGAGGGTTAAGGTTAGGTTTAGGCGTGCTGCCCCGTGGGAGGTTAGGTTTAGGGTGAGGGTTAAGGTTAGGTTTAGGTGTGCTGCCCCGTGGGAGGTTAGGTTTAGGGTGAGGGTTAAGGTTAGGTTTAGGGTGAGGGTTAAGGTTAGGTTTAGGTGTGCTGCCCCGTGGGAGGTTAGGTTTAGGGTGAGGGTTAAGGTTAGGTTTAGGGTAAGGGTTAAGGTTAGGTTTAGGGTGAGGGTTAAGGTTAGGTTTAGGTGTGCTGCCCCGTGGGAGGTTAGGTTTAGGGTGAGGGTTAAGGTTATAGGTTTAGGTGTGCTGCCCCGTGGGAGGTTAGGTTTAGGGTGAGGGTTAAGGTTAGGTTTAGGTGTGCTGCCCCGTGGGAGGTTAGGTTTAGGGTGAGGGTTTGAGATAGGTTGTAGTTGTAGGACTAATGACTGGTCTAAACCAATGACTAGTCTAAACCAAAAACTGTCTAAACTAAGTACTGCACCGCTGACTGACTGACAGCGACCGAGCAAAATAAGACAGCGGGTGAGCGATCGCTAAATGATTAGATAGATGTGCGTGTGTGCCAGCGCGTGTGTGTGTGTGTGTGTGTGTGTGCGTGCGTGCGTGCGTGCGTGTGTGTGTGTGTTTGCGTGTGTGTGTGTGTGTGTGTGTGCGTGCGTGCATACCCGTCTCCGCTCTGAGTGATCAGTCTCCTGCAGGTCTCCATCTGGACGTCCAGGCCTCTCTTCATGGAGCACATCTCCATGTACTCATGGAGGTGGAGCTTCATGTCGCTCTTAGCGGTGGCCAACTCCAGCTGTGAAGACAATCCCCATACATCAACTCCAGCTGTGAAGACAATCCCCATACATCAACTCCAGCTGGAAGACAATCCCCATACATCAACTCCAGCTGTGAAGACAATCCCCATACATCAACTCCAGCTGGAAGACAATCCCCATACATCAACTCCAGCTGTGAAGACAATCCCCATACATCAACTCCAGCTGTGAAGACAATCCCCATACATCAACTCCAGCTGTGAAGACAATCCCCATACATCAACTCCAGCTGGAAGACAATCCCCATACATTAACTCCAGCTGTGAAGACAATCCCCATACATCAACTCCAGCTGGAAGACAATCACCATACATCAACTCCAGCTGTGAAGACAGTCCCCATACATCACCTCCAGCTGTGAAGACAATCCCCATACATCAACTCCAGCTGTGAAGACAATCCCCATACATCAACTCCAGCTGTGAAGACAATCCCCATACATCAACTCCAGCTGTGAAGACAATCCCCATACATCAACTCCAGCTGTGAAGACAATCCCCATACATCAACTCCAGCTGTGAAGACAATCCCCATACACTCCAGCTGTGAAGACAATCCCCATACATCAACTCCAGCTGTGAAGACAATCCCCATACATCAACTCCAGCTGTGAAGACAATCCCCATACATCAACTCCAGCTGTGAAGACAATCCCCATACATCAACTCCAGCTGTGAAGACAATCCCCATACATCAACTCCAGCTGTGAAGACAATCCCCATACATCAACTCCAGCTGTGAAGACAATCCCCATACATCAACTCCAGCTGGAAGACAATCCCCATACATCAACTCCAGCTGGAAGACAATCCCCATACATCAACTCCAGCTGGAAGACAATCCCCATACATCAACTCCAGCTGGAAGACAATCCCCATACATCAACTCCAGCTGGAAGACAATCCCCATACATCAACTCCAGCTGTGAAGACAATCCCCATACATCAACTCCAGCTGTGAAGACAATCCCCATACATCAACTCCAGCTGGAAGACAATCCCCATACATCAACTCCAGCTGGAAGACAATCACCATACATCAACTCCAGCTGTGAAGACAGTCCCCATAAATCAACTCCAGCTGTGAAGACAATCCCCATAAATCAACTCCAGCTGTGAAGACAATCCCCATACATCAACTCCAGCTGTGAAGACAATCCCCATACATCAACTCCAGCTGTGAAGACAGTCCCCATACATCAACTCCAGCTGGAAGGCAACCCCCATACATCAACTCCAGCTGGAAGACAATCCCCATACATCAACTCCAGCTGTGAAGACAATCCCCATACATCAACTCCAGCTGTAAAGACAATCCCCATACATCAACTCCAGCTGGAAGACAATCCCCATACATCAACTCCAGCTGTGAAGACAATCCCCATACATCAACTCCAGCTGTGAAGACAATCCCCATACATCAACTCCAGCTGTGAAGACAATCCCCATACATCAACTCCAGCTGTGAAGACAATCCCCATACATCAACTCCAGCTGTGAAGACAATCCCCATACATCAACTCCAGCTGGAAGACAATCAAAAATGAAAATGAAAATAGCCGATTCCAGGCACCCTGGCTGGTAATCCTGTCCCTACATAAAATATATAAAATAAAGGCGAAAGCCACAAAAAGACATAAAACAAAGAGTCCTTTAACAGATGGCTGTAAGCAGCTTCTAAATCCAGGAATAATGCATATTGTAAATGTGTTATTCATTAATTAATTTACTTATGTATATTTCCATCTTGTGTTTCAGACTGGCTCACTGCGGCCTGTCAGAGACATGCTGTGAAGCTCTGGCCTCAGCTGTAAGCTCTAATCCCTCCCTAAGAGAGTTGGATCTGAGCCTCAACGTGGTCAATGATTCAGTTCTGGAGAACTGCAAGTGAGTAGACTTGGGCTGTGTCCATGTTGGACAGTGCAGTGTTTCATTCACTCTGACACGACGTCACAAAGCATGCAGAGAGAACAATGCAGTGTTTCATTCACTCTGACACGACGTCACAAAGCATGCAGAGAGAACAATGCAGTGTTTCATTCACTGACATGACGTCACAAAGCATGCAGAGAGAACAATGCAGTGTTTCATTCACTCTGACACGACGTCACAAAGCATGCAGAGAGAACAATGCAGTGTTTCATTCACTCTGACACGACGTCACAAAGCATGCAGAGAGAACAATGCAGTGTTTCATTCACTCTGACACGACGTCACAAAGCATGCAGAGAGAACAATGCAGTGTTTCATTCTCTGACACGACGTCACAAAGCATGCAGAGAGAACAATGCAGTGTTTCATTCACTCTGACACGACGTCACAAAGCATGCAGAGAGAACAATGCAGTGTTTCATTCACTGACACGACGTCACAAAGCATGCAGAGAGAACAATGCAGTGTTTCATTCTCTGACACGACGTCACAAAGCATGCAGAGAGAACAATGCAGTGTTTCATTCACTCTGACACGACGTCACAAAGCATGCAGAGAGAACAATGCAGTGTTTCATTCTCTGACACGACGTCACAAAGCATGCAGAGAGAACAATGCAGTGTTTCATTCACTCTGACACGACGTCACAAAGCATGCAGAGAGAACAATGCAGTGTTTCATTCACTGACACGACGTCACAAAGCATGCAGAGAGAACAATGCAGTGTTTCATTCACTCTGACACGACGTCACAAAGCATGCAGAGAGAACAATGCAGTGTTTCATTCACTCTGACACCACGTCACAAAGCATGCAGAGAGAACAATGCAGTGTTTCATTCACTGACACGACGTCACAAAGCATGCAGAGAACAATGCAGTGTTTCATTCACTCTGACACGACGTCACAAAGCATGCAGAGAGAACAATGCAGTGTTTCATTCACTGACACGACGTCACAAAGCATGCAGAGAGAACAATGCAGTGTTTCATTCACTCTGACACGACGTCACAAAGCATGCAGAGAGAACAATGCAGTGTTTCATTCTCTGACACGACGTCACAAAGCATGCAGAGAGAACAATGCAGTGTTTCATTCACTCTGACACGACGTCACAAAGCATGCAGAGAGAACAATGCAGTGTTTCATTCACTCTGACACGTCACAAAGCATGCAGAGAGAACAATGCAGTGTTTCATTCACTCTGACACGACGTCACAAAGCATGCAGAGAGAACAATGCAGTGTTTCATTCACTCTGACACGACGTCACAAAGCATGCAGAGAGAACAATGCAGTGTTTCATTCACTCTGACACGACGTCACAAAGCATGCAGAGAGAACAATGCAGTGTTTCATTCACTCTGACACGACGTCACAAAGCATGCAGAGAGAACAATGCAGTGTTTCATTCACTGACATGACGTCACAAAGCATGCAGAGAGAACAATGCAGTGTTTCATTCACTGACACGACGTCACAAAGCATGCAGAGAGAACAATGCAGTGTTTCATTCACTGACATGACGTCACAAAGCATGCAGAGAGAACAATGCAGTGTTTCATTCACTCTGACACGACGTCACAAAGCATGCAGAGAGAACAATGCAGTGTTTCATTCACTCTGACACGACGTCACAAAGCATGCAGAGAGAACAATGCAGTGCCTCAAAGAAACTCTATAGGATATCAGACATAAACAAAGAAAATCTGTCTAATCAACATGGCACATGCCATCTAATTTATCTAAATCTATCTATATATCCATCTATATATATATCTATATATATCTATCTATATTTATCTAATTTATCTAAATCTATCTATATATCCATCTATATATATATATATATATATATATATATATATATAATTTATCTAAATAACATTCTGTACATTTGCAGTTAAGAAATAACAAGACATATTGTTGCTGTCGGGAATTATTAAAATATACATTTTGTAATTGTAAACTCAGTGCCTACTAGTCCTAGTCTGTTGTACTTGCCCCCTCTTGGCCAGGCCCTGTAACTACAATTATTACATGTCTTTTTGCTATTTTATTCGGTTTACTTGTTGCTGCAATGTTGTTGTTCCTGTGAGAGGAAAGTAAAATGGAATGTAACAAGATCACACAAACAACAGAAGTCTGTACCACAGAGCAGAGTCTCCAACACCCAGCCTTCTGTCTATGAAGAGTGACACGTCTAGAGGAAAACCTCCTCTTAACTTCAGTAATGAACAGTATGTCAATCCACCTGTACAATATACACACTATACAATATACACACTATAACACTATACACAATATACACTATAACACTATACAATATACACTATAACACTATGCAATATACACTATAACACTATACAATATACGCTATAACACTATGCAATATACACTATAACACTATACAATATACACACTATACAATATACACTATAACACTATGCAAGTGGTGTTGTCTATTCCACACCCCACTCCTCTAAATACTCTTTATATCTAGATAACTAGACAGATATTTTTCAGTTAACTTCCATGACAGTGAACTGTATAATTTGTACTGATCATCTCTTATTTAATCTGCATTTACAGACTTGCTGGCTGTAAACTCAGTAAGACAGGTGTTGAAGCTGTGTCTTCAGCTCTCAGCTCTAATCCTTCCCATTTGAGAGAACTGGACCTCAGTCAAACGACCTGCAGGACTCAGGACTAGTGGAGCTGCTCTGTGCTTCACTGAAGAGCCCACACTGTAGACTGGAAGTTCTAAAGTAAGATACATTTTAGAGTTCTCATTTTCTGCCCGAACCCGGCCCGGCCCGACATTTTAGGGCCGGGCCGGGCCCAAAAAGTATGCTAATTAGTCGGGCCAGGGCCGGGCCTCGGGCTCTGTGATTTTCTGTGATTTTTAATTTTTCTTCTTTTTTCAAAAATGTTATTATAATGAAAAAAGCAATTCTGTTATTTGTGTAATGTGTAGGCTATATAGCCTACAAGTATGTATTTATTATGAAGAGGGCTGCGCTATGGCGATTCACTTGTGACAGGAGGAAGACGGAGGAGTGGAGGCGGGGGGCTTGGAATGGATTACTGACTGCGCAGGCAGAGAGACGTGAACGGTGGGGTGGTTGTTTAATGGATTACTGACTGCGCAGGCAGAGAGAAGTGAACGGTGGGGTGGTTGTTTAATGGATTACTGACTGCGCAGGCAGAGAGACGTGAACGGTGGGGTGGTTGTTTAATGGATTACTGACTGCGCAGGCAGAGAGAAGTGAACGGTGGGGTGGTTGTTTAATGGATGACTGACTGCGCAGGCAGAGAGAAGTGAACGGTGGGGTGGTTGTTTAATGGATGACTGACTGCGCAGGCAGAGAGAAGTGAACGGTGGGGTGGTTGTTTAATGTTTATACCGCTGGCTGGCCTCTGTTTTGCGGCGCACCAAATGAGCTTCTGCTTCAGTTCATAATGCTAAATGTTTTATAAATCAATCGGATTATCACACGATAGATTGCAACATGACAAAAACAGTTGCACTGAGGCACTGAGCCATCTCGTTAAACCCAGCTGGCTGCGATGAATAACCTAATCATTAGGCCTAATCAACGTCATATAGTCACCAACCGATCCATATCATTCTGTAGTGTATGATCTGACCACGCAATGTTACAGTCCACTGCAGGCTACAGGCTATTTGATTTACAAAATGATTAGTATTATAACCGCCGTCCCTCAGTGCGGCAGCGGCGCTCCTCGTTATAATTGCCCGATTTAAAATAACAGATCTCTAAGCTGTCGAGACACGCCATGAGCGGTGCGTGGATGGTTTGTAAACTTTGTAGGCTATGTTTGTTCTTTTGGACACCGAACGGGGACGATACTTGGGGTCTTGGACATAGCTTCACTTCAGAGGAAACGGGGAGCTACTCGCCAGTCACCACCACTGGAAATGGAATCCATTAGAATGATATGGAAATGGTACATTAAATTACACTTTGAAAAAATGTTTGGGGTAATTTGAACGTCTACTCAGACTCATTAATACATTCTCACCACAGCATTCATATTATATTCACTAATACAGTACATAATAAAACAGAAGTGATCAAAATAAATGTGGTAAATGTAGAGCCCGAAATTTGAAGCCCGGCCCGACCCTAACTTGGTCAGCCCGAAGCCCGGCCCGGCCCGGCCCTAAAAAATACCATAATGTTATTATTATTATTATTATTATAATGTTAGGCCCGAAGCCCGATAAAGCCCGGCAAAGAAAAAAAGGAACGCCACTTTAATGCATGGCCAGCGCAGCAGCATGCGCCGTCAGTGAACCGTCAGTGAACCACTGACGGCGCGTGCTGCTGCGCTGGCCATGCATTAAAGTGGCGTTCTTTTTTTTCTTTCAGTGTGTGTCTGTGTGAGAGTGAGAACAGAGTTCAATGGACTTATCGCTGAAATAAAGGATGTATGTAGCTCACTGTTACCCTTTAAAGGCGAATGTATCGTGTAATACCAACTTGTGCCAAACGGGGCGAGTGACACTTCTATGAGTAACTTGTAGCACCTATAAGGCACTATAGCAAAATCTGGACTAGTTATTGTGTAGGTTCGACTGCTGGAGCTATGGGGAGTGCTTAAATGAGACTCAGACACAAGGAGGTTAAATGTTAAATGATTGCCGGCAGTTATATTGAAAAAAACCATTAACAAACAAACAAACATACAAACATACAATATGGAAAAGAAATAAATTGGTACCAACTCTTGATTAGCAATTGAATTCAAATTCTCACAGTTCACTGTGTCTTTCTAATTTGGGTGCACCCTTCTAACTTTCCAGTTCAATCAAACAATCAAAATAGGACAATACAATTTACAAATATCCACCCTTTCAATGCGTAATGAATTGACCACTCAGTCACTGTTCTCCCAATTATGAACAAGGTAAGGTAAGGTATGTATGCAAAATCAGTATACGTGTTATGGTTCAGAGTTCCAAGGATAAACCATCCAGGTATGTATCAGTGTATGTGTCAAAGTTCCATATGGTTTCCAAAACTGTAAGTATCAGAGTTCCAATTCCAGGGGAATGTATGTGCATGTGTGTGCGCGAAGGGAGAGAGAGGGAATTGGGATTACTGCAGCTGAGAGGGGGGGAGTACGTCTGCAGATTAGGCCTACCACACCGTAGAGTGCAGTAGTCTGTCTGTCCAGTGGTCACCAGCGTATGGGGGAATACTCGCTGTCGCTCAATCTCTAGATCCTGGTGGGAAGCTCGCCATCTATTGGAATGGTCAACTGGAAAACGATCCAATCCAACAACAAAAACCTGACCTGTCATCAGACAGGGTCAGAGAAATCTAATCAGTATCAAAGTATCAACTGTCTGTTCATTAGTTTTTAACCATGAAATATGCATTACATGAACTTTCTTTAAATGAAAACAAATGAAATACTGTATGCAACACTGTGCATTTTTAACCTTTGTACATACTTTTTCACATTATGTATTTTAAACAACACACATCTTCAGTTTCTTCACATGAACATCAGTACACTTGTAGGAAGTGCATCATGAAATGGATTACATCCATTTTAGTAAACAAACATAAACTTCTTCTTAGTAGTATTACACTCTCAAAGTGTTCACTTGCAAAGTGCAAAAATAACAACAATATCCCTTCATTGAAATTAAATGAACTGTCTCACCGATTCTGTGTGAAACAGGCTGGGCACAAACAATGCAATGGCTGCCCCAGTGAATCCACAATGGATTCTAGAAATAAACAATACCACTCATCAAAAACCAAAGTAATTTCCAATTATTTGTTACTCTTAAATTAACTCATAAGATGTGGTGAGTTACCTTGCTTCGCTGTGGTTTGTGCTCATAAAACTCTTCTAGTATCACAGTTTTTCTCTCTCTGTTCTGTGCTCTTCTCATGTGCTGTGCACTGCTGTTTGGCTGTCTTTCTCTCTCTAACCTCAACAGCTGAACTGACTCAGTTCAATTGGGCTTGATTAGTGCAGCACTGCAGGTAGATGGTAATCACTGCTTCAACAGGTTGCTGTGTGGCTGGGACAGCATATCAGCCAGGCCTAAACTGACTGCTGATTGGTGGAACCACATGTCACTCTGTCTCTGATATCTAGTGATTTTTAGATAGCTTAACAAATCTCTGCACTACTCAGTGGTTAGGTTTCAGACAGGGTCACTAAACATAGTAACTTTAGATTTAGTTCTTAGGCAAAAGCACACATATAAGGCAACTGTAGCTTGTCTCTATATGTTAGGGTTATACTGTAATCCACTAAATCATGTGTGTTACAATCGGCTACTTCATCATCTCACAACGCGCTGAGGAGTTTGTAGATCGGCTATTTTCGACTTGTGTTCCGTTGTAGCTACGCCACAGTTATCAAGCTTCTTAATAATATTATAATAACTAATATTACAGAGGAATGAGGCAAACATCGTGAATATAGCCGATCTGCAAGCTCACAGTGAGGCGTTGTGAGCTTGTAGTTTGGTAATATTTTCCCATTAATGTAATGGCTACAATTCCAAGTGCTTCTAAGGCTCAAATATGATTTTATTTTGCGGGGGGGGGGGGGGGGGGGGGGGGGAGTCCCCTGTTCCAATATTATTTTGGGGTCCCCAGTTCAAATATGATTTATGCATTTATACAATTACAAATTACAATGCATATTTTAAATGTGTTGCAGGTATTTTCAGATTTCCATATGGGGCTATTACAGTCAGCAGGTAGTTAACTTCCATGACAGTGAACTAGGTATCATTTGTTTTTATAATCTCTTATTTAATCTGCATTTACAGACTTGTTGGCTGTGATCTCAGTAAGACAGGTGTTGAAGCTGTGTCTTCAGCTCTCAGCTCTAATCCTTCCCATTTGAGAGAACTGGACCTCAGTGAAAACGACCTGCAGGACTCAGGACTAGTGGAGCTGCTCTGTGCTTCACTGAAGAGCCCACACTGTAGACTGGAAGTTCTAAAGTAAGATACATTTACCACTTTTATTTTGATCACTTCTGTTTTATTATGTACTGTATTAATATGAATGCTGTGGTGAGAATGTATTAACCCATTCTGGGCGGGGTTCCCTATTTGTACCTTACCCCCTCAGGCCGGGAACCCATATTTGGGTTCTGTACAGTATGTACAGTATTCAAAAATGTAAAAATTTTGATTCTGCTATATCAATATTTGAAGTTTTTCAGAAACCTTAGGTCAGGATTTAGAGGCGTTTTTAGAATCGGCCTTAGGCCTGAATGGGTTAATATTGATATCATGGTAACCCAAGCCTATGTGCCTGAGTAGACATTTTTCAAAGTGTAATATCCCTTTAAGGCGAATGTATCGGCTACTTCATCATATAACGGAGTTTATCACAAAGCGCTGAGGAGTTTGTAGATCTGCTATTTTTGACTTGCGACCCGTTGTAGCTACGCCACAGTTATCAAGCTTCTTAATAATATTATAATAATTAATATTAATTACAGAAGAAAGGGGCAAACATTGTGAAAATAGCCGATTCCAGGCACCCTGGCTGGTAATCCAGTCTGGCAGTGTGCCGCGGGTTCGACTCCCGATCCCGACGGCCTTTACTGCCCGTCTCCCCCCCCCCCCCCCCCCCCCCCATTTCCTGTCAGCCTACTGTCTGTCCCTACATAAATTATAGAAAATAAAAGGCGAAAGCAACAAAAAAACATTAAAAAATGAGTCTTAAGGGAAACACTGCACTGTCCAACATGGACACAGCCCAAGTCTACTCACTTGCAGTTCTCCAGAACTGAATCATTCACCACGTTGAGGCTCAGGTCCAGCTCTCTTAGGGAGGGATTAGAGCTTACAGCTGAGGCCAGAGCTTCACAGCATGTCTCTGACAGGCCGCAGTGAGCCAGTCTGAAACACCAGATTAAAACATACATAAATAAATGAATAGATTAATTAATAAATTACACATTTAAATATGCATTATTCCTGGATTTAGAACCTGCTTACAGCCATCTGTTAAAACTCTTTCAGCGCCACCTGGTGGTCACCAGTTTAGGCTCTGAGTGCCAATTCTCCCATTATAAAGAAAGAAAGAATTTGTAATTATATTATGCATGTAATGTGCATGTCATCACCTGTACACCAGATTAGAGGATTTTTCAAAATATGGATGGAAATAAAATAAAAACATTTTTTAGGAAGAGATAAAAAAGGGGATACGTCTTGACGCCCGTGGCATCCATTACCTAATAGGCAATTAGACGTCTTGACGTTTATGGCTACGAAACAGTTAACTCAATGTCTGCCAAGGACTTCATTAACTTATTTTTTATCAACAGTGTATTCACTCTGACACGACGTCACAAAGCATGCAGAGAGAACAATGCAGTGTTTCATTCACTCTGACACGACGTCACAAAGCATGCAGAGAGAACAATGCAGTGTTTCATTCACTGACACGACGTCACAAAGCATGCAGAGAGAACAATGCAGTGTTTCATTCACTGACACGACGTCACAAAGCATGCAGAGAGAACAATGCAGTGTTTCATTCACTCTGACACGACGTCACAAAGCATGCAGAGAGAACAATGCAGTGTTTCATTCACTGACACGACGTCACAAAGCATGCAGAGAGAACAATGCAGTGTTTCATTCACTCTGACACGACGTCACAAAGCATGCAGAGAGAACAATGCAGTGCCTCAAAGAAACTCTATAGGATATCAGACGTAAACAAAGACAATCTGTCTAATCAACATGGCACATGCCATCTAATTTATCTAAATCTATCTATATATCCATCTATATATATATCTATATATATCATGTTATGTAGACAGCACTATAATTGTATTGTATATAGTCATAGCACGCCATAGTACATATGTATAGCATAGTAGTGAATATGTATAGTTTATTATGTATAGTGTATGTATAGTTTCATCATATAGATATTCCACTGTTACCTTCTTATCTTACGCATGTTTCATGATAAATGCTTTTATGTGATGTATTCCCATGCTTTTGTTCTTGCCTAAATGTAAGTCGCTCTGGATTAAGAGCGTCTGCTAAATGCCTAAATTGTAAATTGTAAATTGTATCTATCTATATTTATCTAATTTATCTAAATAACATTCTGTACATTTGCAGTTAAGAAATAACAAGACATATTGTTGCTGTCGGGAATTATTAAAATATACATTTTGTAATTGTAAGCTCAGTGCCTACTAGTCCTAGTCTGGTGTACTTGTGCCCCCTCTTGGCCAGGCCCTGTAACTACAATTATTACATGTCTTTTTGCTATTTTATTCAGTTTACTTGTTGCTGCAATGCTGTGAGAGGAAAGTAAAAGATGTTACCCTTTTGGAGGTAAAATGGAATGTAACAATACAAAGTAACAAACAACAGAAGTCTGTACCACAGAGCAGAGTCTCCAACACCCAGCCTTCTGTCTGTGAAGAGTGACACGTCTAAAGGAGAACCTCCTCTTAACTTCAGTGATGAACCTGGACCTCCTGATAAACAGTATGTCAATCCACCTGTACAATATACACACTATACAATATACACACTATAACACTGTACACAATATACGCTATAACACTATACAATATACACACTATACAATATACACTATAACACTGTACACAATATACGCTATAACACTATGCAATATACGCTATAACACTATGCAAGTGGTGTTGTCTATTCCACACCCCACTCCTCTAAATACTCTTTATATCTAGATAACTAGACAGATATTCTTCAGTTAACTTCCATGACAGTGAACTGTATAATTTGTACTGATCATCTCTTGGAATGGATTACTGACTACGCAGGCAGTCAGAAGTGAACGGTGGGGTGGTTGTTTAATGGATTACTGACTGCGCAGGCAGAGAGAAGTGAACGGTGGGGTGGTTGTTTAATGTTTATACCGCTGGCTGGCCTCTGTTTTGCGGCGCACCAAATGAGCTTCAGTTAAATGTTTTATAAATCAATCGGATTATCACACGATAGACTGCAACATGACAAAAACAGTTGCACTGAGGCACTGAGCCATCTCGTTAAACCCAGCTGGCTGCGATGAATAACCTAATCATTAGGCCTAATCAACGTCATATAGTCACCAACCGATCCATATAATTCTGTAGTGTATGATCTGACCACGCAATGTTACAGTCCACTGCAGGCTACAGGCTATTTGATTTACAAAATGATTAGTATTATAATGTTACAGTCCACTGCAGGCTACAGGCTATTTGATTTACAAAATGATTAGTATTATAATGTTACAGTCCACTGCAGGCTACAGGCCATTTGATTTACAAAATGATTAGTATTATAACCGCCGTCCCTCAGTGCGGCAGCGGCGCTCCTCGTTATAATTGCCCAATTTAAAATAACAGATCTCTAAGCTGTCGAGACACGCCGTGAGCGGTGCGTGGATGGTTTGTAAACTTTGTAGGCTATGTTTGTTCTTTTGGACACCGAACGGGGACGATACTTGGGGTCTTGGACATAGCTTCACTTCAGAGGAAACTAAGGGGAGCTACTCGCCAGTCACCACCACTGGAAATGGAATCCATTAGAATGATATGGAAATGGTACATTAAATTACACTTTGAAAAAATGTTTGGGGTAATTTGAACGTCTACTCAGACTCATTAATACATTCTCACCACAGCATTCATATTATATTCACTAATACAGTACATAATAAAACAGAAGTGATCAAAATAAATGTGGTAAATGTAGAGTTCTCATCGGGCCCGAAATTTGAAGCCCGGCCCGGCCCTAACTGGGTCAGCCCGAAGCCCGGCCCGGCCCGGCCCTAAAAAATACCATAATGTTATTATTATTATTATTATAATGTTAGGCCCGAAGCCCGATAAAGCCCGGCAAAGAAAAAAAAGAACGCCACTTTAATGCATGGCCAGCGCAGCAGCATGCGCCGTCAGTGAACCGTCAGTGAACCACTGACGGCGCGTGCTGCTGCGCTGGCCATGCATTAAAGTGGCGTTCTTTTTTTTCTTTCAGTGTGTGTCTGTGTGAGAGTGAGAACAGAGTTCAATGGACTTATCGCTGAAATAAAGGATGTATGTAGCTCACTGTTACCCTTTAAAGGCGAATGTATCGTGTAATACCAACTTGTGCCAAACGGGGCGAGTGACACTTCTATGAGTAACTTGTAGCACCTATAAGGCACTATAGCAAAATCTGGACTAGTTATTGTGTAGGTTCGACTGCTGGAGCTATGGGGAGTGCTTAAATGAGACTCAGACACAAGGAGGTTAAATGTTAAATGATTGCCGGCAGTTATATTGAAAAAAACCATTAACAAACAAACAAACATACAAACATACAATATGGAAAAGAAATAAATTGGTACCAACTCTTGATTAGCAATTGAATTCAAATTCTCACAGTTCACTGTGTCTTTCTAATTTGGGTGCACCCTTCTAACTTTCCAGTTCAATCAAACAATCAAAATAGGACAATACAATTTACAAATATCCACCCTTTCAATGCGTAATGAATTGACCACTCAGTCACTGTTCTCCCAATTATGAACAAGGTAAAGTAAGGTATGTATGCAAAATCAGTATACGTGTTATGGTTCAGAGTTCCAAGGATAAACCATCCAGGTATGTATCAGTGTATGTGTCAAAGTTCCATATGGTTTCCAAAACTGTAAGTATCAGAGTTCCAATTCCAGGGGAATGTATGTGCATGTGTGTGCGCGGAGGGAGAGAGAGGGAATTGGGATTACTGCAGCTGAGAGTGGGGGAGTACGTCTGCAGATTAGGCCTACCACACCGTAGAGTGCAGTAGTCTGTCTGTCCAGTGGTCACCAGCGTATGGGGGAATACTCGCTGTCGCTCAATCTCTAGATCCTGGTGGGAAGCTCGCCATCTATTGGAATGGTCAACTGGAAAACGATCCAATCCAACAACAAAAAACCTGACCTGTCATCAGACAGGGTCAGAGAAATCTAATCAGTATCAAAGTATCAACTGTCTGTTCATTAGTTTTTAACCATGAAATATGCATTACATGAACTTTCTTTAAATGAAAACAAATTAAATACTGTATGCAACACTGTGCATTTTTAACCTTTGTACATACTTTTTCACATTATGTATTTTAAACAACACACATCTTCAGTTTCTTCACATGAACATCAGTACACTTGTAGGAAGTGCATCATGAAATGGATTACATCCATTTTAGTAAACAAACATAAACTTCTTCTTAGTAGTATTACACTCTCAAAGTGTTCACTTGCAAAGTGCAAAAATAACAACAATATCCCTTCATTGAAATTAAATGAACTGTCTCACCGATTCTGTGTGAAACAGGCTGGGCACAAACAATGCAATGGCTGCCCCAGTGAATCCACAATGGTTTCTAGAAATAAACAATACCACTCATCAAAAACCAAAGTAATTTCCAATTATTTGTTACTCTTAAATTAACTCATAAGATGTGGTGAGTTACCTTGCTTCGCTGTGGTTTGTGCTCATAAAACTCTTCTAGTATCACACTTCTTCTCTCTCTGTTCTGTGCTCTTCTCATGTGCTGTGCACTGCTGTTTGGCTGTCTTTCTGTCTCTAACCTCAACAGCTGAACTGACTCAGTTCAATTGGGCTTGATTAGTGCAGCACTGCAGGTAGATGGTAATCACTGCTTCAACAGGTTGCTGTGTGGCTGGGACAGCATATCAGCCAGGCCTAAACTGACTGCTGATTGGTGGAACCACATGTCACTCTGTCTCTGATATCTAGTGATTTTTAGATAGCTTAACAAATCTCTGCACTACTCAGTGGTTAGGTTTCAGACAGGGTCACTAAACATAGTAACTTTAGATTTAGTTCTTAGGCAAAAGCACACATATAAGGCAACTGTAGCTTGTCTCTATATGTTAGGGTTATACTGTAATCCACTAAATCATGTGTGTTACAATCGGCTACTTCATCATCTCACAACGCGCTGAGGAGTTTGTAGATCGGCTATTTTCGACTTGTGTTCCGTTGTAGCTACGCCACAGTTATCAAGCTTCTTAATAATATTATAATAACTAATATTACAGAGGAATGAGGCAAACATCGTGAATATAGCCGATCTGCAAGCTTACAGTGAGGCGTTGTGAGCTTGTAGTTTGGTAATATTTTCCCATTAATGTAATGGCTACAATTCCAAGTGCTTCTAAGGCTCAAATATGATTTTATTTTGCGGGGGGGGGGGGGGGGGGGGTCCCCTGTTCCAATATTATTTTGGGGTCCCCAGTTCAAATATGATTTATGCATTTATACAATTACAAATTACAATGCATATTTTAAATGTGTTGCAGGTATTTTCAGATTTCCATATGGGGCTATTACAGTCAGCAGGTAGTTAACTTCCATGACAGTGAACTAGGTATCATTTGTTTTTATAATCTCTTATTTAATCTGCATTTACAGACTTGTTGGCTGTGACTTGTTGGCTGTGACTTCTACTTGCCTCTTGAAGAGGGCGGTCGCATTTTCTCCTCCTCTCTCCCACCTCTACTCTTCCCTGCTCCGCGTGTCCTTCTGCACTGTCCAACGTGCAGAGACTTTCAGAACGGCTCAGTGCCTTGGAACAAAGGCTGGAGGTGAGCCTGGAGCGCCAGGCCGCGATGCAAGGGGCTTTATTGCGAGCAAAATTCGACAGAGGAGAGGAGTAAAAACCATTCTTCTCTCTACAATCTGGAAACTTGGCCCAAGGATGATAGACTGCGGACAGGAATGAAAGCACGCGCCCCCCCCCACCCCGCTTGACCCCCCCCGTCCCCGCCAACTGAGGAGCCTCGCCTGGGAATCAAGGTCACAGTCTGCACAGCATGGCTGTTATTCCTCCTACTATCTGGACTTTGAGACAACGTGACCCGGGGGCCCAGATACGAGAAGCCCAGGATACGCAAACATAAACATGAACTCTCACAGACAATGAACTCCTTACACACACACCCACACACACACACCGCCTTCACCCACATCCAACCGCCCCCCCCCCCACCCGCCACCTGCCGGCTGTGTACATTTTTTTCCTGCTCTCAGGCAGCCCTTCATATCGAAGTGTGGCATGAGAATCAGTGTTTTTTATTTGTCCTCAGACCCAAAACCAACCCTCACCCCCACCCAAGTTTCCGTGCCTGCACAATGCAACTGTAATGTGATGTGATGTCTCCATCCCCCCCCCTCCCTCTCTGTCAACACCCGTCTCCCATTCATGCTTCCCCCCCCCCCCCCCCACCCCCATTCTTCTTCTTCCTTTTTTCTGAAGATGCAAGTAGGCCGGGCGCAGCGCACGCTTGCGACCAGCAGCAATAACTTTGGTCTGACTGATGTATTTATATGTGTTTCAAGCCTTATGACCTGCTGTAAAACCTTTTGCCCTTCGGGGACACTAATAAACAACCTTGAACCTTGAACCTTGATCTCAGTAAGACAGGTGTTGAAGCTGTGTCTTCAGCTCTCAGCTCTAATCCTTCCCATTTGAGAGAACTGGACCTCAGTGAAAACGACCTGCAGGACTCAGGACTAGTGGAGCTGCTCTGTGCTTCACTGAAGAGCCCACACTGTAGACTGGAAGTTCTAAAGTAAGATACATTTACCACTTTTATTTTGATCACTTCTGTTTTATTATGTACTGTATTAATATGAATGCTGTGGTGAGAATGTATTAATATTGATATCATGGTAACCCAAGCCTATATGTGCCTGAGTAGACATTTTTCAAAGTGTAATATCCCTTTAAGGCAAATGTATCGGCTACTTCATCACATAACAGAGTTTCTCACAACGCGTTGAGGAGTTTGTAGATCTGCTATTTTTGACTTGCGACCCGTTGTAGCTACGCCACAGTTATCAAGCTTCTTAATAATATTATAATAATTAATATTAATTACGGAAGAAAGGGGCAAACATTGTGAAAATAGCCGATTCCAGGCACCCTGGCTGGTAATCCAGTCTGGCAGTGTGCCGCGGGTTCGACTCCCGATCCCGACGGCCTTTACTGCCCGTCTCCCCCCCCCCCCCCCCCCCCCCCCATCTCTCTCCCCATTTCCTGTCAGCCTACTGTCTGTCCCTACATAAAATATATAAAATAAAAGGCGAAAGCAACAAAAAAACATTAAAAAATGAGTCTTAAGGGAAACACTGCACTGTCCAACATGGACACAGCCCAAGTCTACTCACTTGCAGTTCTCCAGAACTGAATCATTCACCACGTTGAGGCTCAGGTCCAACTCTCTTAGGGAGGGATTAGAGCTTACAGCTGAGGCCAGAGCTTCACAGCATGTCTCTGACAGGCCGCAGTGAGCCAGTCTGAAACACCAGATTAAAACATACATAAATAAATGAATAGATTAATTAATAAATTACACATTTAAATATGCATTATTCCTGGATTTAGAACCTGCTTACAGCCATCTGTTAAAACTCTTTCAGCGCCACCTGGTGGTCACCAGTTTAGGCTCTGAGTGCCAATTCTCCCATTATAAAGAAAGAAATAATTTGTAATTATATTATGCATGTAATGTGCATGTCATCACCTGTACACCAGATTAGAGGATTTTTCAAAATATGGATGGAAATAAAATAAAAACATTTTTTAGGAAGATATAAAAAAGGGGATACGTCTTGACGCCCGTGGCATCCATTACCTAATAGGCAATTAGACGTCTTGACGTTTATGGCTACGAAACAGTTTTAACTCAATGTCTGCCAAGGACTTCATTAACTTATTTTTTATCAACAGTGTATTCACTCTGACACGACGTCACAAAGCATGCAGAGAGAACAATGCAGTGTTTCATTCACTGACACGACGTCACAAAGCATGCAGAGAGAACAATGCAGTGTTTCATTCACTCTGACACGTCACAAAGCATGCAGAGAGAACAATGCAGTGTTTCATTTACTGACACGACGTCACAAAGCATGCAGAGAGAACAATGCAGTGTTTCATTCACTCTGACACGACGTCACAAAGCATGCAGAGAGAACAATGCAGTGTTTCATTCACTCTGACACGACGTCACAAAGCATGCAGAGAGAACAATGCAGTGTTTCATTCACTGACACGACGTCACAAAGCATGCAGAGAGAACAATGCAGTGTTTCATTCACTCTGACACGACGTCACAAAGCATGCAGAGAGAACAATGCAGTGCCTCAAAGAAACTCTATAGGATATCAGACGTAAACAAAGACAATCTGTCTAATCAACATGGCACATGCCATCTAATTTATCTAAATCTATCTATATATCCATCTATATATATATCTATATATATCTATCTATCTATATTTATCTAATTTATCTAAATAACATTCTGTACATTTGCAGTTAAGAAATAACAAGACATATTGTTGCTGTCGGGAATTATTAAAATATACATTTTGTAATTGTAAGCTCAGTGCCTACTAGTCCTAGTCTGGTGTACTTGTGCCCCCTCTTGGCCAGGCCCTGTAACTACAATTATGTCTTTTTGCTATTTTATTCAGTTTACTTGTTGCTGCAATGCTGTGAGAGGAAAGTAAAAGATGTTACCCTTTTGGAAGTAAAATGGAATGTAACAATACAAAGTAACAAACAACAGAAGTCTGTACCACAGAGCAGAGTCTCCAACACCCAGCCTTCTGTCTGTGAAGAGTGACACGTCTAAAGGAGAACCTCCTCTTAACTTCAGTGATGAACCTGGACCTCCTGATAAACAGTATGTCAATCCACCTGTACAATATACACACTATACACACTATAACACTGTACACAATATACGCTATAACACTATACAATATACACACTATACACTATAACACTGTACACAATATACGCTATAACACTATGCAATATACGCTATAACACTATGCAAGTGGTGTTGTCTATTCCACACCCCACTCCTCTAAATACTCTTTATATCTAGATAACTAGACAGATATTCTTCAGTTAACTTCCATGACAGTGAACTGTATAATTTGTACTGATCATCTCTTGGAATGGATTACTGACTACGCAGGCAGTCAGAAGTGAACGGTGGGGTGGTTGTTTAATGGATTACTGACTGCGCAGGCAGAGAAGTGAACGGTGGGGTGGTTGTTTAATGTTTATACCGCTGGCTGGCCTCTGTTTTGCGGCGCACCAAATGAGCTTCAGTTAAATGTTTTATAAATCAATCGGATTATCACACGATAGACTGCAACATGACAAAAACAGTTGCACTGAGCCATCTCGTTAAACCCAGCTGGCTGCGATGAATAACCTAATCATTAGGCCTAATCAACGTCATATAGTCACCAACCGATCCATATAATTCTGTAGTGTATGATCTGACCACGCAATGTTACAGTCCACTGCAGGCTACAGGCTATTTGATTTACAAAATGATTAGTATTATAATGTTACAGTCCACTGCAGGCTACAGGCTATTTGATTTACAAAATGATTAGTATTATAACCGCCGTCCCTCAGTGCGGCAGCGGCGCTCCTCGTTATAATTGCCCGATTTAAAATAACAGATCTCTAAGCTGTCGAGACACGCCATGAGCGGTGCGTGGATGGTTTGTAAACTTTGTAGGCTATGTTTGTTCTTTTGGACACCGAACGGGGACGATACTTGGGGTCTTGGACATAGCTTCACTTCAGAGGAAACGGGGAGCTACTCGCCAGTCACCACCACTGGAAATGGAATCCATTAGAATGATATGGAAATGGTACATTAAATTACACTTTGAAAAAATGTTTGGGGTAATTTGAACGTCTACTCAGACTCATTAATACATTCTCACCACAGCATTCATATTATATTCACTAATACAGTACATAATAAAACAGAAGTGATCAAAATAAATGTGGTAAATGTAGAGTTCTCATCGGGCCCGAAATTTGAAGCCCGGCCCGGCCCTAACTTGGTCAGCCCGAAGCCCGGCCCGGCCCGGCCCTAAAAAATACCATAATGTTATTATTATTATTATTATAATGTTAGGCCCGAAGCCCGATAAAGCCCGGCAAAGAAAAAAAAGAACGCCACTTTAATGCATGGCCAGCGCAGCAGCATGCGCCGTCAGTGAACCGTCAGTGAACCACTGACGGCGCGTGCTGCTGCGCTGGCCATGCATTAAAGTGGTGTTCTTTTTTTTCTTTCAGTGTGTGTCTGTGTGAGAGTGAGAACAGAGTTCAATGGACTTATCGCTGAAATAAAGGATGTATGTAGCTCACTGTTACCCTTTAAAGGCGAATGTATCGTGTAATACCAACTTGTGCCAAACGGGGCGAGTGACACTTCTATGAGTAACTTGTAGCACCTATAAGGCACTATAGCAAAATCTGGACTAGTTATTGTGTAGGTTCGACTGCTGGAGCTATGGGGAGTGCTTAAATGAGACTCAGACACAAGGAGGTTAAATGTTAAATGATTGCCGGCAGTTATATTGAAAAAAACCATTAACAAACAAACAAACATACAAACATACAATATGGAAAAGAAATAAATTGGTACCAACTCTTGATTAGCAATTGAATTCAAATTCTCACAGTTCACTGTGTCTTTCTAATTTGGGTGCACCCTTCTAACTTTCCAGTTCAATCAAACAATCAAAATAGGACAATACAATTTACAAATATCCACCCTTTCAATGCGTAATGAATTGACCACTCAGTCACTGTTCTCCCAATTATGAACAAGGTAAGGTAAGGTATGTATGCAAAATCAGTATACGTGTTATGGTTCAGAGTTCCAAGGATAAACCATCCAGGTATGTATCAGTGTATGTGTCAAAGTTCCATATGGTTTCCAAAACTGTAAGTATCAGAGTTCCAATTCCAGGGGAATGTATGTGCATGTGTGTGCGCGGAGGGAGAGAGGGGGAATTGGGATTACTGCAGCTGAGAGGGGGGGAGTACGTCTGCAGATTAGGCCTACCACACCGTAGAGTGCAGTAGTCTGTCTGTCCAGTGGTCACCAGCGTATGGGGGAATACTCGCTGTGGCTCAATCTCTAGATCCTGGTGGGAAGCTCGCCATCTATTGGAATGGTCAACTGGAAAACCATCCAATCCAACAACAAAAACCTGACCTGTCATCAGACAGGGTCAGAGAAATCTAATCAGTATCAAAGTATCAACTGTCTGTTCATTAGTTTTTAACCATGAAATAATATGCATTACATGAACTTTCTTTAAATGAAAACAAATGAAATACTGTATGCAACACTGTGCATTTTTAACCTTTGTACATACTTTTTCACATTATGTATTTTAAACAACACACATCTTCAGTTTCTTCACATGAACATCAGTACACTTGTAGGAAGTGCATCATGAAATGGATTACATCCATTTTAGTAAACAAACAAACTTCTTCTTAGTAGTATTACACTCTCAAAGTGTTCACTTGCAAAGTGCAAAAATAACAACAATATCCCTTCATTGAAATTAAATGAACTGTCTCACCGATTCTGTGTGAAACAGGCTGGGCACAAACAATGCAATGGCTGCCCCAGTGAATCCACAATGGTTTCTAGAAATAAACAATACCACTCATCAAAAACCAAAGTAATTTCCAATTATTTGTTACTCTTAAATTAACTCATAAGATGTGGTGAGTTACCTTGCTTCGCTGTGGTTTGTGCTCATAAAACTCTTCTAGTATCACACTTTTTCTCTCTCTGTCCTGTGCTCTTCTCATGTGCTGTGCACTGCTGTTTGGCTGTCTTTCTGTCTCTAACCTCAACAGCTGAACTGACTCAGTTCAATTGGGCTTGATTAGTGCAGCACTGCAGGTAGATGGTAATCACTGCTTCAACAGGTTGCTGTGTGGCTGGGACAGCATATCAGCCAGGCCTAAACTGACTGCTGATTGGTGGAACCACATGTCACTCTGTCTCTGATATCTAGTGATCTTTAGATAGCTTAACAAATCTCTGCACTACTCAGTGGTTAGGTTTCAGACAGGGTCACTAAACATAGTAACTTTAGATTTAGTTCTTAGGCAAAAGCACACATATAAGGCAACTGTAGCTTGTCTCTATATGTTAGGGTTATACTGTAATCCACTAAATCATGTGTGTTACAATCGGCTACTTCATCATCTCACAACGCGCTGAGGAGTTTGTAGATCGGCTATTTTCGACTTGTGTTCCGTTGTAGCTACGCCACAGTTATCAAGCTTCTTAATAATATTATAATAACTAATATTACAGAGGAATGAGGCAAACATCGTGAATATAGCCGATCTGCAAGCTTACAGTGAGGCGTTGTGAGCTTGTAGTTTGGTAATATTTTCCCATTAATGTAATGGCTACAATTCCAAGTGCTTCTAAGGCTCAAATATGATTTTATTTTGCGGGGGGGGGGGGGGGGGGGGGGGGTCCCCTGTTCCAATATTATTTTGGGGTCCCCAGTTCAAATATGATTTATGCATTTATACAATTACAATGCATATTTTAAATGTGTTGCAGGTATTTTCAGATTTCCATATGGGGCTATTACAGTCAGCAGGTAGTTAACTTCCATGACAGTGAACTAGGTATCATTTGTTTTTATAATCTCTTATTTAATCTGCATTTACAGACTTGTTGGCTGTGATCTCAGTAAGACAGGCGTTGAAGCTGTGTCTTCAGCTCTCAGCTCTAATCCTTCCCATTTGAGAGAACTGGACCTCAGTGAAAACGACCTGCAGGACTCAGGACTAGTGGAGCTGCTCTGTGCTTCACTGAAGAGCCCACACTGTAGACTGGAAGTTCTAAAGTAAGATACATTTACCACTTTTGTTATGATCACTTCTGTTTTATTATGTACTGTATTAATATGAATGCTGTGGTGAGAATGTATTAATATTGATATCATGGTAACCCAAGCCTATATGTGCCTGAGTAGACATTTTTCAAAGTGTAATATCCCTTTAAGGCGAATGTATCGGCTACTTCATCACATAACAGAGTTTCTCACAACGCGTTGAGGAGTTTGTAGATCTGCTATTTTTGACTTGCGACCCGTTGTAGCTACGCCACAGTTATCAAGCTTCTTAATAATATTATAATAATTAATATTAATTACGGAAGAAAGGGGCAAACATTGTGAAAATAGCCGATTCCAGGCACCCTGGCTGGTAATCCAGTCTGGCAGTGTGCCGCGGGTTCGACTCCCGATCCCGACGGCCTTTACTGCCCGTCTCTCCCCCTCCCCCCCCCCCCCCCCCCCCCCCCCCCATCTCTCTCCCCATTTCCTGTCAGCCTACTGTCTGTCCCTACATAAAATATATAAAATAAAAGGCGAAAGCAACAAAAAAACATTAAAAAATGAGTCTTAAGGGAAACACTGCACTGTCCAACATGGACACAGCCCAAGTCTACTCACTTGCAGTTCTCCAGAACTGAATCATTCACCACGTTGAGGCTCAGGTCCAACTCTCTTAGGGAGGGATTAGAGCTTACAGCTGAGGCCAGAGCTTCACAGCATGTCTCTGACAGGCCGCAGTGAGCCAGTCTGAAACACCAGATTAAAACATACATAAATAAATGAATAGATTAATTAATAAATTACACATTTAAATATGCATTATTCCTGGATTTAGAACCTGCTTACAGCCATCTGTTAAAACTCTTTCAGCGCCACCTGGTGGTCACCAGTTTAGGCTCTGAGTGCCAATTCTCCCATTATAAAGAAAGAAAGAATTTGTAATTATATTATGCATGTAATGTGCATGTCATCACCTGTACACCAGATTAGAGGATTTTTCAAAATATGGATGGAAATAAAATAAAAACATTTTTTAGGAAGATATTAAAAAGGGGATACGTCTTGACGCCCGTGGCATCCATTACCTAATAGGCAATTAGACGTCTTGACGTTTATGGCTACGAAACAGTTTTAACTCAATGTCTGCCAAGGACTTCATTAACTTATTTTTTATCAACAGTGTATTCACACTGACACGACGTCACAAAGCATGCAGAGAGAACAATGCAGTGTTTCATTCACTCTGACACGACGTCACAAAGCATGCAGAGAGAACAATGCAGTGTTTCATTCACTGACACGACGTCACAAAGCATGCAGAGAGAACAATGCAGTGTTTCATTCACTGACACGACGTCACAAAGCATGCAGAGAGAACAATGCAGTGTTTCATTCACTCTGACACGACGTCACAAAGCATGCAGAGAGAACAATGCAGTGTTTCATTCACTCTGACACGTCACAAAGCATGCAGAGAGAACAATGCAGTGTTTCATTCACTGACACGACGTCACAAAGCATGCAGAGAGAACAATGCAGTGTTTCATTCACTGACACGACGTCACAAAGCATGCAGAGAGAACAATGCAGTGTTTCATTCACTGACACGACGTCACAAAGCATGCAGAGAGAACAATGCAGTGTTTCATTCACTGACACGACGTCACAAAGCATGCAGAGAGAACAATGCAGTGTTTCATTCACTGACACGACGTCACAAAGCATGCAGAGAGAACAATGCAGTGTTTCATTCACTCTGACACGACGTCACAAAGCATGCAGAGAGAACAATGCAGTGTTTCATTCACTCTGACACGACGTCACAAAGCATGCAGAGAGAACAATGCAGTGTTTCATTCACTCTGACACGACGTCACAAAGCATGCAGAGAGAACAATGCAGTGTTTCATTCACTCTGACACGACGTCACAAAGCATGCAGAGAGAACAATGCAGTGTTTCATTCACTCTGACACGACGTCACAAAGCATGCAGAGAGAACAATGCAGTGTTTCATTCACTCTGACACGACGTCACAAAGCATGCAGAGAGAACAATGCAGTGTTTCATTCACTGACACGACGTCACAAAGCATGCAGAGAGAACAATGCAGTGTTTCATTCACTCTGACACGACGTCACAAAGCATGCAGAGAGAACAATGCAGTGTTTCATTCACTGACACGACGTCACAAAGCATGCAGAGAGAACAATGCAGTGTTTCATTCACTGACACGACGTCACAAAGCATGCAGAGAGAACAATGCAGTGTTTCATTCTCTGACACGACGTCACAAAGCATGCAGAGAGAACAATGCAGTGTTTCATTCTCTCTGACACGTCACAAAGCATGCAGAGAGAACAATGCAGTGTTTCATTCACTGACATGACGTCACAAAGCATGCAGAGAGAACAATGCAGTGTTTCATTCACTCTGACACGACGTCACAAAGCATGCAGAGAGAACAATGCAGTGTTTCATTCACTGACACGACGTCACAAAGCATGCAGAGAGAACAATGCAGTGTTTCATTCACTGACACGACGTCACAAAGCATGCAGAGAGAACAATGCAGTGCCTCAAAGAAACTCTATAGGATATCAGACGTAAACAAAGACAATCTGTCTAATCAACATGGCACATGCCATCTAATTTATCTAAATCTATCTATATATCCATCTATATATATATCTATATATATCTATCTATCTATATTTATCTAATTTATCTAAATAACATTCTGTACATTTGCAGTTAAGAAATAACAAGACATATTGTTGCTGTCGGGAATTATTAAAATATACATTTTGTAATTGTAAACTCAGTGCCTACTAGTCCTAGTCTGTTGTACTTGTGCCCCCTCTTGGCCAGGCCCTGTAACTACAATTATTACATGTCTTTTTGCTATTTTATTCAGTTTACTTGTTGCTGCAATGCTGTGAGAGGAAAGTAAAAGATGTTACCCTTTTGGAAGTAAAATGGAATGTAACAATACAAAGTAACAAACAACAGAAGTCTGTACCACAGAGCAGAGTCTCCAACACCCAGCCTTCTGTCTATGAAGAGTGACACGTCTAAAGGAAAACCTCCTCTTAACTTCAGTGATGAACCTGGACCTCCTGATAAACAGTATGTCAATCCACCTGTACAATATACACACTATACAATATACACACTATAACACTGTACACAATATACGCTATAACACTATACAATATACACACTATACAATATACACTATAACACTGTACACAATATACACTATAACACTATACAATATACACTATAACACTATACACAATATACACTATAACACTATACAATATACACACTATACAATATACACTATAACACTGTACACAATATACGCTATAACACTATGCAATATACGCTATAACACTATGCAAGTGGTGTTGTCTATTCCACACCCCACTCCTCTAAATACTCTTTATATCTAGATAACTAGACAGATATTCTTCAGTTAACTTCCATGACAGTGAACTGTATAATTTGTACTGATCATCTCTTGGAATGGATTACTGACTACGCAGGCAGTCAGAAGTGAACGGTGGGGTGGTTGTTTAATGGATTACTGACTGCGCAGGCAGAGAGAAGTGAACGGTGGGGTGGTTGTTTAATGTTTATACCGCTGGCTGGCCTCTGTTTTGCGGCGCACCAAATGAGCTTCAGTTAAATGTTTTATAAATCAATCGGATTATCACACGATAGACTGCAACATGACAAAAACAGTTGCACTGAGGCACTGAGCCATCTCGTTAAACCCAGCTGGCTGCGATGAATAACCTAATCATTAGGCCTAATCAACGTCATATAGTCACCAACCGATCCATATAATTCTGTAGTGTATGATCTGACCACGCAATGTTACAGTCCACTGCAGGCTACAGGCTATTTGATTTACAAAATGATTAGTATTATAACCGCCGTCCCTCAGTGCGGCAGCGGCGCTCCTCGTTATAATTGCCCGATTTAAAATAACAGATCTCTAAGCTGTCGAGACACGCCATGAGCGGTGCGTGGATGGTTTGTAAACTTTGTAGGCTATGTTTGTTCTTTTGGACACCGAACGGGGACGATACTTGGGGTCTTGGACATAGCTTCACTTCAGAGGAAACGGGGAGCTACTCGCCAGTCACCACCACTGGAAATGGAATCCATTAGAATGATATGGAAATGGTACATTAAATTACACTTTGAAAAAATGTTTGGGGTAATTTGAACGTCTACTCAGACTCATTAATACATTCTCACCACAGCATTCATATTATATTCACTAATACAGTACATAATAAAACAGAAGTGATCAAAATAAATGTGGTAAATGTAGAGTTCTCATCGGGCCCGAAATTTGAAGCCCGGCCCGGCCCTAACTTGGTCAGCCCGAAGCCCGGCCCGGCCCGGCCCTAAAAAATACCATAATGTTATTATTATTATTATTATAATGTTAGGCCCGAAGCCCGATAAAGCCCGGCAAAGAAAAAAAAGAACGCCACTTTAATGCATGGCCAGCGCAGCAGCATGCGCCGTCAGTGAACCGTCAGTGAACCACTGACGGCGCGTGCTGCTGCGCTGGCCATGCATTAAAGTGGCGTTCTTTTTTTTCTTTCAGTGTGTGTCTGTGTGAGAGTGAGAACAGAGTTCAATGGACTTATCGCTGAAATAAAGGATGTATGTAGCTCACTGTTACCCTTTAAAGGCGAATGTATCGTGTAATACCAACTTGTGCCAAACGGGGCGAGTGACACTTCTATGAGTAACTTGTAGCACCTATAAGGCACTATAGCAAAATCTGGACTAGTTATTGTGTAGGTTCGACTGCTGGAGCTATGGGGAGTGCTTAAATGAGACTCAGACACAAGGAGGTTAAATGTTAAATGATTGCCGGCAGTTATATTGAAAAAAACCATTAACAAACAAACAAACATACAAACATACAATATGGAAAAGAAATAAATTGGTACCAACTCTTGATTAGCAATTGAATTCAAATTCTCACAGTTCACTGTGTCTTTCTAATTTGGGTGCACCCTTCTAACTTTCCAGTTCAATCAAACAATCAAAATAGGACAATACAATTTACAAATATCCACCCTTTCAATGCGTAATGAATTGACCACTCAGTCACTGTTCTCCCATTTATGAACAAGGTAAGGTAAGGTATGTATGCAAAATCAGTATACGTGTTATGGTTCAGAGTTCCAAGGATAAACCATCCAGGTATGTATCAGTGTATGTGTCAAAGTTCCATATGGTTTCCAAAACTGTAAGTATCAGAGTTCCAATTCCAGGGGAATGTATGTGCATGTGTGTGCGCGGAGGGAGAGAGAGGGAATTGGGATTACTGCAGCTGAGAGTGGGGGAGTACATCTGCAGATTAGGCCTACCACACCGTAGAGTGCAGTAGTCTGTCTGTCCAGTGGTCACCAGCGTATGGGGGAATACTCGCTGTCGCTCAATCTCTAGATCCTGGTGGGAAGCTCGCCATCTATTGGAATGGTCAACTGGAAAACGATCCAATCCAACAACAAAAAACCTGACCTGTCATCAGACAGGGTCAGAGAAATCTAATCAGTATCAAAGTATCAACTGTCTGTTCATTAGTTTTTAACCATGAAATATGCATTACATGAACTTTCTTTAAATGAAAACAAATGAAATACTGTATGCAACACTGTGCATTTTTAACCTTTGTACATACTTTTTCACATTATGTATTTTAAACAACACACATCTTCAGTTTCTTCACATGAACATCAGTACACTTGTAGGAAGTGCATCATGAAATGGATTACATCCATTTTAGTAAACAAACAAACTTCTTCTTAGTAGTATTACACTCTCAAAGTGTTCACTTGCAAAGTGCAAAAATAACAACAATATCCCTTCATTGAAATTAAATGAACTGTCTCACCGATTCTGTGTGAAACAGGCTGGGCACAAACAATGCAATGGCTGCCCCAGTGAATCCACAATGGATTCTAGAAATAAACAATACCACTCATCAAAAACCAAAGTAATTTCCAATTATTTGTTACTCTTAAATTAACTCATAAGATGTGGTGAGTTACCTTGCTTCGCTGTGGTTTGTGCTCATAAAACTCTTCTAGTATCACACTTCTTCTCTCTCTGTTCTGTGCTCTTCTCATGTGCTGTGCACTGCTGTTTGGCTGTCTTTCTCTCTCTAACCTCAACAGCTGAACTGACTCAGTTCAATTGGGCTTGATTAGTGCAGCACTGCAGGTAGATGGTAATCACTGCTTCAACAGGTTGCTGTGTGGCTGGGACAGCATATCGTGTGGTTACTTTGTAACCTATGTTCTCTGAGTGAAGAGACTATCTCTCCACCCAACATATTTCATATGTATGGGGAATGTCCCCACCTCACTTGTGACGTGGATATCTCTTTAAGACACACCAGTTGGTACTGGCACGCACGGGTATATAAGGCCCAGGTGGTGCGTGATTACACTGGTTTACTTGATCGACACCGCTTCTGAGCGACATCGAGGTGGAGAGATAGTCTCTTCACTCAGAGAACATAGGTTACAAAGTAACCACACGTTCTCTATCGTATCAGAGACTATCTCTCCACCCAACATATTTCATATGTATGGGGAACTCTGTAAGACACCTCGTGAGGAAGCGAAGCAGTCCCAGAACCCCAAAGACAACACCAGTGGGCTTCGACCCAGCACATACTGAATTTGGAATGATTTATCATGTATGTTCAATGTAATGTATTTACAACCCCTGGAACGGCCGGACAGCCAGACGCCATCCGCCGCCAAATGCTCAGGCGCTAGGCGCCACCCAGAGCCCGGCCCTGCAAGACGCTAAGGCCAGAGACCACAGGGGTGAAGGGCCGCCCAAGCCAGCCCACTAGACGCAAGGCTGGCCTGACTGGTGAAGGTGACAATGACACCCACCGCTGAGTAGCATGCGAGACCAACTCCCCGAAGGGAGCGAATGCTGCATGTTCAGCCGGTATAACCGGGTGAATGTACATTAGACGGAGTAGACTATGTCGCCGCTGTGCAGGTCTGTCAGAGACGCACCTTTCCACAGCGTCCCCAGGTGGAGTGTGCCTGCCCTCCAGGCGGCACTGGTACTCCTACCTGTTTGTGTGCTGGATAACCTCTGTGATCCATGCACTCTCACTTGAAGCACTCAAAGAGCTGGTTCGTTACTCTGTGGGCCTTGTGTGGCCCTGGCATACGAATCTAATGCTCCAATAGGGCAGAGTGAGGACCGACTCCGTCTCTGTATGTCTATTGTCTGTATGACGATGGTAGGACAGAGCTCTATCACCTGATTGAGACGTGCCCTTTTGAAAACATTGGGGAGAAAGGCCGGTTTGGGGCAAGACTATAGCATCATCCGGCATAGGCCTGCAGAGCTCATTATGGATTGACAGAGCTCGCAACTCCCCCATTTCTCCTTGCAGATGTGACACCGACAAGACTGCTGTCTTGAGCATGTCACGCTCACTGACTAAAGGTCGTAGAGCCTCCAGAGCTAACCCCAGATGGGCCTGATTGGGTCCATAACCTGAGCTCCTCTGGGCCTCAGGGCACCCTTCAGGAAATGCTCTTCCTTTCTTTGTAACGAGGTTACTGCAGTCTGCAGGGCCTGCGCTCCCGCTCAAGTCAGCCTGCCGAACACTCGGTCAGCTGACTGTTGAAGCCCTGTTCTCTGAACCGGAATGATCCTTATGTCACATCACGGTTTTACAAGTAAAAAGTGGATGGCCTTCGTTTTTGTGCATAGTTCCCATCGCGTTTATGCTGCGGAGCTAAGCACACACCCAGTGAGAAGGGTGCTGGATGCCACACTGATACCACATAATGGTAGAACCTGATAAATGCTGACAGCGTCGATCAAGAGGCTGTCCCACAGAACTCAGATTGGAGGGCATCTCGCCGTAAGCCCATGCGGCAGCGAGGCCCTGTGTGGAATGTGCACATGTTCCCGTTGGGGCTGGCCTGCCTGCCCACCTATATGCCTGCTGGATTGTTTCACAAGCCAATGAGTGAAGTCCAGTCTTGGAGACTATCTGCCTAAGACAGTTAGGCCCATTTACCCTGCTTCACCACCCTGCTTAGGAGGGTGGGAAGGGTGAAAATCAATAGACTGACTGGCTCACACTCTGATCAGGCCGTAGGGCAAAATGCAGGGATTGATGGCGACAACACCTAAGCATTGCCATGTAGGAAGCGGCAGCACCCCTCACTGACAGAGACATTCTTGTGGCTGACACTGCAGTGCTAACAGCAAGAATGCTGTCCTGTGAGAAGCCATTGCAGCCCAAGTCTCCACGGGCTTAATTGGCTCATGCCGTAAGGCAGACAGTACCACTCCCCGAGGAGGGACTGCTGGCCTATTGTGTGAGGGATGAACGGTATGAGGACCAACTGGGTGACTATTGTGTCGCCCTTGTGTGGGACAGCGGCCCGCCATGTTGCCAGATCCCTGGCCTAGCCACACGATTACCTCTGGATGAGGAGGGAGCTCAACCGGTCTCCAACACACAGAATTACACCCAGGTGTTTAAACGGCCATGCCGTAATACAACCTTATGGTGGTTCTGCTCACCCCTGACAGTCTCGTCACATTCTGCTGTGTGAACAGCAGTGTGAATTCGCTGGAACAACGTGGAACGTGTAAACTGACGCTGTCAACGATACGCCCACGTAGTGCATGACTGTGAATGACAGATAATGCACTGGCCGCATGTTCAGAAGAGCCGGAGGCACAAAGTGCACCATGATTGCCCTCAGCCCTAAGGGGCGGAGGCACAACCTGAGGGTGGCCCGACTCACTAGAGCAAGGGACAGAGTCCCCGCTTTGCCCTCTAACACATGCCGAGGAGCGCTGCGGACTGTGAGAGTTGACGCCTGCAAGGCCTCTTGTTGAGGTGCCGGCCTAGGTACCCAAAGTGCTGCAGGTGCCTGGCCACGTTGTTGTGGCACTGCACCTCTGAGCGAGCACACACCATTCAGTTATCCAATTTAGGATGCAAAGGCCCTCCCGCCAAGGACTATGTCCAATCGGGGGGCTAGACATATGCCGAATGGGAGGACACGGGACTCGAAGGTTCTGTCATCTAAGACAAGCCGGTCAGTGCGTCAGACCCGGGATCTGAGAATAAACATCCCCGGTCGAGCATGGCAAGCCAGTCGCCTTGGAGGATGGCCTGTAAGACCCTCAGCCCTTCCTTGCCGGGAGTGCTGTAAGCAGCACCCCACCCTCCCGAAGACATAGTGGAACCCACCCAGGGGTCCACCTGAATTGTCTTCCAGGACAACCGCTGTCCCGAGAGACAGCGGGTGGGGTCTGGGGACTTACTGTCAGGACTGAGGGATGGGCTTAGCCCGCGAGCACATTTTAGCCATACCCTGCCGGTTGGCCTGTAACCGGACCCGTAGGTCCCTGGAGCTGCCAAACCTGACTGGGGTTGCACAGCCTGAGGGGCGACCGAGGCAAGCTACTCATGGCCTTGCCGGAGCATTCCTGCACCTCCACAGCCTCCTTAGGATGCTGTAGCAAAGCACTGGCCTTTTGGCCAAACATGGCCGGTGGCTCAATAGGCAGCATGGGGGAGCTTGTCCTCCTATCGCAGCTTGGCCTGGGGCTGCCACAGACGGCGCCTCACCAAAGGGCATCAATAGCATTGCCTGCTGCCACTGCCTGGGGAGCCTGAAAGCCAGTCGCTGCAGCTCCTCAATAAGGTCCGGGCCCTAATGGTCACATAAGTGCCACATATAAGCCGGTGCTGAAGCAGTGACAGAATAGCCCTGTGTTAGCTAGCTGTGCCTAGATAGCCATAGTGCATTCTCGGGATGAGAAGGAGCTTACTTTGTGGTTTCGAACCGGTAACCGGATTATACCATGCAAGTTTACACCTATAGGTGCGTGGACGGCCTTGCCGTGATACACCGTACAGAGTATTCCGCCCGACAGCCGCGGCACACTTGAGTTGCCAAAATTGGCGAAACTACATCACGGACGCGTGAGCTGACACTGTCAGCAATACGCCGTATATACAGTAGTGTGCAAATGGCTGTGATTTCAGGGCTCGCTCCTGGCAGACTCAGCACGTCCTATACACTGTATAGTGCGCTACTACACCTGAACGCGGAAAGCTGACTGCCACGGCAGCCATACGCTCATCCTGTCTATGACAGGACCCACGGTTCGGAGGATAAGCTTGCTCCGTGGCTTCCCCCGTCCATACGGGTTCTACCACGCAGTCTACACCGGAGTGCGTGAACGGCTTTAGCCGCAATACACTCAAGTGAGCTCTCTCTCACGAGGCGAGGCAAAAACACGGCACTACAGATGCGGAAGTCGCCCCAGCGACAATACGCCTGTATAGTGCGTTTTAATGCTATAGCCTGGGCTGTTGTTTTGATTGATTGATTTACTGATTTACTAACAGCTTGCAGAATTACAGTACATTTCGAGTACAACTCAATACAAATACTGTTAACAGAGAGTGGGCGATACCATAAAGCATTACACTTGTTTACAATAGGGCCCACCATCTTCAATTCATCAAAACATTTAGAGACGTACGGATATACACAACTATATTCACTGCGCACTCGCAGGTCCACTCCAGCCCGCAGAATATGCAGCATGGATGCGTGAATTGACGCCATGCCAATAATACACCCGTATAGTGCGTTGTATTCCACTGCCTTTAAGGATTACCGGGCCACTGGTCCTGTCTATGTCACTGCACTCAGATCGACAGACAGGCTACACCACAGGAGCGTAAACTGGCGCCCCGCCAGCAATACCCCTGTATAGTGTGTTATATGGCCGTCGGATTCCTTCATTCCTCCTAGCCTCAACTGGCAAGAGGAAGAAAATCATACAGGAGTCAGGATCTTCATGAGCTGCTATCGCATGACCAGGGAACCCACAGGTCACCCACTATAGTCATGGACATCCTCTGTGGGCATATGTGCCCCACACAGCCCCAGAGAAACCCCTGCTGTTTTCAATACAATTCAATACATATATACACTATTATTTTAATATGTTATATTAAATAAATACACATTTAACTGTTTAAACATGCTAAAAAAACAAAACGGGGAGTATAGTAATGTGCTTGAGAAGTGAGGGCACAAAATGTACCCTACGTGCAATTTACACTGCTGTCTCTCAGTCACATATTGATATTCATGTGTTGTTGTTGTTTTTTTCTTTTTCCTCTTGGCAACATGTTTCATGTGGACCCCAAAAGACTAGCTGACTGCCATGGCCTCAGCTAATGGGGATCTTTCCAAATCGAAAAAATAAAAACAACAGCCAGCAGAATTTCTATAGTCTCTCTCTCTCTCTCTCTCTCTGGGGGAGGTTGCACCTGAATTTCCTAGCTGCACTGAGACACAGAGTGTTTGAGTTGGAGACAAACACTCTGCTCCAAACGTTTTGCATTATATAGTGTATATACGTAACGTATGCCAATTTCCACTATTTGGTCCACTAGAACAGGGATTTATGAGAGTCCCCGCTCGATTTTCCAGGCAACAATTTACCCTACGATATATTACCGTGATGTCACCCACGGGCTTCCCCCCTGGAGACCAAACTTTGTTTGTTGTGAAATTAGCTCGTCCTGTCTATGACAGGACCCACGGTTCGGAGGATAAGCTTGCTCCGTGGCTTCCCCCGTCCATACGGGTTCTACCACGCAGTCTACACCAGAGTGCGTGAACGGCTTTAGCCGCAATACACCCCAGGGAGCTCTCTCTCACGAGGCGAAGCAAAAAAACACAGCACTAAAGACGCGGAAGCCGCCCCAGCGACAATACGCCTGTATACTATACAGTGTATAGTGTGCTGTGTTAAATGATAAGCCTATAGCGGGGCTGATGTTTCGCTGCGCCAAACGCAGGTCCACTCCAGCCCACGGAATATGCATCACGGATGCGTTAACTGACACCGAGCCAGTGATACAAACGTATAGTGCGATTATTCCACTGCTTTACAGGATTACAGAGCCAATGGTCCTGTCTGTGTCCCTGCCCACAGGTCGACAGACAGGCTACACCACAGGACGCGTAAACTAACACTATGTCAGCAATACGTCTGTAACGGTGTTTTGGCCGCTTACCCTGTTTAGTCAGATTACTTAATACTTACAAACGAGTATTTGAATGAGACAACCCCGAGAGGAGCGAATGTCACGCCGGCTCTCTATCCGCGACCTGCGGTGGGTCTAATCCGGTCTCCATTCCAACCCATATTAAATTAAGTATATATATATATATATATTTTTTACAGAAAAAATAAAACAGAAACTAAAAATTCAAAAGAATCTGCTGTATATAGCTGTTAGCTTTTCTGCTGTCGAGACGCCACGTCTGTCTGGTGACTGGTGGAGATCAAAAAAGCAGTGTAATCACGCACCACCTGGGCCTTATATACCCGTGCGTGCCAGTACCAACTGGTGTGTCTTAAAGAGATATCCACGTCACAAGTGAGGTGGGGACATTCCCCATACATATGAAATATGTTGGGTGGAGAGATAGTCTCTGATACGATAGAGAACAGCCAGGCCTAAACTGACTGCTGATTGGTGGAACCACATGTCACTCTGTCTCTGATATCTAGTGATTTTTAGATAGCTTAACAAATCTCTGCACTACTCAGTGGTTAGGTTTCAGACAGGGTCACTAAACATAGTAACTTTAGATTTAGTTCTTAGGCAAAAGCACACATATAAGGCAACTGTAGCTTGTCTCTATATGTTAGGGTTATACTGTAATCCACTAAATCATGTGTGTTACAATCGGCTACTTCATCATCTCACAACGCGCTGAGGAGTTTGTAGATCGGCTATTTTCGACTTGTGTTCCGTTGTAGCTACGCCACAGTTATCAAGCTTCTTAATAATATTATAATAACTAATATTACAGAGGAATGAGGCAAACATCGTGAATATAGCCGATCTGCAAGCTCACAGTGAGGCGTTGTGAGCTTGTAGTTTGGTAATATTTTCCCATTAATGTAATGGCTACAATTCCAAGTGCTTCTAAGGCTCAAATATGATTTTATTTTGCGGGGGGGGGGGGGGGGGGGGTCCCCTGTTCCAATATTATTTTGGGGTCCCCAGTTCAAATATGATTTATGCATTTATACAATTACAAATTACAATGCATATTTTAAATGTGTTGCAGGTATTTTCAGATTTCCATATGGGGCTATTACAGTCAGCAGGTAGTTAACTTCCATGACAGTGAACTAGGTATCATTTGTTTTTATAATCTCTAATTTAATCTGCATTTACAGACTTGTTGGCTGTGATCTCAGTAAGACAGGTGTTGAAGCTGTGTCTTCAGCTCTCAGCTCTAATCCTTCCCATTTGAGAGAACTGGACCTCAGTGAAAACGACCTGCAGGACTCAGGACTAGTGGAGCTGCTCTGTGCTTCACTGAAGAGCCCACACTGTAGACTGGAAGTTCTAAAGTAAGATACATTTACCACTTTTATTATGATCACTTCTGTTTTATTATGTACTGTATTATGTGAATATAATATGAATGCTGTGGTGAGAATGTATTAATATTGATATCATGGTAACCCAAGCCTATGTGTCTGAGTAGAAATTTTTCAAAGTGTAATATCCCTTTAAGGCGAATGTATCGGCTACTTCATCATATAACGGAGTTTATCACAAAGCGCTGAGGAGTTTGTAGATCGGCTATTTTCGACTTGTGTTCCGTTGTAGCTACGCCACAGTTATCAAGCTTCTTAATAATATTATAATAACTAATATTACAGAGGAATGAGGCAAACATCGTGAATATAGCCGATCTGCAAGCTTACAGTGAGGCGTTGTGAGCTTGTAGTTTGGTAATATTTTCCCATTAATGTAATGGCTACAATTCCAAGTGCTTCTAAGGCTCAAATATGATTTTATTTTGCGGGGGGGGGGGGGGGGGGTCCCCTGTTCCAATATTATTTTGGGGTCCCCAGTTCAAATATGATTTATGCATTTATACAATTACAATGCATATTTTAAATGTGTTGCAGGTATTTTCAGATTTCCATATGGGGCTATTACAGTCAGCAGGTAGTTAACTTCCATGACAGTGAACTAGGTATCATTTGTTTTTATAATCTCTTATTTAATCTGCATTTACAGACTTGTTGGCTGTGATCTCAGTAAGACAGGCGTTGAAGCTGTGTCTTCAGCTCTCAGCTCTAATCCTTCCCATTTGAGAGAACTGGACCTCATTGAAAACGACCTGCAGGACTCAGGACTAGTGGAGCTGCTCTGTGCTTCACTGAAGAGCCCACACTGTAGACTGGAAGTTCTAAAGTAAGATACATTTACCACTTTTGTTATGATCACTTCTGTTTTATTATGTACTGTATTAATATGAATGCTGTGGTGAGAATGTATTAATATTGATATCATGGTAACCCAAGCCTATGTGCCTGAGTAGACATTTTTCAAAGTGTAATATCCCTTTAAGGCGAATGTATCGGCTACTTCATCACATAACAGAGTTTCTCACAACGCGTTGAGGAGTTTGTAGATCTGCTATTTTTGACTTGCGACCCGTTGTAGCTACGCCACAGTTATCAAGCTTCTTAATAATATTATAATAATTAATATTAATTACAGAAGAAAGGGGCAAACATTGTGAAAATAGCCGATTCCAGGCACCCTGGCTGGTAATCCAGTCTGGCAGTGTGCCGCGGGTTCGACTCCCGATCCCGACGGCCTTTACTGCCCGTCTCCCCCCCCCCCCCCCCCCCCCCATTTCCTGTCAGCCTACTGTCTGTCCCTACATAAAATATAGAAAATAAAAGGCGAAAGCAACAAAAAAACATAAAAAAATGAGTCTTAAGGGAAACACTGCACTGTCCAACATGGACACAGCCCAAGTCTACTCACTTGCAGTTCTCCAGAACTGAATCATTCACCACGTTGAGGCTCAGGTCCAACTCTCTTAGGGAGGGATTAGAGCTTACAGCTGAGGCCAGAGCTTCACAGCATGTCTCTGACAGGCCGCAGTGAGCCAGTCTGAAACACCAGATTAAAACATACATAAATAAATGAATTAATAAATAACACATTTACAATATGCATTATTCCTGGATTTAGAACCTGCTTACAGCCATCTGTTAAAACTCTTTCAGCGCCACCTGGTGGTCACCAGTTTAGGCTCTGAGTGCCAATTCTCCCATTATAAAGAAAGAAAGAATTTGTAATTATATTATGCATGTAATGTGCATGTCATCACCTGTACACCAGATTAGAGGATTTTTCAAAAAATGGATGGAAATAAAATAAAAACATTTTTTAGGAAGATATAAAAAAGGGGATACGTCTTGACGCCCGTGGCATCCATTACCTAATAGGCAATTAGACGTCTTGACGTTTATGGCTACGAAACAGTTTTAACTCAATGTCTGCCAAGGACTTCATTAACTGATTTTTTATCAACAGTGTATTCACTCTGACACGACGTCACAAAGCATGCAGAGAGAACAATGCAGTGTTTCATTCACTGACACGACGTCACAAAGCATGCAGAGAGAACAATGCAGTGTTTCATTCACTGACACGACGTCACAAAGCATGCAGAGAGAACAATGCAGTGTTTCATTCACTCTGACACGACGTCACAAAGCATGCAGAGAGAACAATGCAGTGTTTCATTCACTGACACGACGTCACAAAGCATGCAGAGAGAACAATGCAGTGTTTCATTCACTCTGACACGACGTCACAAAGCATGCAGAGAGAACAATGCAGTGTTTCATTCACTCTGACACGACGTCACAAAGCATGCAGAGAGAACAATGCAGTGTTTCATTCACTGACACGACGTCACAAAGCATGCAGAGAGAACAATGCAGTGTGTCATTCACTGACACGACGTCACAAAGCATGCAGAGAGAACAATGCAGTGTTTCATTCACTCTGACACGACGTCACAAAGCATGCAGAGAGAACAATGCAGTGTTTCATTCACTGACACGACGTCACAAAGCATGCAGAGAGAACAATGCAGTGTTTCATTCACTCTGACACGACGTCACAAAGCATGCAGAGAGAACAATGCAGTGCCTCAAAGAAACTCTATAGGATATCAGACGTAAACAAAGACAATCTGTCTAATCAACATGGCACATGCCATCTAATTTATCTAAATCTATCTATATATCCATCTATATATATATCTATATATATCTATCTATCTATATTTATCTAATTTATCTAAATAACATTCTGTACATTTGCAGTTAAGAAATAACAAGACATATTGTTGCTGTCGGGAATTATTAAAATATACATTTTGTAATTGTAAGCTCAGTGCCTACTAGTCCTAGTCTGGTGTACTTGTGCCCCCTCTTGGCCAGGCCCTGTAACTACAATTATTACATGTCTTTTTGCTATTTTATTCAGTTTACTTGTTGCTGCAATGCTGTGAGAGGAAAGTAAAAGATGTTACCCTTTTGGAAGTAAAATGGAATGTAACAATACAAAGTAACAAACAACAGAAGTCTGTACCACAGAGCAGAGTCTCCAACACCCAGCCTTCTGTCTGTGAAGAGTGACACGTCTAAAGGAGAACCTCCTCTTAACTTCAGTGATGAACCTGGACCTCCTGATAAACAGTATGTCAATCCACCTGTACAATATACACACTATACAATATACACACTATAACACTGTACACAATATACGCTATAACACTATACAATATACACTATAACACTATGCAAGTGGTGTTGTCTATTCCACACCCCACTCCTCTAAATACTCTTTATATCTAGATAACTAGACAGATATTCTTCAGTTAACTTCCATGACAGTGAACTGTATAATTTGTACTGATCATCTCTTGGAATGGATTACTGACTACGCAGGCAGTCAGAAGTGAACGGTGGGGTGGTTGTTTAATGGATTACTGACTGCGCAGGCAGAGAGAAGTGAACGGTGGGGTGGTTGTTTAATGTTTATACCGCTGGCTGGCCTCTGTTTTGCGGCGCACCAAATGAGCTTCAGCTAAATGTTTTATAAATCAATCGGATTATCACACGATAGACTGCAACATGACAAAAACAGTTGCACTGAGGCACTGAGCCATCTCGTTAAACCCAGCTGGCTGCGATGAATAACCTAATCATTAGGCCTAATCAACGTCATATAGTCACCAACCGATCCATATAATTCTGTAGTGTATGATCTGACCACGCAATGTTACAGTCCACTGCAGGCTACAGGCTATTTGATTTACAAAATGATTAGTATTATAATGTTACAGTCCACTGCAGGCTACAGGCTATTTGATTTACAAAATGATTAGTATTATAATGTTACAGTCCACTGCAGGCTACAGGCTATTTGATTTACAAAATGATTAGTATTATAACCGCCGTCCCTCAGTGCGGCAGCGGCGCTCCTCGTTATAATTGCCCGATTTAAAATAACAGATCTCTAAGCTGTCGAGACACGCCATGAGCGGTGCGTGGATGGTTTGTAAACTTTGTAGGCTATGTTTGTTCTTTTGGACACCGAACGGGGACGATACTTGGGGTCAGCATTCATATTATATTCACTAATACAGTAGGCCTACATAATAAAACAGAAGTGATCAAAATAAATGTGGTAAATGTAGAGTTCTCATCGGGCCCGAAATTTGAAGCCCGGCCCGGCCCTAACTTGGTCAGCCCGAAGCCCGGCCCGGCCCTAAAAAATACCATAATGTTATTATTATTATTATTATAATGTTAGGCCCGAAGCCCGATAAAGCCCGACAAAGAAAAGAACTCCGTTCTCACTCTCACACAGACACACTGAAAGAAAAAAAAGAACGCCACTTTAATGCATGGCCAGCGCAGCAGCACGCGCCGTCAGTGTTTCACTGACGGTTCACTGACGGCGCGTGCTGCTGCGCTGGCCATGCATTAAAGTGGCGTTCTTTTTTTTCTTTCAGTGTGTGTCTGTGTGAGAGTGAGAACGGAGTTCAATGGACTTATCGCCGAAATAAAGGATGTATGTAGCTCACTGTTACCCTTTAAAGGCAAATGTATCGGCTACTTTAACATCTCACAACGCGCTGAGGAGTTTGCAGATCTACTATTTTCGACTTGTGTTCCGTTGTAGCTACGCCACAGTTATCAAGCTTCTTAATAATATTATAATAAATAATATTACAGAGGAATGAGGCAAACATCGTGAATATAGCCGATCTGCAAGCTCACAGTGAGGCGTTGTGAGCTTGTAGTTTGGTAATATTTTCCCATTAATGTAATGGCTACAATTCCAAGTGCTTCTATACAATTACAATGCATATTTTAAATGTGTTGCATGTATTTTCAGATTTCCATATGGGGCTATTACAGTCAGCAGGTAGTTAACTTCCATGACAGTGAACTAGGTATCATTTGTTTTTATAATCTCTTATTTAATCTGCATTTACAGACTTGTTGGCTGTGATCTCAGTAAGACAGGTGTTGAAGCTGTGTCTTCAGCTCTCAGCTCTAATCCTTCCCATTTGAGAGAACTGGACCTCAGTGAAAACGACCTGCAGGATTCAGGACTAGTGGAGCTGCTCTGTGCTTCACTGAAGAGCCCACACTGTAGACTGGAAGTTCTAAAGTAAGATACATTTACCACTTTTGTTATGATCACTTCTGTTTTATTATGTACTGTATTATGTGAATATAATATGAATGCTGTGGTGAGAATGTATTAATATTGATATCATGGTAACCCAAGCCTATATGTGCCTGAGTAGACATTTTTCAAAGTGTAATATCCCTTTAACCCTCTAAGACCCAGCGTTGCTTTATAGCATAGTTATATTTTAATTAATTACTTAATCATTATTATTCTTTTCTGTTTTTTCACCTAAACGTCATCAGTGATGTTCATTGCAATGCCATTTCAATGCCATTGGTCATGATATTTGCATATAAATACCCCCCACAGAGGCTGAAATTCACACAAATTAAAAATGTCTGAACATTTTTTTAACCTATGACTTTTGACCTTTAACCCTAATAAAAGTAGGTAAAATAATTGTAATATATGTTTTTTTGTGATCATTAGAATCTCTAGAACATGTTTTATTCATTATTGTGAAAGATATCCCCCAAATGTAAATTATTAATTTATTATATTATTATATAATTATTATATAATTATTATACATTTTTCATCAAACTTTATTTATTTAAACATATTTTTCAGTCTTAGTCCTAGTAGTACAAAGTAGTAGTTAAAGTAGAAATTAATGCAGGTCTTAGAGGGTTAAGGCGAATGTATCGGCTACTTCATCACATAACGGAGTTTATCACAACGCGTTGAGGAGTTTGTAGATCGGCTATTTTTGACTTGCGACCCGTTGTAGCTACGCCACAGTTATCAAGCTTCTTAATAATATTATAATAATTATTATTAATTACGGAAGAAAGAGGCAAACATTGTGAAAATAGCCGATTCCAGGCACCCTGGCTGGTAATCCTGTCCCTACATAAAATATATAAAATAAAAGGCGAAAGCCACAAAAAAACAAAAAGAGTCCTTTAACAGATGGCTGTAAGCAGGTTCTAAATCCAGGAATAATGCATATTGTAAATGTGTTATTTATTCATTAATTTACTTATGTATATTTCCATCTTGTGTTTCAGACTGGCTCACTGCGGCCTGTCAGAGACATGCTGTGAAGCTCTGGCCTCAGCTGTAAGCTCTAATCCCTCCCTAAGAGAGTTGGACCTGAGCCTCAACGTGGTGAATGATTCAGTTCTGGAGAACTGCAAGTGAGTAGACTTGGGCTGTGTCCATGTTGGACAGTGCAGTGTTTCATTCACTCTGACACGACGTCACAAAGCATGCAGAGAGAACAATGCAGTGCCTCAAAGAAACTCTATAGGATATCAGACGTAAACAAAGAGAATCTGTCTAATCAACATGGCACATGCCATCTAATTTATCTAAATCTATCATATATCCATCTATATATATATATCTATATTTATCTAATTTATCTAAACAACATTCTGTTCATTTGCAGTTAAGAAATAAGACATATTGTGACCCACGGGTTGAGAACCCCTGGTATATAATACAGTAATATACAGTATATAATACAGTAATATACAGTATATAATACAGTAAAGGTGAAGGTATAAAAAGATAGTGGAGTGCTACAGGGGTTAAAGGACCACTTCACCACTTTTCAACCTATCTTCATATAATATGTCCTCACTAATAATCATGAAAAGAATGGCGCAATTTATTTCTACTCAGTCTCACAGGAGGGCTGAGTAGAAATATTTTTTAAAATGAGGCACAAATCTTTTAATATAATATTCTTTCAGAAGACTTTTTTTTTTTTAATTTCGACGTCAGGCCTAAATTAGCCTCGATACCCAGGCTTTCATTTCGTCTGCACGAAAGATGAAAGCCTGGAAAAAGCCGTGGGCTGAACCAGTCTAAAAGTGGGAGTCGCTCTAAATGATGTGACGTAGCGCTGCACTAGGGGGGAGAGGAGGGGCCGGGGGTGACGGACAGATCGATGAGATCCAATCAGGGTGCGCGCTTTTCTGAGGCGCGACCCTCCCATCTAGGCCAGAAATGTCTGTGCTTAGGTCAGGCTAGGCCTAAATGGGTTCATCTCATTGCTCTTTTGTCAGGTGTGTTCTGTGAACAAAACACAAATAAGTCAGCCTTTTTGTCAGCCTTATTTCACCGTGCCAAATGTCCTCGACCCGTTCAGAATGAGACAACAAGGAACCCTGACAAAGTACTAACCCCACTCCGCCACATGGTGGCAGCACTGAGTTCACCAGTTCCCTCCTCCTCCTGCCTGCATCGGGGCTCTCTCAGGCAGAAACCATGAACCCGGAAGCAGCGGGACAGAAAGCATCTGATATCTCCATAATCATTTAGAGTTTTGTCTCGTCTCGTTAGGTTGTGTTTACATGTTGCGCTGTGGCACAGCTTCAATGTGTCATAAGTCTGGCGTAGGTGCTGGGTAATTAAATCACACCACCTGCCAATTGTGCCCCAAACAATACGGGGAAGCAGCGTTTTGCTTCCACGGGCCGTCGGCATGGAACAAGCTCCCACTGTACCTTCGTCAGGCAGCCTCTGTAGTTTAACAAACTCCCACTGTATACCTTCGACAGGCAGCCTCTGTAGTTTAACAAACTCCCACTGTACCTTCGTCAGGCAGCCTCTGTAGTTTAACAAACTCCCACTGTACCTTCGTCAGGCAGCCTCTGTAGTTTAACAAGCTCCCACTGTACCTTCGTCAGGCAGCCTCTGTAGTTTAACAAACTCCCACTGTACCTTCGTCAGGCAGCCTCTGTAGTTTAACAAACTCCCACTGTACCTTCGACAGGCAGCCTCTGTAGTTTAACAAACTCCCACTGTACCTTCGACAGGCAGCCTCTGTAGTTTAACAAACTCCCACTGTATACCTTCGTCAGGCAGCCTCTGTAGTTTAACAAACTCCCACTGTACCTTCGACAGGCAGCCTCTGTAGTTTAACAAACTCCCACTGTACCTTCGACAGGCAGCCTCTGTAGACATTTGTAAAGCTCAGCTCAAGACCCACTTCTACAACATTGCTTTTAATTGATCTTTTACTTTTTGTTATTCATGTCCTCACTGTATTGCATTACTGCTTGTTTTTTAATGTCGTTGCCTTGCTTTTCTTTTATTCTCCATTGTTCTGTAAAGCACTTTGAGCTGCATTTCATGTCATGAAAGGTGCTATACAAATAAAGTTTTATTATTATTATTATAAACGTGCGTTTCCCTGATGACGTTTATGACGGTCAAAGGAACGTTTTGATAAATTAAGTCCAGATGTCATTCCGAGTGCCTTTGCCGTCCGGGTGCAGCTTGTGAAAAAGTGGAGATATTTGACTAAAACATTTTATAATAATATTTTTTTTATCCCACGATTTTTGTAACCCATTTTTCACCCCTGTGTCAATCATCTAATGTGATCCTGGGCTCTACACACCCTCCACCAACCTAGTCCCCATATATGGGGGACAAGGGGAGACCAACCTAGTCCCCATATATGGGGGACAAGGGGAGACCAACCTAGTCCCCATATATGGGGGACAAGGGGAGACCAACCTAGTCCCCATATATGGGGGACAAGGGGAGAGCAACGGACTTGAACTCATGCTTCCTTCATGCCTGAGTGTCCAAGTGTCTCCTTTACACCTGACAGGGGGGGAGTTTCCCTGGTTGGACATAGCGCGTGGAAGGAACACGTTATTCCAACCAGACTAAAACATTTTGTGATAATGACTTCACATGGATATGAAAGTTGAGGACCATATCGGACTCCCTTTAGTCTTTATTTCAAAGACTTGGGAGTCAGATGTGGTCCTCAACTTTCATATCTATATCCATTTATTGAGTCAGATATGGTCCTCAACTTTCATATCTATATCCATTTATTGAGTCAGATATGGTCCTCAACTTTCATATCCATATCCATTTATTGAGTCAGATATGGTCCTCAACTTTCATATCTATATCCATTTATTGAGTCAGATATGGTCCTCAACTTTCATATCTATATCCATTTATTGAGTCAGATATGGTCCTCAACTTTCATATCTATATCCATTTATTGAGTCAGATATGGTCCTCAACTTTCATATCTATATCCATTTATTGAGAGAGTACACACGGAGCGCCGACCACATTTATGCCGCCATGCTGCCGCTGCAAACGCAAGTCTACGGCATTGATCTATGGCTCTGGTATGTGAAACACTGTAATGTATGGAACAGACATTATTGATCTATGGCTCTGGTATGTGAAACACTGTAATGTATGGAACAGACATTATTGATCTATGGCTCTGGTATGTGAAACACTGCAATGTATGGAACAGACATTATTGATCTATGGCTCTGGTATGTGAAACACTGTAATGTATGGAACAGACATTCTAGGGCTATAATTAGTCACATCTGCCCTTGTGTCACAAAAACATGCAGTAATCCTGGTCTCTAAACTGCCTCCCCCTGGCCAGCCCCCCCTGATGGAGGGGAAAGGAACTGGTTGGAATAACGTGTTCCTTCCACGCGCTACGTCCAACCAGGGAAACTCCCCCCTGTCAGGTGTAAAGGAGCAACTTGGACACTCAGGCATGAAGGAAGCATGAGTTCAAGTCCGTTGCTCTCCCCTTGTCCCCCATATATGGGGACTAGGTTGGTCTCCCCTTGTCCCCCATATATGGGGACTAGGTTGGTCTCCCCTTGTCCCCCATATATGGGGACTAGGTTGCTCTCCCCTTGTCCCCCATATATGGGGACTAGGTTGGTCTCCCCTTGTCCCCCATATATGGGGACTAGGTTGGTCTCCCCTTGTCCCCCATATATGGGGACTAGGTTGGTCTCCCCTTGTCCCCCATATATGGGGACTAGGTTGGTCTCCCCTTGTCCCCCATATATGGGGACTAGGTTGGTCTCCCCTTGTCCCCCATATATGGGGACTAGGTTGGTGGAGGGTGTGTAGAGCCCAGGATCACATTAGATAATTGACAGAAATGACACAGGAGTGAAAAATGGGTTACAAAATCGTGGGATAAAAATTATAAGATCATCTGCCTTGTTGTGCAACATTTTTTTTATGAAGCCTAAAAGCCATGAAGAAATGTAAAGTTTGTATTCATACGTGACCAGATTTCACTGAGCCTGCCGTCGTTCACATTCCAGCTTTTCACCCGAGTAGAACTTTTTGTCCCCCGCAAAATGAGTTAATAGCACAGGCTGTTTGTCCCCCGCAAAATGAGTTAATAGCACAGGCTGTTTGTCCCCCGCAAAATGAGTTAATAGCACAGGCTGTTTGTCCCCCGCAAAATGAGTTAATAGCACAGGCTGTTTGTCCCCCGCAAAATGAGTTAATAGCACAGGCTGTTTGTCCCCCGCAAAATGAGTTAATAGCACAGGCTGTTTGTCCCCCGCAAAATGAGTTAATAGCACAGGCTGTTTGTCCCCCGCAAAATGAGTTAATAGCACAGGCTGTTTGTCCCCCGCAAAATGAGTTAATAGCACAGGCTGTTTGTCCCCCGCAAAATGAGTTAATAGCACAGGCTGTTTGTCCCCCGCAAAATGAGTTAATATCACAGGCTGTTTGTCCCCCGCAAAATTAGTTAATAGCACAGGCTGTTTGTCCCCCGCAAAATTAGTTAATAGCACAGGCTGACTCCTCACATACTAGAGCATGTCTGAAATAAGTGTCAGAGCTGAAATCGACATGTAAATATGAAATAAATGCTTAAGCGTAATGTTAAGAGTCCACAGAAGTGAACCTGTCAAGTCTGTTTTCTCAAAACGCGCCGTTTTCTGCAAGACATTACTCTATAAGCCACATCTGCAAAACCGGTGGGTCAAACTGAACAACCAATATGTCAATTTGAAGCTATGATTCCCTGCTAAAAATTCAAAATAAATCCGATGGCAGTCCCTCAGTCAAATATGTTCAACATCAATCATAATTGTTAATTGCAATCATTTGTATGACAACGGATGGTCAACTTTGTAATGGTGACACAGCCCTAGTTTCTACTCCAGCCACATGTAATCCAGGTACGTACCGTGGGGGGCCTTAACATGTTGTAATGGTGACACAGCCCTAGTTTCTACTACAGCCACATGTAATCCAGGTACGTACCGTGGGGGGCCTTAACATGTTGTAATGGTGACACAGCCCTAGTTTCTACTACAGCCACATGTAATCCAGGTACGTACCGTGGGGGGCCTTAACATGTTGTAATGGTGACACAGCCCTAGTTTCTACTCCAGCCACATGTAATCCAGGTACGTACCGTGGGGGGCCTTAACATGTAATGGTGACACAGCCCTAGTTTCTACTCCAGCCACATGTAATCCAGGTACGTACCGTGGGGGGCCTTCCGTCGCTCAGGTTGAAGACAGCCGGTATTAATAGAGCCGTGTAGGTTGTAGCACCGTACGCCTCGTAATCTCAGGGAGAGCGTTCGTTGTCACCGTTATTAGTTTCAGCTCAGCCGAGTAGACGCTCTATTATACCAGCCATCTCCTGATGACTGCAGCCAAGGTCACCGCATGACACCAAGGTCACATGATTCACCTGGAAGACACAAACATACGCCGATTACACTTTATGACACCAAGGTCACATGATTCACCTGGAAGACACAAACATACGACATGACACCAAGGTCACATGATCCACCTGGAAGACACAAACATACGACATGACACCAAGGTCACATGATCCACCTGGAAGACACAAACATACGACATGACACCAAGGTCACATGATTCACCTGGAAGACACAAACATACGACATGACACCAAGGTCACATGATCCACCTGGAAGACACAAACATACGACATGACACCAAGGTCACATGATTCACCTGGAAGACACAAACATACGACATGACACCAAGGTCACATGATTCACCTGGAAGACACAAACATACGACATGACACCAAGGTCACATGATTCACCTGTAAGACACAAACATACGACATGACACCAAGGTCACATGATCCACCTGGAAGACACAAACATACGACATGACACCAAGGTCACATGATTCACCTGGAAGACACAAACATACGACATGACACCAAGGTCACATGATTCACCTGGAAGACACAAACATACGCCGACATTACACTTAATCCAGATTTTATCCACACTTTTCCTGGGCTGTGTGTGCTCCAGTTCCTGTTGATTTCATTGGATATCATTGGTCATCTGACCAATGATAATGAAAAGTAAAAAGGTATCAAAATGTACTTAGAAAATGTACCCATTATGCAGACTGTCCCATTTCAAATGTTTTAAAAGAAAATCTGCGTCATCAGTGCCCATACCCGAGGCGGGGTTGGCGAAAGGGCCTTTCTGTGTGGAGTTTGCATGTTCTCTATCGTATCAGAGACTATCTCTCCACCCAACATATTTCATATGTATGGGGAATGTCCCCACCTCACTTGTGACGTGGATACCTCTTTAAGACACACCAGTGCACTGGCACGCACGGGTATATAAGGCCCAGGTGGTGCGTGATTACACTGCTTTTTTGATCTCCACCGAGCAGTCCAAGACGTGGTCTCCTCAACGGAAGTGCAGAGCAAGTTATCAACAATAACTGCATTTTTTAGACTTTTTGAAAAGCAACTACTCACGAGTTCTGGCAGCCGGATTAATCCACTGCTGGAGGCAGGTTAGAGAGCTGGCGTGGATCGCTCCTCTCTGGATTGCTGTCACACAGCTCGTTTGTAGGTATAGCAAACAAAAACAGGGTAACACCAGCCAAAACACCGTTACAGGCGTATTGCTGACATAGTGTTAGTTTACGCGTCCTGTGGTGTAGCCTGTCTGTCGACCTGTGGGCAGGGACACAGACAGGACCATTGGCTCTGTAATCCTGTAAAGCAGCGGAATAATCGCACTATACGTTTGTATCACTGGCTTGGTGTCAGTTAACGCATCCGTGATGCATATTCCGTGGGCTGGAGTGGACCTGCGGTTGGCGCAGCGAAACATCAGCCCCGCTATAGGATCATTGGCTCTGTAATCCTGTAAAGCAGTGGAATAATCGCACTATACGTTTGTATCACTGGCTTGGTGTCAGTTAACGCATCCGTGATGCATATTCCGTGGGCCGGAGTGGACCTGCGTTTGGCGCAGCGAAACATCAGCCCCGCTATAGGCTTATCATTTAACACAGCACACTATACACTAGTGTATAGTATACAGGCGTATTGTCGCTGGGGCGGCTTCCGCGTCTTTGGTGCTGTGTTCTTTTGCTTCGCCTCGTGAGAGACAGAGCTCCCTGGGGTGTATTGCGGCTAAAGCCGTTCACACACCCTGGTGTAGACTGCGTGGTAGAACCCGTACGGACGGGGGAAGCCACGGAGCAAGCTTATCCTCCGAACCGTGGGTCCTGTCAGTCATAGACAGGACGAGCTAATTCCACAACAAACAAAGTTTGGTCTCCAGTGCACGGTGATATATCGTAGGGTAAATTGTTGCCTGGAAAGTCGAGGGAGACTCTCATAAATCCCTGTTCTAGTGGACCAAAACAGTGGAAATTGGTATACGTATATACACTATATAATGCAAAACGTTTGGAGCAGAGTGTTTGTCTCCAACTCAAACACTCTGTGTCTCAGTGCAGCTAGGAAATTCAGGTGCAACCTCCTCCAGAGAGAGAGAGAGAGAGACTATAGAACTCAGCTGGCTGTTGTTTAGTTATTTTTCTATTTGGAAAGATCCCCATTAGCTGATGCCATGGCAGTCAGCTAGTCTTTGGGGTCCACATGAAACATGTTACCGAAAAAAAAAAAAAAAACAACAACACATGAATATCAATATGTGACTGAGAGACAGCAGTGTAAATTGCACATAGGGTAAATTGTGCCCTCACTTCTCAAGCACATTACTATACTCCCCGTTTTTTGAGCATGTTTAAGCAATTAAATTTGTATATATTTAATATAACATATTAAAATAATAGTGTATATAGGTATTGAATTAAATGGAAACAGCAGGGGTTTCTCTGGGGCTGCGTGGGGCACATATGCCCACAGAGGATGGCCATGACCAGTGGGTGACCTGTGGGTTCCCTGGTCATGCTGATAGCAGCTCATGAAGATCCTGACTCCTGTATGTTTTCTTCCTCTTGCCAGTTGAGGCTAGGAGGAATGAAGGAATCCGACGGCCATATAACACACTATACAGGGGTATTGCTAGCGGGGCGCCAGTTTACGCTCCTGTGGTGTAGCCTGTCTGTCGATCTGAGTGCAGTGACACAGACAGGACCAGTGGCCCGGTAATCCTTAAAGGCAGTGGAATACAACGCACTATATGGGTGTATTATTGGCATGGCGTCAATTCACGCATCCATGCTGCATATTCTGTGGGCTGGAGGGGACCTGCGAGTGCGCAGTGAATATAGTTGTGTATATTCGTACGTCTCTAAATGTTTTGATGAATTGAAGATGGTGGGCCCTATTGTAAACAAGTGTAATGCTTTATGGTATCGCCCACTCTCTGTTAACAGTATTTGTATTGAGTTGTACTCGAAATGTACTGTAATTCTGCAAGCTGTTAGTAAATCAGTAAATCAATCAATCAAAACAACAGCCCGGCCAGGCTATAGCATTAAAACGCACTATACAGGCGTATTGTCGCTGGGGCGACTTCCGCATCTGTAGTGCCGTGTTTTTGCCTCGCCTCGTGAGAGAGAGCTCACTTGAGTGTATTGCGGCTAAAGCCGTTCACGCACTCCGGTGTAGACTGCGTGGTAGAACCCGTGCGACGGGGGACGCCACGGAGCAAGCTCATCCTCCGAACCGTGGGTTCTGTCATAGACAGGATGAGCGTATGGCTGCCGTGGCAGTCAGCTTTCCGCGTTCAGGTGTAGTAGCGCACTATACAGTGTATAGGACGTGCTGAGTCTGCCAGGAGCAAGCCCTGAAATCACAGCCATTTGCACACTACTGTATATACGGCGTATTGCTGACCGTGTCAGCTCACGCGTCCGTGATGTAGTTTCGCCAATGTTGGCAACTCGAGTGTGCCGCGGCTGTCGGGCGGAATACTCTGTACGGTGTATCACGGCAAGGCCGTTCACGCACCTATAGGTGTAAACTTGCATGGTATAATCCGGTTACCGGTTCGAAACCACAAAGTAAGCTCCTTCTCATCCCGAGAATGCACTATGGCTATCTAGGCACAGCTAGTCAACACAGGGTTATTCTGTCACTGCTTCAGCACCGGCTTATATGTGGCACTTATGTGACCATTAGGGCCCGGACCTTATTGAGGAGCTGCAGCGACTGGCTTTCAGGCTCCCCAGGCAGTGGCAGCAGGCATGCTATTGATGCCCTTTGGTGAGGTGCCGTCTGTGGCAGCCCCAGGCCAAGCTGCGATAGGAGGACAAGCTCCCCCACGCTGCCTATTGAGCCACCGGCCATGTTTGGCCAAAAGGCCAGTGCTTTGCTACAGCATCCTAAGGAGGCTGTGGAGGTGCACAGGAGGTGCAGGAATGCTCCGGCAAGGCCATGAGTAGCCTGCCTCGGTCACCCCTCAGGCTGTGCAACCCCAGTCAGGTTTGGCAGTTCCAGGGACCTACGGGTCCGGTTACAGGCCAACCGGCAGGGTATGGCTAAAATGTGCTCGGCGGGCTAAGCCCATACCTCAGTCCTGACAGTTAAGGCCCCAGACCCCACCCGCTGTCTCTCGGGACAGCGGTTGTCCTGGAAGACAATTCAGGTGGACCCCTGGGTGGGTTCCACTATGTCTTCGGGAGGGTGGGGTGCTGCTTACAGCACTCCCGGCAAGGAAGGGCTGAGGGTCTTACAGGCCATCCTCCAAGGCGACTGGCTTGCCATGCTCGACCGGGGATGCTTATTCTCAGATCCCGGGTCTGACGCACTGACCGGCTTGTCTTAGATGACAGAACCTTCGAGTCCCGTGTCCTCCCATTCGGCATATGTCTAGCCCCCCGATTGGACATAGTCCTTGGCGGGAGGGCCTTTGCATCCTAAATTGGATAACTGAATGGTGTGTGCTCGCTCAGAGGTGCAGTGCCACAAAAACGTGGCCAGGCACCTGCAGCACTTTGGGCACCTAGGCCGGCACCTCAACAAGAGGCCTTGCAGGCGTCAACTCTCACAGTCCGCAGCGCTCCTCGGCATGTGTTAGAGGGCAAAGCAGGGACTCTGTCCCTTGCTCTAGTGAGTCGGGCCACCCTCAGGTTGTGCCTCCGCCCCTTAGGGCTGAGGGCAATCATGGTGCACTTTGTGCCTCCGGCTCTTCTGAACATGCAGCCAGTGCATTATCTGTCATTCACAGTCATGCACTACGTGGGCGTATCGTTGACAGCGTCAGTTTACACGTTCCACGTTGTTCCAGCGAATTCACACTGCTGTTCACACAGCAGAATGTGACGAGACTGTCAGGGGTGAGCAGAACCACCATAAGGTTGTATTACGGCATGGCCGTTTAAACACCTGGGTGTAATTCTGTGTGTTGGAGACCGGTTGAGCTCCCTCCTCATCCAGAGGTAATCGTGTGGCTAGGCCAGGGATCTGGCAACATGGCGGGCCGCTGTCCCACACAAGGGCGACACAATAGTCACCCAGTTGGTCCTCATACCGTTCATCCCTCACACAATAGGCCAGCAGTCCCTCCTCGGGGAGTGGTATTGTCTGCCTTACGGCATGAGCCAATTAAGCCCGTGGAGACTTGGGCTGCAATGGCTTCTCACAGGACAGCATTCTTGCTGTTAGCACTGCAGTGTCAGCCACAAGAATGTCTCTGTCAGTGAGGGGTGCTGCCGCTTCCTACATGGCAATGCTTAGGTGTTGTCGCCATCAATCCCTGCATTTTGCCTACGGCCTGATCAGAGTGTGAGCCAGTCAGTCTATTGATTTTCACCCTTCCCACCCTCCTAAGCAGGGTGGTGAAGCAGGGTAAATGGGCCTAACTGTCTTAGGCAGATAGTCTCCAAGACTGGACTTCACTCATTGGCTTGTGAAACAATCCAGCAGGCATATAGGTGGGCAGGCAGGCCAGCCCCAACGGGAACATGTGCACATTCCACACAAGGCCTCGCTGCCGCATGGGTTTACGGCGAGATGCCCTCCAATCTGAGTTTTGTGGGACAGCCTCTTGATCGATGCTGTCAGCATTTATCAGGTTCTACCATTATGTGGTATCAGTGTGGCATCCAGCACCCTTCTCACTGGGTGTGTGCTTAGCTCCGCAGCATAAACGCGATGGGAACTATGCACAAAAACGAAGGCCATCCACTTTTTACTTGTAAAACCGTGATGTGACATAAGGATCATTCCGGTTCAGAGAACAGGGCTTCAACAGTCAGCTGACCGAGTGTTCGGCAGGCTGACTTGAGCGGGAGCGCAGGCCCTGCAGACTGCAGTAACCTCGTTACAAAGAAAGGAAGAGCATTTCCTGAAGGGTGCCCTGAGGCCCAGAGGAGCTCAGGTTAGGGACCCAATCAGGCCCATCTGGGGTTAGCTCCGGAGGCTCTACGACCTTTAGTCAGTGAGCGTGACATGCTCAAGACAGCAGTCTTGTCGGTGTCACATCTGCAAGGAGAAATGGGGGAGTTGCGAGCTCTGTCAATCCATAATGAGCTCTGCAGGCCTATGCCGGATGATGGTATAGTCTTGCCCCAAACCGGCCTTTCTCCCCAATGTTTTCAAAAGGGCACGTCTCAATCAGGTGATTGAGCTCTGTCCTACCATCGTCATACAGACAGTAGACATACAGAGACGGAGTCGGTCCTCACTCTGCCCTATTGGAGCATTAGATTCGTATGCCAGGGCCACACAAGGCCCACAGAGTAACGAACCAGCTCTTTGAGTGCTTCAAGTGAGAGTGCATGGATCACAGAGGTTATCCAGCACACAAACAGGTAGGAGTACCAGTGCCGCCTGGAGGGCAGGCACACTCCACCTGGGGACGCTGTGGAAAGGTGCGTCTCTGACAGACCTGCACAGCGGCGACATAGTCTACTCCGTCTAATGTACATTCACCCGGTTATACCGGCTGAACATGCAGCATTCGCTCCCTTCGGGGAGTTGGTCTCGCATGCTACTCAGCGGTGGGTGTCATTGTCACCTTCACCAGTCAAGCCAGCCTTGCGTCTAGTGGGCTGGCTTGGGCGGCCCTTCACCCCTGTGGTCTCTGGCCTTAGCGTCTTGCAGGGCCGGGCTCTGGGTGGCGCCTAGCGCCTGAGCATTTGGCGGCGGATGGCGTCTGGCTGTCCGGCCGTTCCAGGGGTTGTAAATACATTACATTGAACATACATGATGAATCATTCCAAATTCAGTATGTGCTGGGTCGAAGCCCACTGGTGTTGTCTTTGGGGTTCTGGGACTGCTTCGCTTCCTCACGAGGTGTCTTACAGAGTTCCCCATACATATGAAATATGTTGGGTGGAGAGATAGTCTCTGATACGATAGAGAACGTGTGGTTACGTGGTAACCTATGTTCTCTGAGTGAAGAGACTATCTCTCCACCTCGATGTCGCTCAGAAGCGGTGTCGATCAAGTAAACCAGTGTAATCACGCACCACCTGGGCCTTATATACCCGTGCGTGCCAGTGCACTGGTGTGTCTTAAAGAGGTATCCACGTCACAAGTGAGGTGGGGACATTCCCCATACATATGAAATATGTTGGGTGGAGAGATAGTCTCTTCACTCAGAGAACATAGGTTACCACGTAACCACACGTTCTCCCCGTGTGCCCTAGGGTAGGTACCCTCACAAAAAACATGCAGTAATCCTGGTCTCTATACTGCCTCCCCCTGGCCAGCCGGGGCGCCTGATGGAGGGGAAAGGAACTGGTTGGAATAACGTGTTCCTTCCACGCGCTACACGTCCAACCAGGGAAACTCCCCCCTGTCAGGTGTAAAGGAGCAACTTGGACACTCAGGCATGAAGGAAGCATGAGTTCAAGTCCGTTGCTCTCCCCTTGTCCCCCATATATGGGGACTAGGTTGGTCTCCCCTTGTCCCCCATATATGGGGACTAGGTTGGTCTCCCCTTGTCCCCCATATATGGGGACTAGGTTGGTCTCCCCTTGTCCCCCATATATGGGGACTAGGTTGCTCTCCCCTTGTCCCCCATATATGGGGACTAGGTTGGTGGAGGGTGTGTAGAGCCCAGGATCACATTAGATAATTGACACAGGGGTGAAAAATGGGTTACAAAATCGTGGGATAAATTTAAATTAAAAAAAAAAAGAAAATCTACAAGATCTACAAGCTCACAATGTGTTGCATCACAATGCATTGTGAGCTTGTAGATCAGCTACTTTCAAATGGCCAAAATATGGCTGTAGTGGTAAATTGCAATGTAGCCTAAAGGCTATATATGTTTAGTAATAATAATCCCAATCTATAACTGGCAATTAAAGGTTTCCAGATACTTGTAGTGGCGTATATTGCCCACAGTATAGGGGAGAGCCGCCAAGGATGTAACGCTTTGCACGTTTCATTTCTTTACTCAGAGATCCGTTTATCTACACATGTAATATTTTCAGGCAACGGACCTACACATGTCTGCTACCATAAACCACTTCAAGTTATCTTTTTGATAAAACAGGTCGGGAGTTATTAAACCGAACGCGGACGCTGTTCCAGTGTTACATTTGCTGCGCATATCGGATTAATTGTAACGGCATGCATGATAAATGTATAACAACGCTAAAAAAAACACCATTAAACATATCGTTTTCAGCTTTAAAGCAATTATATTTCATTGAAGCAACTCCTTAGCATTGTTTTCATACCATGGATGTGATAAGAAAATGTATCAAACATAAGGGAAATATTAAATAGTATCGGGTGTACCAGTTTGGGCGTTTGAGTCAGTTCAATGGGAAAATATATTGATTAAACAAACGTTTGATTGATTGTACAATGTTATACAACCCTAAACTAATTTTAGAATACACTCAGTAATGAAGACAGCCGACTGAACATTGGCCAATATGTCAAATATGTAAATATTACATGAAATGGTATTGAATGGAAAGTGCACCATTTGTAACATGTTACTTTTGCAAGTTTTCTTTGCCGTTGCTTACAGACCAGAATGAACGTGAATTCCGTCTAAACACGATGCAAACTAATGAAGAACATAAGCATGAAGACATGCATGTGGATTTGTATTCACCAACACCAAAGAAAATAATTGTAGCACACATAATACTCCAGGTGTAAAATGATATGCTTTTTGGGGAAAAGGCATGCAGAAGCGACGAATGTATGACACAATCAAGAAAACAATGGCAAGAACGCACCCTCCAATACTCCCTACTGAGTAGGGAGACAGCTGACTGAACATATAATATTGGCCAAAATATATAGCCTACTCTACTTGGTAGCCCTACAAGCAGAACCCAATGGTACTGAAGTTTCTGACATTTTTTAGACCTCCAAATTTCAGAAAAGCTTTATGGAGGGTTCCGAGAGGGGCTATCTACTTGGTAGAGTAGGCTACGGTACCAAGTAGATTTAAAATAATGTTCCAATAAGGCAAACCCGTATTCTTCTCCTCCTGCCCCGAAGACGCCGAGACGTTCCTTCCTTCGCGACGTCCCGGTGAGATCTCCATATAACCCCGTCCCGGTGCGTCCCGGTGAGATCTCCATATAACCCCGTCCCGGTGCGTCCCGGTGAGATCTCCATATAACCCCGTCCCGGTGCGTCCCGGTGAGATCTCCATATAACCCCGTCCCGGTGCGTCCCGGTGAGATCTCCATATAACCCCGTCCCGGTGCGTCCCGGTGAGATCTCCATATAACCCCGTCCCGGTGCGTCCCGGTGAGATCTCCATATAACCCCGTCCCGGTGCGTCCCGGTGAGATCTCCATATAACCCCGTCCCGGTGCGTCCCGGTGAGATCTCCATATAACCCCGTCCCGGTGCGTCCCGGTGAGATCTCCATATCAGTGATGTTTTTGGCAGCAAATTTCTATTTTAGTTTTTAGTCATTTAGTCTCTTGAATAGTTTTCACTTAGTCTTAGTCACATTTTAGTCACCTGGAATGTTCTAGTGTTTAATCTAGTTTTAGTCGACTAAATGTCATACGATTTTAGTCGACTAAATCTACAGTTGATTTAGTCGACTGAAATGTGTTTTGACAGGCCTTGATGTCGTTGTAATGACATATTTTACACTTTGGTTGCATGCTGAAAATAGCAGATATACAATCTCACAACGCGTCGCAGCGCGGTGAGAATGTATATCTGCTATTTTCAGCATGCGACCCAGCATAAAACTGGATCTCTTGTCCACCAGTCCCTTCCTAACATTTTAGTCTAGTTTTTATTTGTTGACGAAATTGTCAGTATATTTAGTCTTAGTTTTAGTCATCATACATACGTTTTTATTTAGTTTTAGTCAGTGAAAAAAGGTAGAATTGAAAAAAGGTAGAATTGAACAATGTGGACCCTCTTGTAAACAAGTGTAATGCTTAATTGGGTCGTCCACTCACAGTTAAAAGTCTTTGTATTGAGTTTGTGCTTAAAATGTACTGTAAATTCTACAAACTGTTAATAAATATTTCAATCAATCAATCAATCAATAGTCGACGAACATTTTTCGTCTTAGTTTTAGTCGACGAAAACAACATTACAGACCAGAATGAACGTGAATTCCGTCTAAACACGATGCAAACTAATGAAGAACATAAGCATGAAGACATGCATGTGGATTTGTATTCACCAACACCAAAGAAAATAATTGTAGCACACATAATACTCCAGGTGTAAAATGATATGCTTTTTGGGGAAAAGGCATGCAGAAGCGACGAATGTATGACACAATCAAGAAAACAATGGCAAGAACGCACCCTCCAATACTCCCTACTGAGTAGGGAGACAGCTGACTGAACATATAATATTGGCCAAAATATATAGCCTACTCTACTTGGTAGCCCTACAAGCAGAACCCAATGGTACTGAAGTTTCTGACATTTTTTAGACCTCCAAATTTCAGAAAAGCTTTATGGAGGGTTCCGAGAGGGGCTATCTACTTGGTAGAGATAGGCTACTGTACCAAGTAGATTTAAAATAATGTTCCAATAAGGCAAACCCGTATTCTTCTCCTCCTGCCCCGAAGACGCCGAGACGTTCCTTCCTTCGCGACGTCCCGGTGAGATCTCCATATAACCCCGTCCCGGTGCGTCCCGGTGAGATCTCCATATAACCCCGTCCCGGTGCGTCCCGGTGAGATCTCCATATAACCCCGTCCCGGTGCGTCCCGGTGAGATCTCCATATAACCCCGTCCCGGTGCGTCCCGGTGAGATCTCCATATAACCCCGTCCCGGTGCGTCCCGGTGAGATCTCCATATAACCCCGTCCCGGTGCGTCCCGGTGAGATCTCCATATAACCCCGTCCCGGTGCGTCCCGGTGAGATCTCCATATCAGTGATGTTTTTGGCAGCAAATTTCTATTTTAGTTTTTAGTCATTTAGTCTCTTGAATAGTTTTCACTTAGTCTTAGTCACATTTTAGTCACCTGGAATGTTCTAGTGTTTAATCTAGTTTTAGTCGACTAAATGTCATACGATTTTAGTCGACTAAATCTACAGTTGATTTAGTCGACTGAAATGTGTTTTGACAGGCCTTGATGTCGTTGTAATGACATATTTTACACTTTGGTTGCATGCTGAAAATAGCAGATATACAATCTCACAACGCGTCGCAGCGCGGTGAGAATGTATATCTGCTATTTTCAGCATGCGACCCAGCATAAAACTGGATCTCTTGTCCACCAGTCCCTTCCTAACATTTTAGTCTAGTTTTTATTTGTTGACGAAATTGTCAGTATATTTAGTCTTAGTTTTAGTCATCATACATACGTTTTTATTTAGTTTTAGTCAGTGAAAAAAGGTAGAATTGAAAAAAGGTAGAATTGAACAATGTGGACCCTCTTGTAAACAAGTGTAATGCTTAATTGGGTCGTCCACTCACAGTTAAAAGTCTTTGTATTGAGTTTGTGCTTAAAATGTACTGTAAATTCTACAAACTGTTAATAAATATTTCAATCAATCAATCAATCAATAGTCGACGAACATTTTTCGTCTTAGTTTTAGTCGACGAAAACAACACTGCTCCATATAACCCCGCTGGGTGATAAACGTCATGTAAGGCCTATCTATACTTTCTCCACATGAACTTGCCTATAGTTGCACACAGACCGCTCATCAGTGCTGTGGTCTTGCCTATAGTTGCACACAGACCGCTCATCAGTGCTGTGGTCCCGAGACGTAAACATGACTTTTTGTTTGTATTCGTTTGTTATCAAACATACAGACCGCTCATCAGTGCTGTGGTCCCGAGACGTAAACATGACCTTTTGTTTGTATTAGTTTAAGCCTATAGTTGCACACAGACCGCTCATCAGTACTGTGGTCCCGAGACGTAAACATGACTTTTTGTTTGTATTCGTTTGTTATCAAACATACAGACCGCTCATCAGTGCTGTGGTCCCGAGACGTAAACATGACCTTTTTGTTTGTATTAGTTTGTTATCAAATAAAACATCATGTTGCTGTGGAACGCCGGAGGCCGCCATCTTTGTTTATGCCGTAAATCGTGGTCTTGCAGTGAAGTAAGTTCCTGTGCTGCGAACTGTCGTGAAATACTGCGACACCTGACTGAGTACTGCGTTCTGAAAGGATCTATAGACCGATTCTGTACCGGTTTCATGGTCGCAGCCTACGTATTTCCTGTAGGCGGATCCGCCATAGCTGCGGGGGAGATCAGCACGTCTTTCACTACAGTGAATGTAAAGTGACTTGTGTTCGTTGGCTCACGTTACGCTAATTACTAACACTACAACTTTACAAAGATGCCTGAAAAATCGGGACGAACGTGTGTAGTTTATGCCTGCTCCAACAGTAGTGGCAAAATTCATGCACTTAGGAGGAGACAAATTCTACGTCCTGACTCATCATGACGATTGTCTATGAGCGCAGGCTGCGCAGCGCCGGCAGCCATTAGATTCCCTGCGAGTGCAGAGGACAGATGTTCGCCAGAAGTGGGTCAAAAAGCGAGGACTTTGTTCCCACTTCCCAGGCACAAAGAACAGCATGGTAAGTTTGAGACTTTTCGTTAGTTGCCATTAACTACCATTAATATAATACTAGCATGCAGCCCCCATTGAGTGGTGAAATATGTTACATGTCATTAATAACTGTTCACTGTCCAGCTAGCGAAACACGTGGCGCCGATCGTTACATTTACAGTGAAAACGTGTTCATAAACATTCAGATTTCAAATATAAAGTACTCACTACGTGTGCCACGGGTGTTATAAATGTGCTGGTACAGCGATTAGCACTGCTGCATTCCACGTAGTTTAATAAATGGCATTTTTATCCAAGCGCCTCGTTATTTTTCTCAAACGGGGTGCGTTCGGAAAATACACAGTTTCTCACCGGGAGCGCACTCTCTCATTAGTTTGTATTGGCAGTGCGGTCAGCGTGAATATATCGAACACACCCACTGTTTCAGAGCGCAACACTCCTTCCTCGACCTGACAAAAAAACTGCTCGGATAAAATGCCTTTTATTAAACAACGCGGGATGCAGCAATGCTAATCGCCGTACCAGCACATTTCTAACACCCGTGCCCCACGTGGTGAGTACTTCATATTTGAAATCTGAATGTTTATGTACACGTTTTCACTCTAAATGTAACGATCGCGTAAAACAGACTGCAGTAGCGTCATGTGAACAATGGCTAAGCTAACGCTAATAACATTGATTGATTGATTGATTGATTGATTGATTGAAAACAGTTTGCAGAATTACAGTATATTTCAAGCACAAACTCAATACAAAGACTGTTAACTGTGAGTGGACGACCCAATTAAACATTACTGTTTACACTTGTTTACAACAGGGTCCACCTTGTTCAATTCATCAAAACATAATTTTTAGTAGGCTAAGCTGCTCCTCAAAATAAGTCACATGCGGCGTGGGCCGCGTGGCATAATTGTGATTAATTATCAGTTGAGAAGATTCACTCATTGAAGGCTACTGTAAAAAGATAGAGGAATAAAGTGCATCATATGACTAATCTGCCCAAAATTAGTGGAAAATATGTTTTATGCGTTATTGAGTCTGTTATTATGTGGTACCAGCTATTCATCCTCATCGTTCTATCTTTAGGTGTGTTGAGTACACTTCCCAGATGGGAGGCCATTGAAAGAACACTCATAGTTCTGCAACTAGGATAAAAATATAATTTCCCCCTTAAAATTTACTGTCTGGTGTGATTGTTTTCATTTAATATTTGGTTTCTTTTGAAAACCAATAACTTAAAAAAAGAAAGGTAAGCACTGTTTATTTTTCTTTCACAGAGGAGAATGCAGCCCCCCCCCCCCCCCAAGAGAAGAGGCATTCAGTCATAAAGCAGCAGCAGGGCCTGAAGTGAAGACACAGCATCCAATGTGGAAAATGTTATGCCTCTGTGCATGAAGTTGGAGATACAGGCATGTGCAGATCAAAAAAATATTTATTTTACTTAATAATATACTTAATATAGCATCTTTTGGATTCTTTGATGACATTAATGCAGCGCAAAGTGCTTTACAGAGCAATAAAGAAAAAACAGAAAACATTTTCTCAACTGAAACTCATTAAATTCAAAAGAGGGCTAGTTTACTTTAGTCCATCCACTTTCATTACCCCGTGGGCTATCCTTGTGGATATTGCTGGAAGTAAGTGCTGAAAATACACGTCCTTCAGGTGGCTGATTTTCTCTGTAATCCACTCTTCATTGTATGGGACATCTGCAATGATCTGCTCATTTGGAGTCCAGACAATGAATTTACAATTTTTTTTTTTAGCACAATGCATCGCCACTTGTACCTGGTAATAGTACCCTAATCCTGATGCCGTTTCCCTCAGAATATATTTTCCATCCTTATGCCTCACATCGTACTTGTTAGAGTCAATCATTTTTAGCAGACTGCCATTGTGTGCCACAAGTTTTTTGGCTGTAGGACATTTAATTTCAATGATGGTATCGGCATCTATAATACCATCAAGGCTGGCACCAAGCCAGTTTTCCTCTTCATGTACAACAAGTCCTGTACACTCCACAGTTATTCCTGTGGTCTCCTCAAACCACTTTCTTGCCAAAGGCTCGGATGTTTGGCCATGCCTAGTGGCTGTATTTCCGGCAAAGGTGCCATTCAATTTTCGTTCCACCCAGTTTTGTGGGTCAACCTTTTTGGGCACTTGAGAGGCCTCACTACTTGTGATTCTTATTTTTCGTTGATCTAGCCAAAATTGATTATTCTGGCCCTTGGATTGTACAAGAATTCTCTCCCTCTCACGTTTCCCACATAACACATGTCTTTCAAAAATACAGTTGCAAAGTTGACATTTTTGTTGAGCACATTGCTCGTGACATGTGGGCAGTTTATCAATAACCTCTTTGGTTTGTGGCTGTGCAGTCAACAGATCATGCAAAAGGGTACCAGGTATGTTGGATAGACCAGCCATCTCAGGGGATGTGAGGTGCTGAATGACATCTGCATCTTTCTCAAATGCTGTTGACTTTATTTTCATTTTTTTCCGAGGTCCCTGGTCTGGCCCCCTGATGTTCTCGACTGTATCAGGCATCACATTGTCACACGTGGAACTGTTCCAGACACAAGCCTCATCGGTGCTTGCTGTGCCTGTGAACCCCTGACTGGCAGCATCTTTGATTTTGTACAGTATCCCTGCTGAATGACTGCAGCTCTTCCCTTGGTTGGCCATGCAGTCACAGTTCACATCCACCACTTTGCCATCCCTCCTCTGCAAGGTCAGTTCAACATGATGGTACTGTTTAATGTCCTGTGAGTAGCGAACAGGTCCTTTCAAGAGTATGTGCTCCTCATCTGGTAGCCTGTGGAGTATCTGGCCAACCCATCCGGAGCTCAGGTAATTTTGACCCTCTATCAGGGACCTGTAGTTGGCATTGGGTTGTTCATCACATGCCAGTCGGTGAAGGAAATATTCTTGAATACCTATCATAAAAATAAATAAAAACATTTGTTTTTTTAATAGGATTAATACCACTTATCTGTAATGATTAGGAAATACACAGTCTTAGATCATTAAGATTTGCATTTCATAATTTTTATTATGCAAACAAACAACAAACAGTAAACACAAGTTAACCACCCCAGCATTGGGATAAATACTAACTTAACCGCATGCATGCCATGGTGACTTTCTGGCAAAGAGATGGTGTAGGAAAATAGTCAAAGCTAGTCTAGTCTACTAGACAGTGTAATAATAAGACAGTGGTTTAAGCACTGATTGGCGATTGCCATCAATTAATTACCTTTATCAGTAACTGGAGGCCACTGTCTGACGTCGTCAATCCAGGTACTCATTCTGTTAGTCGCTGGCTGTCACAACCGACCGAGTTAGGTTTTGGTAAACCAAGCAGATAAAGACTGGTATGGTAGCAGCAGCCAAACACCAGCCAGACGCCAAGGGAATCAATTTATGCACCTACAGGGTGTGCACCCAGAGGGTGCCCAATCAAGCCAATCACTGTTATCTGGCCCCTGACTTTGACAAGATACTCCACATGCTACCAAATGATGAGCACAGTTCTGAAAGGACCTGTGTTACTCACAGGACATTATCATGTACCATCATGTTGAAGTAACTTTGCAGAGGAGGGATGGCAAAGTGGTGGATGTGAACTGCGACTGCTAGGCCAACCAACTTAAGGGAAGAGCTGCAGTCATTCAGCAGGGATACTGTACAAAATCAAAGATGCGGCCAGCCACACAGGCACAGCATGCACAGATGACAATGTGACAATGTGAGGCCTGATGCAGTTGACAACATCAGGGGGCCAGACCAGGGACCTCGATGAAAGTAACAGCTTTTGAGACGGATGCAATCCCCTGAGATGGCTGGTCTATCCAAAATACCTGGAACTCTTTTGCATAACGTGTTGACTGCACAGCCACAAAACAAAGCAAATGAAAAACTCACCATGTCATGAGCATGTCATGAGCTCAACACAAATGTAAACTTTGTAATGAAAATAAATGTGATATGTGGGAAACATGAGAGGGAGACAATTGCTGCACAAACAAAGGGCCAGAGTAGTTTATTTGGAGTAAATTAAAGGAAATCTGAATCATCAGTAGCCTCTGAAGTGCCCAAAAAAGAAAATCCACAAAACTGGGTGGAACGAAAATTGAATGGCACCTTTGCTGGTAGCCACTAGGCATGACCAAACATCGGAGCCTTTGACAACAAAGTGGTTTGAAGAGGATACAGGGATACAGGTATTCTAATAAACATTTTACTTATTGTGCATGAGGAGGGAAACTGAGAATTAATAATAATTGTTTATAATTTTTTCCATCTTTCTCTTTCTCAGGGGAATAGGAATCTGGGTAGGCTGAGAAACACCTGGAGAGTAGAGACTCTCCAAGACCTAAAGAACATTGGAATGAGCTGGCAGGAAGCAAAAGCCCAGGCCCAGGAGATTGAGATGGAGAGCTCTGGTGGACGCCCTATGCCCCTCGATGGGGTAAAGAGGATCAAGTCATGTCATGCTCATCTAGGCTTACATCCTCATCCACATCACATTCCTCTTCTTCCTCAATATCAGATGTTTCTTGTTGCTCAGTTTCAGTCTGAATTAACTTGGGTTGCAAATTACATAGCCCAGCACAAATACTCACAATGTCATCAACATGTTTTATACTACCTTGAATGACATAACTGACCATTTTAAAACCTTTGAACCTTCTAATTGCACGCTCTACATGGATTCTGACATTTGCTAGGCGCCGTGTTGCCACAACATCATGCCCAGGAAGTTCTTTGAGGCCGCGAGTAAAAGCTGGGAGAGCCAGAGTCACCCCTGGAGGCAACACATCTGAGATGGTGAACCCACGGTCTGCTAGGATTTGATCACCAGGAATCAGAAGTTCAAGAAGACCACTGTTCTTTGTGATGAAAGTGTCACTGGCCCGTCCACCAAATAGTTTTGATGTGAACATCACATAACCATTGGGGGCAATACAATATAATAATTTGTAAGTGTTATGATGTTTGTAGTTGCTGAATGTTTGGGATCGCTTTCTTAAGTGTTTTGGCCTTTGGACAAATATTTCTGTACAGTCTATTATGCATGTTGCTTTGGGATAATTTTTACTGAAACATGATGGCATTATTCTTCTGAGAGTATCCCTAGGCAACCACGCAATCACATTTTCCCTCATAAACCTAGCAAGTATTGGTCTCCAAAGTGAAAAGATCACACATGCTGAGGTCTTGCTTATTCCAAATCTTTTAGCCAAGTCTGTGAACATCAAACAAAGACGTAGCCTAGTTAAAACGAGTAACAGCTGGTCATGGACTGCTAATCTGGTCATCTTTGGAGGTGGGTGAAAAGCTATGAGGGAATGTAAAAGCTGCCAAAAACTTGCAATACCTATGCCCGTGTGAAACCTTGCATCTTTGTCATCTAGGTCATAGGCTGACAATGATGGTGTAGGATCAGTTTGTGTTGCACGGTTTGTTAACTTTATGGTAGAGTAGCTGTGGTCTGTAATAATTTCTGGACACTGGATTCCAATATCACGCTTCAGAGGCATGACATCAGTTTGTGTTGCACTGTTTGCCCTTGAGTTGATACAGAAGTAATTGTGGTCTGCAATATGTTCCATTCCGATATCACTGGTGTCTTCAGGTCCTGCTCTTAATTCTGTTGTTGTTGATGTTGTTGCGTTTAATTCTGTTGTTGTTGATGTTGTTGCGTTTTGTGTGCTGCTGCTGCTTGATGACCGAAGGCCTCTTCTCTTAGGGGGGGCTCTACCAGATGTCATTCTCCCCTGTGAAAGGAAAAGAAACGATGCACTACAAGTTATTGTTTTATTCAAAATAAACCTAATCTGTTGAACCAAAAACAATCACATCAAACTGTCAATTTGAAGGGGAGAATCAAACGTACATGTTTATATCCTAGTTGCAGAACTGGATACGGGTGTTCTTTTGTTGGCCTCCCATCTGGGAAGTGTACTCCACACACCTAAAGATAGAATAATTAGGATGAATAGTAAATACTGGTAGGCTACCAGATATAACTCATAATGCATTAAAATACTGTCCACTAAATGGTTTCATGTTATGCAATTTAGTTATATTATGCACTTTATGCCTCTATCTTGACTGCAAAAACGCCTTCTCAACTAATAATTTTACCCACCTTGTGATGTGATAAAGATTTATTCTGATTTAGAAAATACTGTCCACTAAATGGTTTCATGTATCATGTTATGCAATTAGTTATATTATGCACTTTATGCCTCTATTTTGACTGCAAAAACGCCTTCTCAACTAATAATTTTACCCACCTTGTGATGTGATAAAGATTTATTCTGATTCAGAAAATACTGTCCACTAAATGGTGGCATAGCCATTTCATAGAGTGGACGTACATTGCTTTGCACCATTTCATAGGGGGTAGACTAGATTGTCAACATTCAGCCACTGTTGTGACTCACTACTTGGGTCTAATTTAGACCCAGATGTTTCCAACTTTCCATGAAGTTTGTTTATGTGTAGAACCCTACCATACAACTGTGTCCTGCAGTATTTGTGTTCATTAGACTGTCATAGTTTGTCCAAATAGCCTAGTATTTAATCACAATAATGTCAAGCCACAGGTGACTTATTTACTAACAATGATGAACTAGTTGAGATAACATTTCACTCCTCAATGGGGGCTGCATGCTAGCATTAATGGTATAACTAACAAAAAGTATCCAAAAGTTACCGTGCTGTTCTTTGTGGGAACAAAGTCTTTTATGTTGATGTTTTTGATCCACATCTGGCGCACGTCATTGTCCTCTGCACGCCCAGGGAATCTGTGCAAACCGTATGGCTTTTGGCATGGACAATCTTCATGATGTAGAGGTTTGTGTTTTTGACATTCAGTTTCTTTCCAGAGTTGGATTTTGCCACTACTGTTGGAGCAGCCATGAACTGCACACGTTCGTCCCGATTTTTTGGGCATCTTTGTAACGTTATAGAGTTATCAATTAGCGTAACGTGAGCCAACGAAAACAAGACACTTTACATTCACTGTAATGAAAGACGTGCTGATCTCCCCCGCAGCTATGGCGGATCCGCCTACAGGAAATACGTAGGCTGCGACCATGAAACCGGTACGGAATCGGTCTATAGGCAAGCTGCCAAAAGCCTGCCAAAGGGGATCAATGCTCGGGACCTTTAATAGACCCCACATTTATTTAAAGGCTTTTGGTTTCTATCCTCTCCTTATTATTTATCTATCGACGATTGTCATTATTATTATTATTATTATTATTATTACTACTATTATTATTATTATTACTAATATTATTATTATTACTACTATTCATTTTATTTTATTTTAGTTAAGAAAACCACCAGTAAACGTTGAAACTATTTGCTCCAGAGCTATCCCCCGATATATTCATTTAGTAGTAGACTGAGTTCTGCTAGATGCTGAGCTCCGTGTGTGTGTGTGTGTGTGTGTGTGTGTGTGTGTGTGTGTGTGTGTGTGTGTGTGTGTGTGTGTGTGTGTGTGTGTGTGCGCGTGTGCGTGTGTGCGTGCGTGCGTGTGTCTCGTGCTCTCCCGTGCGCTGCTCTTCCCACCATCAGCCCAGCTCAATGTCTTCTATATTCTTATGCATAGGCCTACTCATGGTCATAATGCAATTTTTATTTTTATTTCTATAATCAAACTTTTACATATTACACATTAATTAATATCAGGAGCCTGTTCCTAAAAATTAACCTTTTAAGAGCCTGGGTTGCAAAAAATAATAAACAACTTGGTTGACAGACTCTATATCCCAGATAATGCTGTCGAAACCTTGTATGAATCTGATCTCAGGTCAGAATGGGTTAATCAGACCAGTGTGTGTCCAGTGGAAACCTCGTATGAATCTGATCTCAGGTCAGAATGGGTTAATCAGACCAGTGTGTGTCCAGTGGAAACCTCGTATGAATCTGATCTCAGGTCAGAATGGGTACGTGTTGTATGGAGCTGATAGAGGCACAAGAGGAGGAGGAGTGTCTACATATATCTCTTCTCACTAATAGCCTCTGAGCCGGTTAACCCAACTGTGAAGCCCTGCATGCATTTTGAATGCTTTATATTCACCCGAATAATGTTTCATGAAAATAAACACCTGGTAATTGTAAATATTTACAGGTTCAGGTTCAGGTTCAGGTTCAGGTTCAGGTTTATTTGTCATTTGTATAGATACAGAGTATACATACAATGAAATTTATTTTGCTCAGAGCACTCTCCGTCTTACATACACAGGACATAAACAAACATCTATAGTGCAAGAAAAGACAAAAAACAGTAAAAGAAAGTGCAAGTGAAGTGAAGTGCAATACAGTTCAGGGTCAGCTGTTCAGCAGCCTGACTGCCTGGGGGTAAAAACTGTTACTGAGACGGGTGGTACGAGATTTGATGCTCTGGTAGCGTTTTTTGGAGGGGAGTAGTTTGAACAGGGTATTTGCGGGGTGGCTGGTGTCTTCCATGATGTTATGGGCTTTTTTCATACAGCGAGTGGTGTAGATGTTATGGAGACTGGGTAATTCTGTAGTGCCGATGATTTTAGCTGCTGTTTTAATGGTCCTCTGCAACCTGTTGCAGTCCTGAGCGGTCGTGTTACCGTACCACACTGTGATACAGCCAGTTAAGACACTTTCAATTATACAGCGATAAAAGTTCACTAGTCCTTTTGTACTTAAGCCAAATTTTTTAAGGCGCCTCAGAAAGTACAGTCGCTGCTGCGCCTTCTTGAGGATGTACTCGTTGTTGAGTGACCATGTGAATGTGTCTGTGATATGTATGCCCAGGAATTTAAAGTTATCAACTATGTCGACAGATGACCCTTTGATGGAAATGGGGGTGTGGATGCCTTTGGACTTCCTAAAGTCTACAATGATTTCTTTGGTCTTATTGGTGTTAAGTGAGAGGTTATTGTTATCGCACCATAGAGTTAGATCCTCTATCTCCCTCCTATAGGCCCTCTCATCACCGTCGGTTATTAGTCCGATCACTGTGGTATCATCCGCAAATTTAATTATGATGTTATTCTCGTATCTGGTGACACAATCAAACGTAAACAAGCTGTACAGCAGAGGACTGAGGCAGCAGCCTTGGGGCGCACCGGTTCTGGTGAGAATTGTGGATGAGCTTCTCTCTCCTATGCGAACACACTGGGGCCTACCGGATGCTCCCTCTCAATCCCATTGCAAGATGCTGTACTCTGTCATCGACTCTGAGCCATTCCAGCCCATCAAAGGGGGCAGGGGTGAGGTGGGTTCGGGGGGTGAGGCCAAGTAGGAGCCTGAGCAGTTTGTTTTGGGAGCTCTGGAGCCTTGTTTTAAGGGCCTTTGAGGTGCTTTGGTACCAAGAGGTGCATGAGGTCTGGAGCCTTGTTTTAAGGGCCTTTGAGGTGCTGTGGTACCAAGAGGTGCATGAGGTCTGGAGCCTTGTTTTAAGGGCCTTTGAGGTGCTGTGGTACCAAGAGGTGCATGAGGTCTGGAGCCTTGTTTTAAGGGCCTTTGAGGTGCTGTGGTACCAAGAGGTGCATGAGCTCTGGAGCCTTGTTTTAAGGGCCTTTGAGGTGCTGTGGTACCAAGAGGTGCATGAGGTCTGGAGCCTTGTTTTAAGGGCCTTTGAGGTGCTGTGGTACCAAGAGGTGCATGAGGTCTGGAGCATTGTTTTAAGGGCCTTTGAGGTGCTTTGGTACCAAGAGGTGCATGAGGTCTGGAGCCTTGTTTTAAGGGCCTTTGAGGTGCTGTGGTATCAAGAGGTGCATGCATATAGTCAAAGAAACCTGTTCAATGAGGTATATGGTTATACATTTCAGACCAAAGCACAATAAAGACACGACAAAAACTGCTACTTTATTGTGGACAAAACCATAAAGCACTATATATTAAACACTTGTTTTACAACAGGGTCCACCGTGTTCAATTCATCATAATGGGCTCTATGCAGCCAAAACTGTAATTTATGTTATTATTTGTAGGCCTACCAGTCCATGAGACTGTGATATGGCTTATTAATGTCAGTATAGTAGCCTATATTGGCATCTTGGTCTATACCTCTGATATTTGATTTAACTGCAACAGTAATCTGTTCATGTTCTCTTCACATTGTGTGAATAAAAGCCTCATTTTGTAACTTAATGTCATTATTAATCATTCCATGTCATGACAATCATTTTGTCCAATGAGGTTTGGCCTTTCCTAGATGGAAATGTAGGTCGTGGCTGACCAAAACAATCCAATATGACCAACATTATTTGGCCCTCAGACATTTGGCCCTCAGACATTTGGCCCTCAGACATTTGGCCCTCAGACATTTGGCCCTCAGACATTTGGCCCTCAGACATTTGGCCCTCAGACATTTGGCCCTCAGACATTTGGCCCTCGGACATTTGGCCCTCGGACATTTGGCCCTCTGACATTTGGCCCTCTGACATTTGGCCCTCAGACATTTGGCCCTCAGACATTTGGCCCTCAGACATTTGGCCCTCAGACATTTGGCCCTCAGACATTTGGTATTTAGCTGAGTGGCCCCTGAGCCAAGTTGAGTAGCCCTTACAGTCAGGGGTGGAAAGTAACTAAGTACTTTTACTTAAGCCGATACTTAACGATCTACAAGCTCACAATGCCTCACATTGCGACGATTTGAACTTGTGAAATAGGACATTCTGCAATATGACTACTTTTACTTTTAGTACTTTAAGTACATTTTGATGCCAATACGTTTGTACTTTTACTCAAGTACATTTTAAATTCCGTCATTTTACTTGTAACGAAGTAGTTGTAAATTGCAGTATTGGTACTTTTACTTAACGGACCACTTCACCACTTTTCAACCTATCTCCATAATTATAGGTCCTCACTAATAATCATGATAGAAAATTGTTTTCTACTCAGTCTGTGTCTCATAGGAGGGCTGTGGGCAGTTCAGAAACCGTCCTCCAGTGACATCATCGATGGGGAATACAAGCTAATAGAAACTGCAGGCTTTCTAGTCCTGAAAAGGTGCAATGCGAAAATGGAAGCCATCGTTCTCACGAGAATCTAAACATTGTAATAAATAATATTGTTTAAAATAAAATCTGCCTAATGATGATGTCACTGGAGGACGGTTTCTAAGCTGCCCACAGCCCTCCTATGAGACACAGACTGAGTAGAAAAAAACCGTGCAATTTTATCGTGATTATTAGTGAGGACCTATTATATGAAGATGGGTTGAAAAGTGGTGAAGTGGTCCTTTAAGTAAAACAATTGAGTAGCCTACTTTTTCCACCACTGCATACGTTTCAATATGTCTCCACAGCGAGGCTGCAGCCTACTATCCTACTGGTAGGAAACATGTCAACCAGAATAACCTACATACGTTTCAATATGTCTCCACAGCGAGGCTGCAGCCTACTATCCTACTGGTAGGAAACATGTCAACCAGAATAACCTACATACGTTTCAATATGTCTCCACAGCGAGGCTGCAGCCTACTATCCTACTGGTAGGAAACATGTCAACCAGAATAACCTACATACGTTTCAATATGTCTCCACAGCGAGGCTGCAGCCTACTATCCTACTGGTAGGAAACATGTCAACCAGAATAACCCGTTCTGAGTGAAACGCCTCCCTATATGCACTGGCCCTAGACAAACCTGTTAACTGTGAACAATAACACCATAAAGCATTACACTGTGTGTGTGTGTGTGTGTGTGTGTGCCAAAACCACCATTTTTTTCTGCCCAGCCGCCAAAACCACCAATTTTTTCTAAATACAACCCCACTAGAACAAACAAAAAACTATACCTACCTCGGCCTAAACATCAGCAGCACAGGGAACTACAACCAAGCTGTAAAGGACCTGAGAGACAAGGCAAGAAGGGCATTCTATGCCATCAAAAGAAACATCAAAATAGACATCCTAATTAAAACCTGGCTTAAAATACTGGACTCTGTGATAGAACCAATTTCCCTCTATGGTTGCGAGATCTGGGGACCATTAGCAAACCATGACCTTGAAAAATGGGATAAACACCAAACCGAGACCCTACACACAGAACTCTGCAAATCCATTCTCCGTACCCAGCGGAAAACACCAAATAATGCATGCAGGGCAGAATTAGGACGATACCCACTCATAATCAAAATAAAAAAGAGAGCACTTAAGTTCTACAACCACCTAAAAGAAAGTGACCTAGATGCACTCCATAACAAGGCACTCACACACAGTGAAACTCTAGAGAGATGCCCCCTCAGCCACCTGGCCCTGGAACTCTGGGCACAAACACAAACAGAGCCACGAGATAGAAAACCCATTGGACTAAACCAAATTATAAAACAGCAAAAGGAAAACTACCTGACACATTGGAAAGAAGCAACACAAAAGCAGAGTAAACTAGAATGCTATCTGGCCCTAAACAGAGAATACACAGTGGCAGAATACCTGAGCACCGTGACCGACCTAAAAAAAAGAAAAACCTTAACTAGGTACAGACTCAGTGAGCACAGTCTGACGATGGAGAAAGGCCGTCATAGGCAGACGTGTATCCCGAGAGAAGACAGACTATGCACCCACTGCACACTAAATGAAGTGGAAACCGAGCTACACTTCCTAACCATCTGTCCATTGTACCAAGACATCAGAGACACATACTTCCCACTGATTACAACCACACACAGAGATTTTGAAAACATGACCAATGACAAAAAAATCCCATACCTGCTGGGCGAAGTACAACAATGTGCAAACACAGCAGCAAGATTTGTGAGTTGCTGTGATAGGAGAAGGATATCAAATGGAACACAACCACCCTAAAGACTAAGCATTGTGTATATTCCTGCACTATACCTGCATCGAGTGACCTGGGTACATAGAATTTGATCTATTGAAGATTCTGACCTTCAAATGTACATAATTTTTGTATTGATTGTATTGCTGTATTGTTGTATTGTTCTTTCTGCTTTGGCAATGTAAACGTATGTTTTCTCATGCCAATAAAGCATGAATTGAATTGAATTGTGTGTGTGTGTGTGTGTGTGTGTGTGTGTGTGTGTGTGTGTGTGTGTGTGTGTGTGTGTGTGTGTGTGTGTGTGTGTGTGTGTGTGTGTGTGTGTGTGTGTGTGTGTGTGTGTGTGTGTGTGTGTTCACCCACAACACCAGAGGGAGTGCAACAAACCATGTACAACCCAGATTCGGCACAAACAAGGGACTAAATTATTTTCGCTCCTATGCCACCAAAATGTGGAACGCCCTACCAACAGTCATTAAGACATGTGAATCCCTTGACTCCTTCAAAAAAAGGGCACCTACGGACGGCTGCAACTGGCCCCCGTAAAATCTGAATCCCCCCCCCCCCCCTTTCCCCTCACTGTATATGTTTATTTCCCCTTTTTGCTTCCTTTATGATGAATTCCTGTTCTGTTCTTTAAAGGGACCCTTCACCCTTTTTGCAAAAGAATATATGTTAATGACGTTTAGAAGCTTTAAAACACTTTCCTGGGGGTCTTCATGTGTGTAATATGTGGTTTTAGCTATTTTAGATTGTAGCAGTGAGCCCAGTGTCTCTGATGTCATGGACACTGGTCTCACTACCTTCCTGGACTACAAATCCCATAATTATTTGGTGCACTGCTCCTCCTTGTGGATAGGGGGAGAGCTGTCTTACTGAGACAACATGTAGTCCAGGAAGGTAGTGAGCCCAGTGTCCATGACATCACCGGGCTCACTGGAATCTAAAATATCTAAAACCACATATTACACACATAAAGACCCCCAGGAAAGAGTTCTAAAGCTCCTAAACGTCATTAACATATCTTTTTTTGCAAAAAGGGTGAAGTGTCCCTTTAGAAGTGTCTATTTGTACTACGTCTCTAAATGTTTTGATGAATTGAACATGGTGGACCCTCTTGTAAACAAGTGTATAATGCTTAATTGGGTCGTCCACTCACAGTTAACAGTCTTTGTATTGAGTTTGTGCTTGAAATGTACTGTAATTCTGCAAACTGTTAATACATATTTCAATCAATCAATCAATGTGTGTGTGTGTGTGTGTGTGTGTGTGTGTGTGTGTGTGTGTGTGTGTGTGTGTGTGTGTGTGTGTATAGAATAGCTGGCATGACAAAAAGCAAAGCCAAACAACTTGCCAAATACTGTTCTGTCTCGTCTGTTATAGGCAGTTTGTCTGTGTGGAGAAGGAGGTGCCATGTGTATCCCTAAGTGAACATGAACTGTCAACCCCGTTATATTTGTTTCCTTGTAAAATTAATTGTAATTTGTGGATTCAAATAAAGAAATCGAAATGTGTGTGTGTGGGTGTGGGGGTGTGTGTGTGTGTGTGTGTGTGTGTGTGTGTGTGTGGGTGTGGGGGTGTGTGTGTGTGTGTGTCTGTGTCTGTGTGTGTGTGTGTGTGTGTGTGTGTGCGAGCGCGCGCGCGCGCGGTGGGTGGGGTTTCGCATAGTAGGCTTATCGAGTATCGGGTCTGTCTGAGGCTGAGCACTTTAAACACAGAACACTGCAGTTGACCATTTAGATTGTGGACAGCTAGTTGGACACAGACAACTGACTGACCACTATCTGGACTCCATGTATATCCTCGTCTGGATGAAAGCCTATACAGATTAATATCGGGTAAGTGTTTTTTTTATCACTTTGGAACTGCAGTGCCGTTTTTACAGTGTTTATACAATGGCAGAAACAATCCATCGATTTGTTTAGTTTTTTCACATGCCGTAGAATAATATGGTTGCACATTTCAGACGAAATCACAATAAAGACAGTAAACTGCTACTTTATTGTGGACAAAACCATAAAGCACTATAAACACTATATAATATAAACACTTGTTTTGCAACAGGGGCCACCGTGTTCAATTCATCATAATGGGCTCTATGCAGCCTGATACCTTTGACTATATAGAAGTAGTCTATTTGTACGATCTCTAAATGTTTTGATGAATTGAACATGGTGGACCCTCTTAATTGTAAACAAGAGTAATGCTTAATTGGGTCGTCCACTCACAGTTAACAGTCTTAGTATTGAGTTTGTGCTTGAAATGTACTGTAATTCTGCAAACTGTAAAAAAAAAAAAAAAAAACTTCCGCGTTCGTCGGAAGCCACTTTCAACTGTCAACGTACGGTCATGATTTTGTAAATTGTAGGAATACATTTCAGTTCTTTAAACCACACTATTTAATTTGATAATGTGATGGCGTAGTTTTTCATAGTTTGTATTATTTGTGTTGCGACGTTGACATGACGAAATGAGTTAGAAACGTCTTAAATCTCCCGTTATCGGTGTTGCCATGTCCACTTGTTATAAGCGGCTTTGGTCTTGTTTTTCAGTAAAGTAGCTTGAAAATATTGACAGTATTGCAGGTTGTGGTTTTTTTGGGCTTGTTTCTAAAGTGTAGTTGCTTATTTAGGCTTGTTCCCTGATGTTGTTTAAACCTGTGATTCTGCTCAAACATTGACATAAAGCCAAGGACCCCCATGTATTTGTGCACACGGACCCCCATTTGAAAGTTGTGTCATTTTTCTTTTTTTTCTTTTAAATGTTTTATCCCACGATTTTGTAACCCAGTTTTCTTTTCACCCAGTGCCAATTATCTAATGTAATCCTGGGCGCTACACTTCCTCTGCCAACCTGGGGGGGCAGCGGACTGACCTCATGCCTCCTTCTATGCATGAGGAGTCCAAGCTGCTTCTTTTCACCTGACAGATGAGAATTTCCCCGGCCGGACGTAGCGCGTGGAAGGGACACGTTATTCCGACCAGTTCCTTTCCCCTCCATCAGGCGCCCCGGCTGGCCAGGGGGAGGCAGTATAGAGACCAGTTCCTTTCCCCTCCATCAGGCGCCCGGCTGTCCAGTGGGAGGTAGTTTTAGAGACCAGGATTACGGCATGTTTTTGTGAGGGTATCTACCCTAGGGGACACGGGGAGAACATGCAAACTCCACACAGAAAGGCCCTATCGCCAACCCCCGCCTCGGGTATGGGCACTGATGACGCGGAGGAGGGAACACGCCGCCAGTGCCCACAGCGTCCCCAGCGGGAATCGAACCCAGGACCTTCTAGCTGTGAGGCGACAGCACTACCAACTGTGCCACCGTGCCCCATTGTGCCATTTTTTTATTTGTATAAAACAAAAACTATTTTGGAAAACATCTGATCTACAAGCTCACAGCGACATATTGTGAGCTTATAGATCTGCTATTCTCAAGTAGCTGCCGATGTATAGTATATAATTAACCTCGCATCACCAGGCTTTCCACCGCCTCGGAGGAAAGCCTGGTCTCTGTTTCAAAAGTCCGTATGATCCGCGCTGGGGCCGGATGATGTGGTTACGTCATGTTGTAGTATTGTTTTGTAGTCGCCAGACAGGATGAACAGGTGAAATGGTGCCCAGGCTAGTATATAATAGACAGTACAGCTCATTTGTGGAGTGGCTTATTTTCATAGACCTGATTGCTTATTGCTCTCACACAATCTGGCAACACCGGTTGCTACACTGCTGTGTGTAACAGCTGGAGGCGAGAGGAAGCTGTTGCCACAGCTTCCTCAAAAACTATTATTTCTCTCAAACAATGTGGCCCACATTGTTTGAGAGAAATAATAGTTTTTGTTTTATACAAATAAAAACCTGGCACAGAACATTCTTCAGATCCGTGTGCACAAATACATGGGGGTCCTTCACCAAGGGGCCAGCTAGGCACTCCAACGTTGAAGCACTGGGCCCTAGTGGTAAGAGGAAGGACTGCAGGCGGACCGTCGCGGACCCGTGGATTCATGACGAGGAAACCCCCGTGCAGCATCTGGGCTTTAACATTGTGCGCTCGGTTGCACTTCCGCATTGAATCGGCGAAAAAAGGGGGAAACAGACGGTCCTTCCGGGTGCTTAAAACGCCACTGAGCAACTTCCACTGACATGAACATGAATAGCAACTTTACTGAAAAACAAGTTACAAAACTCACATTTAAGACATGTTTAACCCATTTAGGCCTGACCTCTGCAGAATTTAAAAAGAAATCTTCGAAATCCTCCAGTTTTCTTAAACAAATATTTTCATGATTTAAAAAAACAAAAAACAGACCTATGAGCTTGTAGATCTGCTATGTTTCAATAGCTAAATTATAACATAATGTTTAAAACACCAAAAGGGGTTCCCGCCCAAAATGGGTCCCATTTAAATCGAAATTTAAAATAAATCTTCAAAATCCTGACGGTTTTCTGAAAAACCTCATGTTTCTGTATCAGTGGTTCAATATATATATATATATATATATATATATATATATAATACATATATATACTGTATCAGTGGTTCAGTATTTCATGTCAAGGACCCCAAAAAATATATGTATGCCTCCGCCCCCCCCATCTGAAAATATGTTGTTCCAGGGACCCTCCAGAAGCAAAAAACATTTGGTGCCACATTTGAGCTCACTATGAGCTCCGTCTCGGGCATCAGACCGTACTAAGTATATATAGTACGGTCTGATATATATATATATATATATATATATATATATATACTTAGTACAACCTGTTAACTGCAACCTCCGGTTGCAATAAGGCCTGCGGGTCCAGTTACAGTTCAATAAGGGTCCAGTTACAGTTCAATAAGGGTCCAGTTACAGTTCAATAAGGGTCCAGTTACAGTTCAATAAGGGCCCAGTTACAGTTCAATAAGGGTCCAGTTACCGTTCAATAAGGGTCCAGTTACAGTTCAATAAGGGTCCAGTTACAGTTCAATAAGGGTCCAGTTACAGTTCAATAAGGGCCCAGTTACAGTTCAATAAGGGTCCAGTTACAGTTCAATAAGGGCCCAGTTACAGTTCAATAAGGGTCCAGTTACAGTTCAATAAGGGTCCAGTTACAGTTCAATAAGGGTCCAGTTACAGTTCAATAAGGGTCCAGTTACAGTTCAATAAGGGTCCAGTTACAGTTCATTAAGGGTCCAGTTACAGTTCAATAAGGGTCCAGTTACAGTTCAATAAGGGCCCAGTTACAGTTCAATAAGGGTCCAGTTACAGTTCAATAAGGGTCCAGTTACAGTTCAATAAGGGCCCAGTTACAGTTCAATAAGGGTCCAGTTACAGTTCAATAAGGGTCCAGTTACAGTTCAATAAGGGTCCAGTTCCAGTTCAATAAGGGTCCAGTTACAGTTCAATAAGGGTCCAGTTACAGTTCAATAAGGGCCCAGTTACAGTTCAATAGGGGTCCAGTTACAGTTCAATAAGGGCCCAGTTACAGTTCAATAAGGGTCCAGTTACAGTTCAATAAGTGTCCAGTTACAGTTCAATAAGGGCCCAGTTACAGTTCAATAAGGGTCCAGTTACAGTTCAATAAGGCCTGAGGGTCCAGTTGAACATCTTCTTGTGACAATATAACAATATAAGTTGGAAACCGGCTGTGTGTGTGTGCGCGCCGTGCGGGCGTGTCCGCACATTGTGTATATACAGCAAACATTGACTGTTGTCTGGTGTTTTGTGACTATGTGATCCTGACAGGTTTAATACAGAGCAGAGATGAGTCACCGTGAGGAGAGAGAGGAGGGAGCTGACAAACATCTCGTCCACAGAGCAGAGATGAGTCACCGTGAGGAGAGAGATGAGGGAGCTGACAAACATCTCGTCCACAGAGCAGAGATGAGACGCCATGAGGAGGAGGGAGCTGACAAACATCTCGTCCACAGACCAGTGTCTCCAACAACCAGCTACATGTCTGTGAAGAGTGACTCGTCTCTACCTCCTGACTTCAGTAATGAACCTGGACCTCCTGATGCCAAGTATGTGAATGCACCTATAAATACACTATAATACGTGTACAGTATTTGCGTAAATTATTTGTGTACAGTATGCAACATATATGTTTAAAATATCACCTGTTATTGTACTGTATATTTAGTAAGATTGTATGGTTTCCATTATTTTATTGATATTTAATTTAATTTACTTGTCATGCAATGGCAAGAGACGGAACAAAAAACTCTTTAGAAACCCTTTAACTAACTTTTTCATTCACACAAACATTTTCTATGATTCCAGAAGTCTGTACCACAGAGCAGAGTCTCCAACTCCCAGCCTTCTGTCTGTGAAGAGTGACTTTTCTAAAGACATTCCTCTTAACTTCAGTGATGAATCTGGACCTCCAGATACACAGTATGTCAATCCTCCTGTACAATATATACACTAACACTATACAATATATACACTATAATACTACTGTACAATATACACTATAACACTGTACAATATACACTATAACACTATACAATATACACTATAACACTGTAGTCTTTGCATACGCATGTAAGGTCGTCAGGGCTAGGGCAAGTGCTACGGGCCATGATGGAGTTGTTATACAGAATATGATAACAATAGTAGCCTATGACTGGTAGAACATGGGTGCAATTTGGGAGGAATAAAAACACTTTTCTTTCTTTATTTCTTTCTTTCTGTGTGATAAAAATACAAATGAAAAAACATATTTTTGGGCAGACTCTTGCTGGAGCTTCATTCATTCAATGTCAGTTTGACTACGCTTCCACCTCTTGGTTCTCCAACATCTCAATGTCACTAAAACGAAACTTCAGACCTCCCAAAATAACTGAACACATATTGAATAAATTTACTTTTGTTTCTATGATTCCAGACGTCTGTACCACAGAGCAGAGTCTCCAACTCCCAGCCTTCTGTCTATGAAGAGTGACTTTTCTAAAGACATTCCTCTTAACTTCAGTGATGAATCTGGACCTCCTGATACACAGTATGTCAATCCTCCTGTACAATATATACACTAACACTATACAATATATACACTATAACACTACTGTACAATATATACACTATGGTCCTCATTCACACAAACATTTATGTTATTCCAGACGTCTGTACCACAGAGCAGAGTCTCCAACTCCCAGCCTTCTGTCTGTGAAGAGTGACTTTTCTAAAGACATTCCTCTTAACTTCAGTGATGAATCTGGACCTCCAGATACACAGTATGTCAATCCTCCAATAGCCTACAATTCAAGGTTCAATGTTGTACTTTATTGTTCCATCCTGTGTACACTACAGGTACATAAGAATAAAACTGTATTGTTCCATCTTGTGTACACTACAAGTACATGAGAGTAAAACTTATTTGGGTTTCAGACAATGCATCAGCATTATATACACAACATTTTATAACGCAACCATGTGATCTCATGCTAAGTTATATCAATTCCATAACAAGACATAACATCTAATAATGTCGTATCAACCCTGTTCAAAGTCCATCTACAGATTGTAAGTTACTGTGTGAGCAGTTTGTGAATGAAGTGGTACAAATCACAGTGTGGTGTTCAGTAGACAGGCTGGCTGCCTGTGTGCATGTACAGTATGTGTAGAGTATGTGTACAGTATGCCACCTATACATTTAAACTATCACCCGTTAGTGTAGGCCTATTGTATATGTAGTAACTTAAAGACGGTTACAGTACAATATTAAGCTTGATGTTTATTTCCCAAGTGAGAAACAGACTGGAAGCTCTATCCACATAATAAAGTCACTTCCTCCAAGCTGGTGGTTTCCTGTCAGACCAGAGCCATAGAGTAAGACAGAGTTAGGACATTGAGGGGCAGAAATCTCTGAGTTCTGTTGGCAAAAAGTAAAAGTATTGTACAGTGACAACTATAAACTCTCTGTAATGTTTATGTTGTACTATTACTAATAATCAATCTAAAATAAAGGTATTTAAGATCATTAAAGCTGAGTCCAGTGCATTCTGCCAACTCCCGGTCCAGGACTTTGTCACTGTTCGCTATGCTCTTCACCAATAGAAGTCTAGACGTAGAAGATTGGACTGAAGCCCCATGAAGTGAACGGAGTTGTGGTAACTCTGTCTTACTCTATGGCTACTACTGACTTATAGTCCTAGTCTGGTGTACTTGCGCCCCCTCTTGGCCAGGCCCTGTAATAAAGCAATAAGCCACAAGAGGTCTCAGGTTACCATGAATTTTACAATGGATGAGAGGCGTAGTGAGACATGAGCACATCGAGTGTCTCCAATCAGAATCAAGTATTGGGACTATAACCGTCTTAGAACTAAGTTTTTGACATGCCTATAAACCACAACATAACAATTTCTATTATGTTTTTGGCCATTTTATTCAGTTTACTTGTTGCTGCAATGCTGTGAGAGGAAAGTAAAAGATGTTACCCTTTTGGAAGTAAAATGGAATGTAACAATACAAAATAAAAAACTAATTGACCGTGTCATTCACACAAACAATGTCTATGATTCCAGACGTCTGTACCACAGAGCAGAGTCTCCAACTCCCAGCCTTCTGTCTGTGAAGAGTGACTTTTCTAAAGACATTCCTCTTAACTTCAGTGATGAATCTGGACCTCCAGATACACAGTATGTCAATCCTCCTGTACAATATATACACTATAACACTATACAATATACACTATAACACTATACAATATACACTATAACTAGCCTAGGGATAGAAAAGCCGTTTAGCTGGTTAATTATTAGCCACATATCCAACCCAAAATATAAATGTAATAATTAATCAATCAATCAATGATGTATTTTGGGATCTACATAGGAACCAGGTGGCTCCAATGAGGATGTAAATATGTAATCATGTCCACAGAGAGAGGCGTGGTGAGACTGAGCAGAACCCTGGACTGAAGACACCCAGTCAAACCACACCTGGACTGAAGACACCCAGTCAAACCACACCTGGACTGAAGACACCCAGTCAAACCACACCTGGACTGAAGACACCCAGCCAAACCACACCTGGACTGAAGACACCCAGTCAAACCACACCTGGACAAAGTAAGAATCTGCACTCATTGAAAATTCATAGTCAGACTAAATGTGACCAAATTTGACTGGGGCCCATTGGAGTTTTTGTAATTTTCTTTTTTTCCCATGTCATATGAAAGCATGGAATCATACCTTCAAGTTGACATATTGGTTGTTCAGTTTGACCAACCAGTTTTGGAGATATGGCTTATAGAGTAATGTCTTGCAGAGAAACATCGAGTTGAGAAAACAGGCTTGAAAGGTTCACTCCTGTGGACTCTAACATTACACCTAGCTTCATGTTTAAGCATTTATTTTATATTTACATGTCTTCTGTGATCTCTAACATTACACCTAGCTACATGTTTAAGCATTTATTTCATATTTACATGTCTTCTGTGGACTCTAACATTACACCTAGCTACATGTTTAAGCATTTATTTCATATACATTTCTTCTGTGGACTCTAACATTACACCTAGCTACATGTTTAAGCATTTATTTCATATTTACATGTCGATTTCAGCTCTGACACTTATTTCAAACATGCTCTAGTGAAGAGTCTGCCTGTGCTATTAACTAATTGTGGATTAAACAAAAATATTAGTTTTTCTCCTCTGGTGAAAAGCTGGAGGCTGCTCGATGGCAGGCTCTCAGTCAAATCTGGTCACAAATGGTCAAATGATCTGTCTGTATCAATTATATCTAAGTGCAAATAATGAAGCTAAACATTATCAACTCAACAACTGGACAAAAACAGCTGATCTTGTGTTGTTACCTTTGGCAAAATGTTTCTTATCAAATAGCATATTATCTGGGGGTAATTAATTAGCAATGTGTGCTGTAAAAGATGTAAAGTTATAAATTAACCTGAATGTTTTAAACATAAATGTTCTTCTCATTTCAGATGTCCGTCTGCAGGTTGATTTGAACGATTATAAGGTCAGTTTGGAGGTCAGATCGGACAGTCTTGATGGAGTGAAAAACCACATGACGGAAGAGTCTGGAGACTCCGTCACCAGCACCTACTCAGAGCTCTACATCTCAGCGGGACAGAGTGAAGGGGTTAATAGCCAACATGAGGTGATACAGCTTGAGAGAACTTCCAACATGAAGACCTTCCATGACGATGCAATCAACTGCTGTAAAATCTTTAAGATCATCCTCCCTGGCAGAGAGAAACCCAGCGAAACAGTTCTGACAAATGGCATCGCTGGCATCGGAAAAACATTCTCTGCGCGCAAGTTTGCTCTGGACTGGGCAAGAGGTTTGGAGAATCAAGATATAGATCTCCTGGTTCCCTTTTCATTCCGGGAGCTGAACTTGGTCAGAGATAAGCAGTACAGTCTTCTCAACCTGATCCATGATTTCCACCCAACGTTAAAGAAGGTCACAGCAGAGCAGCTCGCTGCCTGGAAAGTTTGCTTCATCCTCGATGGCCTCGATGAAAGCAGGTCTCCGTTGCACTTCGACGAAAATGAAATCATCTCTGATGTCACAGTGACATCATCGGTGGATGCTCTGTTGACAAACCTCATCAAGAGGAATCTGCTCCCCTCGGCCCTCCACTGGATAACCACCAGACCCGCAGCAGCCAATCGGATCCCTCCTGCATGTGTTGACATGGTGACAGAAGTGCGAGGGTTCACAGACCCCCAGAAGGAGAAGTACTTCAGGAAGAGATTCAGTGAAGAGAAGCTGGCCGACAGAGTCCTCTCACACTTGAAGACATGGAGGAGCCTCCACATCATGTGTTACATCCCACTCTTCTGTTGGATCATTGCTACCGTTCTGCTGGACATGTTGAGGACACACACCACGATAGGACAGCTGCCCAAGACCCTGACTGAGATGTGCTGCCACTTCCTGTTGGTTCAGACAAACACCAAGAAGCAGAAGTATGACGAGACTCGTGATGTGAACAAGAAAGAAACAGAAAAGGGGACTCAACAGCAGCTCACTAAGACTGGCAGGCATGTTCTTCTGAATCTGGGCGAGCTGGCTTTTAAACACCTGAAGAAAAGTAGCATCATGTTCTACCAAGAAGACCTGGAAGAGTGTGGTCTTGATGTGAAAGACGCCGCGCTGTACTCAGGAGTGTGCACACAGATCTTCAAAACAGAGAGTGTGCTGTTCCAGAAAACGGTCTACAGCTTTGTTCATCTGATCTTCCAGGAGTTTCTGGCTGCAGTCTACCTGTTCCACTGTTTCACACAGAAGAACATGGAGGTCCTGAAGCCATTCCTGGGAGATAAATACAACAGTAACAGCTCCCTCTCAGACTTCTTGAAAGCTGCCGTGGAAAAATCCCTGGAGAGTAAAAATGGCCACCTGGACCTCTTAGTCCGCTTCCTTCATGGCCTCTCACTGCAGTCCAACCAGAGTCTGTTAGGAGACCTGCTGGGTCACACAGAGAACAGTCCAGAAGAGATCCAGGAAGCCATCCAGAACCTGAAGGAGATGTTAAGTGATGAAGATGTCTCTCCTGACAGATGTATCAACATCTTCCACTGTCTGATGGAGATGAACGACCACTCATTACATCAGGAGATCCAACAGTTCCTGAAGTCAGAGAACAGAACAGAGAAACTGTCTGAGACCCAGTGTTCAGCTCTGGCTGTCATGTTGCAGATGTCAGAGGTTCTGGAAGAGTTGGACCTGGACAAATACAACGCATCAGAGGAGGGGCGAAGGAGACTGGTGCCAGCTGTGAGGAACTGCAGAAAGGCTCGGTTAGTAGTTAACACATTGACTTGACTGCCAATCACGTCATGTTACGTCGCATCGAATCCATCGCTTGACTGCCAAGCACGCAGTATTGTGTCCTATGGTCTTTTCAGTGGATTAGTATAGATGGCGCTCTTCATCAACGTACTGTATGAATGATGCTAGGTTGCTAGGCAACAGATAAAACCAGAAATGAACCAGAAGTGAAAGTCTGCCTCCCGTCCGCCTCAATTTAAACAGAAATGTGCTTTGGATAAAAGTGATACATGAATGCACCATTTACAATGACGCAGCATTTTATACAGCCGGTTCCATGTTTTCCCGATCTCAACCCTGTCTGCATGCACAGGACTGCTTCAGTGTCAACCCTGTCTGCATGCACAGTACTGCTTCAATCTCAACCCTGTCTGCATGCACAGGACTGCTTCAATGTCAACCCTGTCTGCATGCACAGGACTGCTTCAATGTCAACCCTGTCTGCATGCACAGGACTGCTTCAATGTCAACCCTGTCTGCATGCACAGGACTGCTTCAAAGTCAACCCTGTCTGCATGCACAGGACTGCTTCAATGTAAACCCTGTCTGCATGCACAGCACTGCTTCCGTAAGATTGCATTGGAAAAACATGCTGACTTCAGTGTTGTCCCTGAACGCGTTCAATGAACGATCGTTCACAAACACGTTCATATTTTAGGTGAACTTACTGTATTTCTGTTTGATGAACGTCATTGTGAACGCGTTCATCTCTGGCGTGTGTGAACGTCACTTTCTCACGTTCAACTTCGTTCAAGAGTGAGTGTTTCCTTAGAGCCTTCCAGGCCAAATCCCCGCTAAGACACACCCTAAACAGGCCTTAATATCTAACGGAAAACCCACCAATAAGTCCTTATGTGACACAATTTAACGAATCTTTCTCAGCCGTACAATTTCACTGGAGCGTGCAGCTCGCATCTCTGCATGAGGATCCTGTCATGCACGCAGACACAGAACATCCCGACTCCCGACCCAAACACTGGAAACTTATTGTTGTTTGATTAAACATAATGTGCCACGAAAAATAGCTTCCAATAGGTTGCTATTTTTGCGTTGAGGAGGTATTTGTCCATATACATGATCGCCTCGGTCGGCCAACTAAAGACATCTCCCTCCACAGAAGCGCTGTGATGCCCGATTTATTCTTCATCGTACAACGTGTTCCATGCTGAAAATGGCTGATCTTCAAGCCCACAAAGCGTTGCGTCCGTGACGCGTTGTGAGCGTCTAGATCAGCTATTTTCAGCACGTGGAGATATGCAGGCTGTGAGAACTGAACTGAGAACTGAGAGCCTTCACAATAAAAGCATGCAGCTTTCACAAGTTGGCCCATAATTAAGACAAGGAAAAGGATTAAGAATTCTCCACATTGCAAAAGAGCTATTTCTTCCTAAATGTAAAAATATATATATAATAAGGAATTAATTTGGTTAATGTTAATGGATAAATTGTAAAAGTTGTAACTTTATTAATCCCAAAGTTATTCCCAATAGGAATATAGTCTGCGGTTCTATGGCTATGGGCTGCAGCAATCATTTAGAAAAACAAAAAGCAAAGAAAAAAAAAGGAAAATAACTAAAATAGAAAAACAAAAAGCAAAGAAAAATGGAAAGAAAAAAGGAAAAATAACAAAAATTGTTCATTTTTTGGAACCATGAACTTTAGTTCAAAATGTTGAATGATGAACTATGAACTGAACTAGTTAATTTTTAAATGTTTGAACTGTGAACTGAACTAGTTCATAAAAAAGATGACTTTCCAAACACATGGCTGACTTCAAATTATACTTATTCCATTACTATTCCAGGGGTTCTCAACCCGTGGGTCGCGACCCCTCGGGGGTCCCCAAATAATTTGCAATTCAGTTGTTTTCAATGCAGTTTTTGTATTGGGGGTGGGGAAGCGGGGCGGGGGCGGGGCGGGGGTCGCGAGACATGGCCAAAGCATCCCTGGGGGTCCCCAGCCAAAAAGGTTGAGAACCCCTGGTCTATTCCACAATACTGTTTATGTCTGGATAACTAGATAGGAGATGTTTTAGTTAACTTCCATGACAGTGAACTAGGTATCATTTGTTTTGATATAATCTCTTATTTAATCTGCATTTACAGACTTGTTGGCTGTGGACTCAATTACAGTAAGACAGGTGTTGAAGCTGTGTCTTCAGCTCTCAGCTCTAATCCTTCCCATTTGAGAGAACTGGACCTCAGTGAAAACGACCTGCGGTACTCAGGACTAGTGGAGCTGCTCTGTGCTTCACTGAAGAGCCCACACTGTAGACTGGAAGTTCTAAAGTAAGATACATTTACCACTTTTATTATGATCACTTCTGTTTTATTATTTACTGACAGTATTATGTGAATAGAATATGAATGCTGTGGTGAGAATGTATTAATAAGCTTGATGGTGAGACATGGTAGGCGAATAGGGAAAAAAAGTTAACTAATAGCTATCACAATGAAACTTCTCCAGTTGATTAATTATATTAAGACTAAGATCTTTTGTATTACAAGTTTTCTGAAATGATATGTTTAAATATGCAAATTATGCATTATATGCGCTAATTTGCATATACATTCCAGGACGATAAATCTGAAGATTGGATAAAGCCAGGTTCAAAAGTATGGTTTCATTTTGTTGACATATTAGAGACAAAGACAATTTTAGGGGATTTTCGATATCTCTAATTATCACTCCACAAATCAGAAAATAGTTTCAACAGGCATAAAAAACCCACATTTTTGCCATGTTTTATGAATAAAATGTGATGTAAATCAGGCTGTGAATGAGAAATCAACGAACCCTTCTCTAAGTTCCTGCAGAATATAGTTATGAATAAGACTGGAAAGTTGTGTGCATGTGACTGTGTAGGTGTATGTGAGTGCAACTGAAGTGGAGATTCTTTGTCCCAGGTATGAGGAAAACTCATTTTGAGAAAACGGCCTTTAAAGATTTGTATTGTAAAATTCCAAAACGTTTTATTTGAAGCCACTATTTTGAGAAAAAATATCTCATCCAAACCTTGGCAACAACGTATTATGCCATATATCATTAGAAAGGTCTGGACCTCGAGCTGACTGTGGTTGGATCCAAATATGGTCACTTCCTTTGTACCAACAACCAATCATGAAAATAGAGAGGGTGGATTTTCACCCAGCAAAACGAGCTGTCATTGGCTAAAATAAACTACTAAAATAAACATCTAAATCTGTATTTTGACTGTTTATTTAGCTTTAGTTTGAAAGAAAACATGTTTAGGAAGCAAAATAGCACAAAACTGAAAAATCATGATTTCACTTGCCATGTCTCGCCTTAAATGCTTGTTCCAACCCGTCACTTATGTTCTTAGTTGGCCGCTAAAAAAAATAACATCTGAGAGGTTATGATCTTCTTTTTCATAATATTGGGGGAAATCAAACTAACATTCAGTCTTCATAGTCTTTGATATCTAAATTGTTATCTTCCTGTTATTCTGTGCTGTCATGGTGTTGTCTATTCCACACTCTGCTGCTCTAAATACTAGATAACTAGATTTGTTCCAGTTAACTTCCATGACAGTGAACTATAGGTATCATTCATTTTGTATTGATAATCTCTTATTTAATCTGCATTTACAGACTTGCTGGCTGTAAACTCAGTGAGACAGATGTTGAAGCTGTGTCTTCAGCTCTCAGCTCTAATCCTTCCCATTTGAGAGAACTGGACCTCAGTGAAAACGACCTGCAGGACTCAGGACTAGTGGAGCTGCTCTGTGCTTCACTGAAGAGCCCACACTGTAGACTGGAAGTTCTAAAGTAAGTTACCACTTTTATTATGATCACTTCTGTTTTATTATGTACTGTATTATGTGAATATAATATGATTGCTGTGGTGAGAATGTATTAATAAGCTTGATGGTGAGACATGGTAGGTGAATAGGGGAAAAAAGTTAACTAATAGCTATCACAATGAAACTTCTCCAGTTGATTAATTATATTAAGACTAGGATTCTTTTGTATTACTGAAATGATATGTTTAAAAATGCAAATTAGGCATTATTTGCGCTAATTTGCATACATTCCGGGATGATAAATCTGAAGATCAGATAAAGCCAGTTTAAAAGTATGGTTTCATTGTGTTGACATAAAAGAGACAAAGAAAATTAGGGGATTTTCGATATCTCTAATTATCACTCCACAAATCAGAAAATAGTGTAGGTGACTGTGTAGGTGTATGTGAGTGCAACTGAAGTGGAGATTCTTTGTCCCAGGTATGAGGAAAACTCATTTTGAGAAAACGGCCTTTAAAGATTTGTATTGTAAAATTCCAAAACGTTTTATTTGAAGCCACTATTTTGAGAAAAAATATCTCATCCAAACCTTGGCAACAACATATAATGCCATATATCAGTAGAAAGGTCTGGACCTCGAGCTGACTGTGGTTGGATCCAAATATGGTCACTTCCTTTGTACCAACAACCAATCATGAAAATAGAGAGGGTGGATTTTCACCCAGCAAAACGAGCTGTCATTGGCTAAAATAAACTACTAAAATAAACATCTAAATCTGTATTTTGACTGTTTATTTAGCTTTAGTTTGAAAGAAAACATGTTTAGGAAGCAAAATAGCACAAAACTGAAAAATCGTGATTTCACTTGCCATGTCTCGCCTTAAATGCTTGTTCCAACCCGTCACTTATGTTCTTAGTTGGCCGCTAAAAACAAAATACATCCGAGAGGTTATGATCTTCTTTTTCATAATATTGGGGGAAATCAAACTAACGTTCAGTCTTCATAGTCTTTGATATCTAAATTGTTATCTTCCTGTTATTCTGTGCTGTCATGGTGTTGTCTATTCCACACTCTGCTGCTCTAAATACTAGATAACTAGATTTGTTCCAGTTAACTTCCATGACAGTGAACTATAGGTATCATTCATTTTGTATTGATAATCTCTAATTTAATCTGCATTTACAGACTTGTTGGCTGTAGGCTCAGTAAGACAGGTGTTGAAGCTGTGTCTTCAGCTCTCAGCTCTAATCCTTCCCATTTGAGAGAACTGGACCTCAGTGAAAACGACCTGCAGGACTCAGGACTAGTGGAGCTGCTCTGTGCTTCACTGAAGAGCCCACACTGTAGACTGGAAGTTCTAAAGTAAGATACATTTACCACTTTTATTATGATCACTTCTGTTTTATTATGTACTGTCTTATGTGAATATAATATGAATGGTGTGGTGAGAATGTATTAATAAGCTTGATATCATGGTAACCCAAGCCTATATGTGTCTGAGTAGACGTTAAAATGACCCCGAACATGTTTCAAAGTGTAATATCGCTTTAAGGCGAATGTATCGGCTACTTCATCATATAGAGTTTCTGACTATTTTGGCCTGGCGACCCGTTGTAGCTACGCCACAGTTATCAAGCTTCTTAATAATATTATAATAATTAATATTACTGAGGAAAGAGCAGAACATCGTGAAAATAGCAGATCTGCAAGCTCACCGTGAGGCGTTGTGAGCTTGTAGTTTGGTAATATTTTCACATTAATGTGAAAAAAATCAACCCGGCCTTTTCACTCATATGGATATGAAGCCTCGACTGGAGGTGGAAATGTACAAATATACCCAAAGAGTAACAAAATAAGCGTTAGAAACGACTCAAATAACCCAGAGACTGCATTTCCGGGTAGGCGGGGTGGCTGCATCTGCCCGTCGCACAACAGAAACTGAATGTTAATTAAGTTTATTTAAATTGTATTGATATTTAATTTTTCGTGGTTAGTACGAGTCGAGTCACCACCAGCTGAGCTTACGTCAACAAGGAATCTCAGGAACGCTATAATGTGTTGACAGCTGGGCGTGACGTATATTAGCAGCGACATTGCCTTCATATGTAGTTTCAAGGCTTTTGCATTACATTAATTCCATTTTCTGCAGAAACTGGCTGTATCAAATATGAATGGACATCATTAACGGTGCACAGCCACTCCCCTGACAGAAAGGCCGGGGTGGTCATATAAGAACACAGTTCTTATATGAAGCGACCTAAAATCGCCCTATGGAGATTACAATGCAAATAAATAAATACATGAACCTGTGTATTGGCGCCCTCTACTGAAAGTGACATCAGACTTCGATGCTCTATATATTAACACTTTAAGGGCTATAGATTAATATAATCAGACCACCAACGCTGACGGGATTGATCAATTACCTTTGGAGCATAACGCATATACTGTAAGTATTTGCAGCTTTGATTCACGAAACCCGGCGTAAAATAGTCCCATGGTTTGTTGTTGAAGAGAAAAACATGCCGCCATTACGATGTGAAACGAAAACAGCCTCCACAGCATGATGTAGTCCAAACAAACCCCGTTCACTTGCATCGAACTCATTTTCCCAGAAGCCCTAGCAGCCCAGAGCATGGCTAGATTTCCGGTTTCGTCATCATAACGCAACGGCCTCGTCACCAGGACAAATCCGCTCTTTTATAATTATAAAAAAACGGCGAATTAAACACATTAAACAAATAGCGGGTTTAGCGTATTACGCAGCGCAGACACATGGATTAAATAGCGAAGAACACGGGTTAGGCAGTAGTGTTAATTAATATTAATATTACGAAAGAAAGATACAAACATTGTAATAATAGCCGATCTGCAAGCTCACTGTGAGGCGTTGTGAGCTTGTAGATTTGTAATATTTTCGCATTCATGTAATGCCTACAATTCCGATTGCTTCTAAGGGTAGTTGGGGGAGTGGGGGGGGGGGGGTCCCCAGTTCAAATATGATTATGGTATGTTGGAGGCCAGGGTTTGTTTTAATGGAACTAAAGCATCCAGGTGTGAAGGCACCCTAAGTGGGACAAGAGAGTCCTTTAATAGATGCTGGAAGCTGGTTCTAAATCCAGGAATAATGCATATTTAAATGTGTTATTTATTAATTAATCTATTCATTTATTTATGTATATTTCCATCTGGTGTTTCAGACTGGCTCACTGCGGCCTGTCAGAGAGATGCTGTGAAGCTCTGGCCTCAGCTGTAAGCTCTAATCCCTCCCTAAGAGAGTTGGACCTGAGCCTCAACGTGGTGAATGATTCAGTTCTGGAGAACTGCAAGTGAGTAGACTTGTCTGTGTCCATGTTGGACAGTGCAGTGTTTCCCTTAACAGTGTATCTCTGACACAAAGGGCCCTATCTTGCGTCAGGGGCATTTTCTCCGTAATTTGTGGATTTAGCATTGTGTAAGAGGCGTTCCCCCATTAAATTAGCTTTCTTATGCCACAGTCTAAATCCTTAAAACACCTCCGCTACCCGTTACATTATGCATAGGTGTGGTTTGGGCGTTATGCAACTTAAACCAATCAGTGTGCCAGGTACCATAATCCATTATACCTGGAGTTAACCTTATGGAAGAGCAACGCGTGCTGCCTTGGAATACATTTAAATTAGATACAGAGGGTTGTTGTGTGTGTTCACATTACGGGTGGTTTGAAGAGACGATTTCCGTTGTCCTAAACCTGTGTGCATAAGATAGCAAATATAGGGAAAGCGCATCAACATGCGTACAGACACACCTCCAGCCACAAACATGTATAGTGGGTTGTGTGGCCGCAAGATAACGTTTACGCATAGTGGAAGCTCCTAAATGAGTAATTCACGTAAAGTGTTTAATGCTTGCGGGTAAGGCATGGGATACGATACAGCCCAAAGTCACAAATCATGAGAAGAACAACAACACAATGCAGTGCCTCAAAGAAACTCTAGGATAGCAGACGTAAACAATGAACATCTGTCTAAACAACAATATATGTGCATCACGAAGGTATAAAAGGACAGTGGAGTGCTATAGGGGTTAAGGTGGAGTCTGAGGAGGTGATGAGATCCAAACTGGGCAGCAGTGAGTGTGTCTGGATGAGCTGCAGGGCCAAGATAATGACAGGAGAAACACTGTAGTGTCAGCTAGTAGAGACGTTGTGTTAGACAGTCAGACATTGATGCATTGTTGTTCTACTTCCTACAGAGTGAAACACTGTAGTGTCAGCTAGTGGAGACGTTGTGTTAGACAGTTAGACATTGATGCATTGTTGTTCTACTTCCTACAGAGTGAAACACTGTAGTGTCAGCTAGTGGAGACGTTGTGTTAGACAGTTAGACATTGATGCATTGTTGTTCTACTTCCTACAGAGTGAAACACTGTAGTGTCAGCTAGTGGAGACGTTGTGTTAGACAGTTAGACATTGATGCATTGTTGTTCTACTTCCTACAGAGTCAAACATGGAGGAGAAGATTGGCTTACTAATCCTCAACTGAGTCAACTCATTACAAAACGTGAGTATCTGTGTCTACATTAACATTTTATATACTGTTGTATACTTGGTTGATGTTGTCCTGAAAACTCTTGTGCTCTCTACTCTCTGCTCTTGGCCTGGTCCTTAACACATCAAGATGAGGTCATGTGGTTTGACAGAAACAATGGGCCTCATTCACTAACCTGGTCGTAAACAACATGTATTTCGTCTATATTGGCATAAGTTCAGTTCTGACGTGCGATGCATGAAAGGTGGTGCAGAGCCGTGATGTGTGCAGATCACAGGTGGATCTCGTTTTGGTTTGAAAGTCACAAGTGATCTCCCGTGTCGATCATTGGCATGGTTCCACGCTCCATTTAACACCATACAAGACAACTGGAAATATAAATCACACGTGTGTGAACTGAGCGGTGCAACTATACATTTACTGTTATAGTTACTGTACTGCACTGTGCTCTGTACTGTATTGTAGTGTACTGTGCTCTATGCTGTACTTTGATTATTTTGGGGAAAAAATAGTTAGTTACCGTGTGTTACCATGCGGTGGTCCCCGGGGGGTCCCCAGAACATCCAGACCCCCAGGAACGCGCCCAGGGGGCAGGGCCCAGTTCTGGCAAGCCTTCCCACGTCCAAAACGGTCGAGAAATGAGAGAGTTACCGTGTTGCAGCTTTCCGTGCTCGGACAGAAAGACAGACAGGTACACAGAGAGACAGACAGGTACACAGAGAGACAGACAGGTACACAGAGACAGACAGGTACACAGAGAGACAGACAGGTACACAGAGACAGACAGGTACACAGAGAGACAAACAGGTACACAGAGAGACAGACAGGTACACAGAGAGACAGACAGGTACACAGAGAGACAGACAGGTACACAGCGAGACAGACAGGTACACATAGAGACAGACAGGTACACATAGAGACAGACAGGTACACAGAGAGACAGACAGGTACACAGAGAGACAGACAGGTACACAGAGAGACAGACAGGTACACAGAGAGACAGACGGGTACACATAGAGACAGACAGGTACACAGAGAGACAGACAGGTACACAGAGAGACAGACAGGTACACAGAGAGACAGACAGGTACACAGAGAGACAGACAGGTACACATAGAGACAGACAGGTACACATAGAGACAGACAGGTACACAGAGAGACAGACAGGTACACAGAGAGACAGACAGGTACACATAGAGACAGACAGGTACACAGAGAGACAGACAGGTACACAGAGAGACAGACAGGTACACAGAGAGACAGACAGGTACACAGAGAGACAGACAGGTACACAGAGAGACAGACAGGTACACAGAGAGACAGACAGGTACACATAGAGACAGACAGGTACACAGAGAGACAGACAGGTACACAGAGAGACAGACAGGTACACAGAGAGACAGACAGGCACACAGAGAGACAGACAGGTACACAGAGAGACAGACAGGTACACAGAGAGACAGACAGGTACACAGAGAGACAGACAGGTACACAGAGAGACAGACAGGTACACAGAGAGACAGACAGGTACACAGAGAGACAGACAGGTACATAGCTGTGTAATGGAGAGGAGGCACCGCTCATAAAACTACAGATCTGAGATTTCAAGGCGTGTAATAAAGTGGAAAAGATTGTGAAAATAGCAGATCTACAAGCTCACAATGCCTCAAACTAAATGTAATACCTATACAATTCCAATGGCTTGTCAATGTGGGGGTTCAATTATTATGTGGGTCCCCAGTGTGTGTGTGTGTGTGTGTGTGTGTGTGTGTGTGTGTGTGTGTGTGTGTGTGTGTGTGTGTGTGTGTGTGTGTGTGTGTGTGTGTGTGTGTGTGTGCGCGTGCGCGTACATGCGTCAGTCAGTGAATGATGTATTTAATGTTTACTGTGTTGTTTTCTCATCAGATTTCCAGCGTCTCACACTGGACTCAAACACAGCACACTGTCGCCTCTCTCTGTCTGAGGACAACAGGAAGGTCACACGGGGGTCACAGAGGTCAGGGGGTCAGCGTCCTCCTGATCACCCAGACAGGTTTGATTACCATAAACAGGTTCTGAGTTCACAGAGTGTGACTGGACGCTGTTCCTGGGAGGTAGAGTGCAGTGGATGGGTTTGGATAGCAGTGGCTGACGGAACAATCAGCAGGAAAGGACGCGGTGATGACTGTTGGTTTGGATACAATGATAAGTCCTGGAGTCTGTACTGTAATGGTGTTAAAGGTCTCAGTTACTCTGTCAGACACAACAGACAGAGGACTTTCCTCCCTGTCAGAGCCTCTGAAGGCTCCAACAGAGTATCAGTGTATGTGGACCGTCCCGCTGGGACTCTGTCCTTCTACACAGTGTGCTCTGACTCACTGAGACACCTGTACACCGTCCAGACCAGGTCCACTGGACCTCTCTATGCTGGGTTTGGGTTACCCTTCTCCTCCTCCTCAGTGCGTCTGTGTGAGCAGTAAGTATAATGACACACACACACACACGTAACACAAACACACACACACATGTAACACACACACACGTAACACACACACACACACACACACACACACACGAACGTAACACACACACACACGTAACACACACACACACACACACACACACACACACACACACACACACACACACACACACGTAACACACACACACACACACACACACGTAACACACACACACACACACACACACACTCACGTAACACACACACACACACACACACACACACACACACACACACACACACACACACACACACACACACACACACACACACACACACACACACACACACACACACACACGTAAAATACACACACACGCACACACACACACACACGTAAAACACACACACACACACACACACACACACACACACACACACACACACACACACACACACACACACACACACACACACACACACACACACACACACACACACACACACACACACACACACACACACACACACACACACACACACACAGGGTTCTGGTTCTCCTCCTCCTCAGCGTGTCTGTGTGAGCAGTAAGTATAATGACACACATTTAATTGTAGTCCTATTTTAGTCATTTGTACATCATTTAGTCTTAGTCTAGTCTTAGTCGACTAAATTAAGACTCAATACAATTCAAATGTAATGTAATGTAAAAAAGATCCTCACTGTCGGGGGCAGAATGTCTTAACCCATTTTAGGCGGGAACCCATTTTGGTGTCAGCATCATGTTATGCTTTAGCTATTGAAAAACAGCAGACCTACAAGCTCATAGCGCGCCACCGAGTGGCGCGCTATGAGCTTGTAGGTCTGCTATTTTTGAAAAATCGAAGAACGACTGACATAGAAACATGGCTTTTTCAGAAAACTGTCATTTTCAAACAGACATTTTTAGAATCTGATCTCAGGTCAGAATGGGTTAAAGTCTCCACAGTGTGATTTCATTTGAACTGGGGACCCCCCCCCCCCCCCCCCACACACACACACACACACACACACACACACACAATAAACTATATTGATTTTGTGTGTGTGTGTGTGTGTGTGTGTGTGTGTGTGTGTGTGTGTGTGTGTGTGTGTGTGTGTGTGTGTGTGTGTGTGTGTGTGTGTGTGTGTGTGTGTGTGTGTGTGTGTGTGTCTCTCTCTAGACCCTCTGGACTCCATCATTCCAACATGGACACAGTGAGGACAGAACCCTCTAGACTCCATCATTCCAACATGGACACAGTGAGGACAGAACCCTCTAGACTCCATCATTCCAACATGGACACAGTGAGGACAGAACCCTCTAGACTCCATCATTCCAACATGGACATAGTGAGGACAGAACCCTCTGCTCTGCACAATAATCACAGTGACTGAACACCAGGAAAGACACTGATCGTTTCCTGTCTGCTTTGTTGTGTCTTTCAGAGCCATTTTGAACCCAGTGTGCACGCAGAGCAGTCGACCAATCAGTACAGGTGAGTTATCCTAGTCAACCAATCAGTACAGGTGAGTTATCCTAGTCAACCAATCAGTACAGGTGAGTTATCCTAGTCAACCAATCAGTACAGGTCAGTTATCCTAGTCAACCAATCAGTACAGGTCAGTTATCCTAAACACAGGACAGTCAACCAGTGTTGTTTTTGGCAGCAAATTTCTATTTCAGTTTTAGTCACATTTTAGTCACCTGGAATGTCTTAGTGTTAGTCTAGTTTTACTAGTCGACTAAATGTCATAAGATTTTAGTCGACTAAAGTGTATTTTGAACTTGTGAAATGGGACATTCTGCAATACGAGTACTTTTACTTTTAGTACGTTAAGTACATTTTTATGCCAATACTTTTGTACTTTCACTCGAGTACATTTTGAATACGGGACTTCTACTTGTAACGGAGTACGTCTACATTGCAGTATTTATACTTTTACTCAGTACTTTCATTTCACCACCGGTCACAGGTTCAAGTTCTCCAGGTCGGGGCTGTTCCAGTGCAGCGAGACAGCGTTGGTGTTTGAAACGACAGGCGAAGGAGAGGTCCTCTACAGGACTGTTCAGTGGGAGGAGAGATGGTTCCAGCCAACAGGAAGGACTCCTGCAGGTCCTCTGTTTGACATCCAGTGTCCTCAGAAGTCTGTCTGCCAGCTACACCTGCCACACTGTGACATCACACCTGGTGAGTCAGCTACACCTGCCACACTGTGACATCACACCTGGTGAGTCAGCTACACCTGCCACACTGTGACATCACACCTGGTGAGTCAGCTACACCTGCCACACTGTGACATCACACCTGGTGAGTCAGCTACACCTGCCACACTGTGAGTCACTGTTGAGACTTGGATGGTCAGAGCGGCGTGATTACATACAATCACTGCAAAGACGAGAAGTTGTGCGGACGGACGGGCATGGTGCGAACAAAGCTAACAGCCACCTGGTGTCTATATCTATATATAGATTTAAATGTTCCAGTTCATAGCCTACTGCAGGCCTGGTTGACTATAGAGGATTTAAATGTTACAGTTCATAGCCTACTGCAGGCCTGGTTGACTATAGAGGATTTAAATGTTCCAGTTCATAGCCTACTGCAGGCCTGGTTGACTATAGAGGATTTAAATGTTCCAGTTCATAGCCTACTGCAGGCCTAGTTGACTATAGATTTAAATGTTCCAGTTCATAGCCTACTGCAGGCCTGGTTGACTATATATTTAAATGCTCCAGTTCATAGCCTACTGCAGGCCTGGTTGACTTAGCGGAGGGTGAAGTGGTTTAGACATTGTGTTCAGATTAGGTTTACATGGAGTGGAATCTATAACGTGATGTTATTTCCCCCACAGGTGATCTGTCCGTGGCCCACATCACAGACGAGGGTCTGGAACTCTTACAACCGCAGAGAGTGACCCAGACTCATGTGGTTGTAAATGTGAACCATCTGTCTCTCTTTGGGATCCTCATGGAAAGATTCTTGAGCTTCTTTCAGCCCACACCAAAACGTGCTCAGGTGTTGCTGTTCCGTCAAGAGTCACCGATACGGAGGACGATGAGTGTGTTACTGCTGCCCAGTAATGTGCCTTACGGAGAGGTAAATATATCTGTTAAGTAATGTGTCTTACAGAGAGGTAAATATATCTGTTAAGTAATGTGTCTTACGGAGAGGTAAATATATCCGTTAAGTAATGTGTCTTACAGAGAGGTAAATATATCTGTTAAGTAATGTGCCTTACAGAGAGGTAAATATATCTGTTAAGTAATGTGTCTTACAGAGAGGTAAAAAAGGTCATTTAATTTGGCTCCTGACAAAAGTCAGCTCTGCCTACATACCCGATACCGGCCACTATGAATGAACCATCTGATCAAACTGTGTTGGTGTCATTATAGGTGAAAGTATGAATGAACCATCTGATCAAACTGTGTTGGTGTCATTATAGGTGAAAGTATGAATGAACCATCTGATCAAACTGTGTTGGTGTCATTATAGGTGAAGGGAGTTCATGAAAACAAGCAACTCATCGAGGTCACCTCCGACTGTGTTCTCATCCCAGACCAACGCTACAGTCTGTCAGTGTGTCCTTCACAGAAAGTACAACCTAAGGTACATATTAAACCTACAGTCTGTCAGTGTGTCCTTCACAGAAAGTACAACCTGAGGTACATATTAAACCTACAGTCTGTCAGTGTGTCCTTCACAGAAAGTACAACCTAAGGTACGTATTAAACCTACAGTCTGTCAGTGTGTCCTTCACAGAAAGTACAACCTGAGGTACATATTATACCTACGTTGTCTGTTTATTGTATGGTAAAGCAGTGTGAGTCAAGGAAACTGATATTTTCACTCCTCCACCACTGCTCTAGCAGCTGCTGTAACTAGGCTACTAGTTACTAGGCTGCTGTAACTAGGCTACTAGTTACTAGGCTGCTGTAACTAGGCTACTAGTTACTAGGCTGCTGTAACTAGGCTACTAGTTACTAGGCTGCTGTAACTAGGCTACTAGTTACTAGGCTGCTGTAACTAGGCTACTAGTTACTAGGCTGCTGTAACTAGGCTACTAGTTATTAGGCTGCTGTAACACAATTAACACAAGTCTCTGTTTTCAGGCTGCAACTTATTTTGGAGACAATTTTGGACCAAATTACCATCCAACGTTCATGGTGAATATGGACATCAATGCAGAAAACTTCTCAATGGAATTACTGAGCCCCGACTCTGGACCGGTCTGGCAGCAAGACATTACCCTGGAAGGTAAAGTTATGGACTTTCATTCAACCTTGGGATGTAGCAAGCCGGTCTCACCCAAAGACGGAGAAATGGCACAGATTGGCAATTCAAATACACACACCTAGAAAACCCCCAAATCCGTACATATTACACTGACACTGAAATGCTACACATAGGGGCCCCTCCTCATAGGGGCCCCTCCCCATAGGGGCCCCTCCTCATAGGGGCCCCTATCTCCTCATGTACTACTGTAATGGACTGTACACTACCCTTAACTGTTCCTCTATTCACAAACTACAATTAATACAGTATTCTCACCAATACAAACCGCAGAGCACACATAACATAACACCGGTACTGGCAGAACTACACTGGCTCCCTATCAAATCCAGAATCCATTTTAAAATCCTTTTAAAGGACAACTTTAGTTTTTTTCAACCAAGGTTCATGTTTTAGGTTGTTATTAGAGAAAGTAAAAGGTGAGTGTTAATTTTTTTTCATTTGCTGCTTTCTTTCGTTTTAGGGATTTTAGCTCTTTTTGACAGGGGGGCGGGGGCATTCGAGCATGGGGCTAAATATGTATTTTTTTACCAAATTTTATGGTGATTTTGTTTTGTATTATTTACTATAGTCCTAATAAACCCCAGGAAATTACATCTGGCCACAAAAGATAACAGGATCTACTGAATGTGAAGGTAGCCTACTGGGGGAAGGCTTATACTGTGTGTATAGGCTCAATATGTCAGTTTGTCACATTCAATAGATCCCGTGATCTTTTGTGGTCAGATGTAATTTCTTGGGGTTTATTAGGACTATAGTAAATTTAAAAAAAAAATGAATCGCCATAATATTTTGTAAAAAAAAATATATTTAGCCCCATGCTCGAATGCCCCCGCCCCCCTGTCAAAGACAGCTAAAATCCCTAAAACGAAAGAAAGCAGCAAATGAAAGAAAATGAACACTCACCTTTTAGTTTCTCTAATAACAACCTAAAACATGAACCGTGGTTGAAAAAAACTAAAGTTGTCCTTTAACAACCTATAAAGCACTGAATGGCCCCTAGCCCCAGTTTATATCACAGACCTACTGGTGGCAAAACCACATGTAAGACCCCTCAGGTCCTCTGACCAAAACTGAAAACCAAGGGGGACCGGGCCTTTGCAGTGGTTTCTCTCACATTGTGGAACGCCCTACCCTTATCCCCTCCTCATAGATCTCCTCATAGGGACCCCTCCTCATAGGGCCCCTCCTCATAGGGCCCCTATCTCCACATAGGGGCCCCTATCTCCTCATAGAGGCCCCTATCTCCTCATAGGGCCCCTATCTCCTCATAGGGGCCCCTATCTCCACATAGGGGCCCCTATCTCCTCATAGAGGCCCATATCTCCTCATAGGGGCCCCTATCTCCTCATAGAGGCCCATATCTCCTCATAGGGGCCCCTATCTCCTCATAGAGGCCCATATCTCCTCATAGGGGCCCCTATCTCCTCATAGAGGCCCATATCTCCTCATAGAGGCCCATATCTCCTCATAGAGGCCCATATCTCCTCATAGGGGCCCCTATCTCCTCATAGAGGCCCATATCTCCTCATAGGGCCCCTATCTCCTCATAGGGGCCCCTATCTCCTCATAGGGGCCCCTATCTCCTCATAGGGGCCCCTATCTCCTCATAGGGGCCCCTATCTCCTCATAGGGGCCCCTATCTCCTCATAGAGGCCCCTATCTCCTCCTCCATTTCAATGGAAGTTGCTCAGTGGCGTTTTGAAGCACCCGGAAGACTGCCGGAAGTACCGTTCTAACTCAACGGCTCCAATGAGCGGAAGTTAAGCCCGGGATGACGCACCGTTACGCACATGACGTCACTGAACATCGCGTCCACTTCCATGGAACGTGCTGCAGTTCCACTTTTGGCCAGTAGGTCGTAGGCAGCGTCAACGTTGGAGTAGCCTTACTGGGGGGGGCGTGGGGACACCACCGAGCACGCTGAAGCGCGGCAGTTGTCACGTGGAACTTTGTGAAGTTCGGTAGAGCCGACTCACCCCCGGTCGAGTTGCAACCCAATCGTAAATCATGTCAAACCCGATCTCACTCTCACTCACGCGGTGAAATAGCAATCTGTCGCGGTCAAAACAGTAGTAGTGTAATATGTAGGGATTGTGGGGGTTTATGTCGGGACTTGCCAGTCCGTGCTATTTCACCGTGGTGAGATGGGCCTCGATTGTTAGTTTCTGTTCATAATTTGAACACTTTTATTTCTTGCAGCACAATCTACAGGAGCGGCTGCTTCTTTACCAGCACAATCTACAGGAGCGGCTGCTTCCATACCAGCACAATCTGCAGGAGCGGCTGCTTCCATACCAGCACAATCTGCAGGAGCGGCTGCTTCCATACCAGGTGAGTCTCTAGCTTGTAGATCTGGTGTTACTTTGAATGTTTTAGCGTGACGCTGTAGTGAGGTCAAGTAGGACGTTAATTCATGAACAAACACGTTTAAATAAGGAGATAAGAGATTTCTGCAGCAACGATCTATAACGATATCTATAACGTCTATCTATCTATAACTGTGTGTATATATATATATATATATATTTATATATACTACCAGCACAAACTGTATCACTTTACTGCAATTTTTAGAATAAGAATTGTTAGCTCCTATATGGCACTTTCCATTTTAAAACAATGTCAAATGAAAACCAACAACTCAACGTTCAATCCTCCTTAACTTCAGCGAAACACTTTGTGGACCAACATCGGCGTTTCCTGGTGAGGAATGTGAGGAATGTGGGTCCCATCCTAGATGTACTCTTTGAGAACGACATCATCGACAATGAGGGCTGCAGCAATGTGGAGTCCAAGACCACCACTCAGCGCCAGATGAGGGCAATCTATGCTCTCCTGACCTCCAGCAGAGGCAGGGACACTTTGTACGAAGCTCTCCAGGAAAACGAGCCTTCTCTCCTTGAAGATCTGTAAGTCATTTGCATTTAATTAACCCATTTTGGGGCGGGAACCCCTTGTGGTGTTTTAAAGCATTATGTCATACTTTAGCTGTTGAAAAATAGCAGATCTACAAGCTATACGAACTTGTAGGTCTTTTTTTTGTTAATCGTGAGAATGTGCCGCGAATGTTTGAATATATATTATTACAGAGTGAACATTTTAACTCAAATCTTTGCTACTGGGGAGGTCGCTGGAACAACATATTATTTATCAGATGGGGGTCGGTGGCCAATTACATATAATTGTTGGGGTCCTTGACATGAAATATTGAGCACCACTGATACAGAAACATATAGGTATTTCAGAAAACTGTCAGAATTTAGAAGACATTTTATACATTTCGACGTCAGGCCTAAATGGGTTAAATTGGGTTTTTTTAAGTTACAAGAGAATGGAGCTTTTCGGGCTGTGTTATTTGAATCATTATAATTCATCCTCTTGATTCCTAAGAGCCCCACACTTTCATTACAATGTTAATCTACAGATTGTGAACCTGTACATATTTATTAATGTACGGTCAGCCCTTAAAACAAGGCTCCAGACCTCCCAAAACAAACTGGTCAGGCTACTACTTGGCCTCACTCCCCGAACCCACCTCACCCACTTTGACAGGCTGGAATGGCTTAGGGTTGACGACAGAGTACAACATCTTGCAATAATGGGTCTGGTCCACAAGATTCACTACACCACCAAGATACCCATGTACCTGTCTAAATACTTCACCAAGATACCCATGTACCTGTCTAAATACTTCACTAAGATACCCATGTACCTGTCTAAATACTTCCTTAATGTCAATGAAGTCCACACCCACAACACCAGAGGGAGTTCAACAAACCATGTGCAACCCAGATTCGGCACAAACAAGGGACCAAATTAATATCGTTCCTATGCCACCAAAATGTGGGACGCCAGTCATTAAAACATGCAAATCCCTTGACTCCTTCAAAACTGCCCTCAAAGGGTACCTACGGACGGCTGCAATTTGAAACTGGCCCCCGTAAAATGTGAATGTGTGTTTCTGCACAGATATGGTTATTCACAGCAGCGGTGTTGTTCTTCTCCTGTTAGGCAGTAAGTGATGCTGTTGATGGACCAGGAGTGCTGTGCTTCCCTGCTTGGCCACCAGATGTCCCCCTTCGTCGGGGGGGGGGGACGCACATTGTGATTGGCCGGAATGAGATGGTGTACAGTATGACGACGAGAGCGCCCCTCGCTTCACACAGGTGTGATTCTTATTGCTCTGTAAAGCTCTTTGAGCTGAACTTCATGTCATGAAAAGTGCTGTACAAATATGTATGTAAATGTAATGTAATATAGATCATTATTAAATATCACTGTCATGCATTCATGTATGTTTGATTTGTGACATTTCACACAAACTGTGTAACTCACAATAATAGTTATGCCAAATAAACTGATTTTACAGGACTTGACTTAATTGGACTAGACTAGAAGTTAATGGTGTGCATTGTGTAACGATATGAACAAATCATATTTACTTATGCATGTGTTGTATCGATGTGTGTTGTTCGATTCATGGGTTAATTAGTCATGTTTGGACTACATACGCCCTACCAACAGTCATTAAGACATGCAAATCCCTTGACTCCTTCAAAACCGCTCTCAAAGGGCACCTACGGACGGCTGCAATTCGAAACTGGCCCCCGTAAAATTTGAATCCCTCACTGTATATTTTTCTTTTCCTTTTTTACCTCCTTTATGATGAAATCCTGTTCTGTTCTTTGACTACATAGAAGTGTCTCTAAATGTTTTGATGAATTGAACATGGTGGACCCTCTTGTAAACAAGAGTAATGCTTAATCGGGTCGTCCACTCACAGTTAACAGTCTTTGTATTGATTCTGTGCTTGAAATGTACTGTATAATTCTGCAAACTGTAAATAAATATTTCAATCAGTACAGAACATTCTCCTGTGGGTTTTATCCTAAACCTCAGAGAGGTGCCAGGACATGTCGCGCTTCTAACTCTACTAGTAAAGAACGTCTACTTCTTCAACGACACAGTTTAAAGGCATGTTCGCATACATCACGTTATAGCATTATCTCACCACCAGGGGGAGGTATAGAAGGGGTGATGCCTAGCCTTGCTCAGGCTGTGTGGAGGTCCCATCGAACCTGCTTCCACATGGTATAGGCTACATGGTACTAGTATTTACCTGGTTCCACATGGTATAGGCTACATGGTACTAGTATTTACCTGGTTCCACATGGTATAGGCTACATGGTACTAGTATTTACCTGGTTCCACATGGTATAGGCTACATGGTACTAGTATTTACCTGCTTCCACATGGTATAGGCTACATGGTACTAGTATTTTGGTTCCCAGATACTACGATGATGATAACAACATATTATGATGTCATCATGAGAGCTACAGAGCAGGCTAGTGATGTCATCATGAGAGCTACAGAGCAGGCTAGTGATGTCATCATGAGAGCTACAGAGCAGGCTAGTGATGTCATCATGAAGCTACAGAGCAGGCTAGTGATGTCATCATGAAGCTACAGAGCAGGCTAGTGATGTCATCATGAAGCTACAGAGCAGGCTAGTGATGTCATCATGAAGCTACAGAGCAGGCTAGTGATGTCATCATGAAGCTACAGAGCAGGCTAGTGCGAGGCAGTGCAGAACAAACAGGATAAATCCAGGGTTTAATGAGGTTCAACTTTCACACAGATAATGAACTCAGGTGTATTTAATGAACTCAGGTGTATTTAATGAACTCAGGTGTATTTAATGAACTCAGGTGTATTTAATGAACTCAGGTGTGTTTAATTAACTCAGGTGTATTTAATTAACTCAGGTGTATTTAATGAACTCAGGTGTATTTAATGAACTCAGGTGTGTTTAATGAACTCAGGTGTATTTAATGAACTCGGGTGTATTTAATGAACTCAGGTGTATTTAATGAACTCAGGTGTGTTTAATGAACTCAGGTGTGTTTAATGAACTCAGGTGTATTTAATGAACTCGGGTGTATTTAATGAACTCGGGTGTATTTAATGAACTCAGGTGTGTTTAATGAACTCAGGTGTGTTTAATTAACTCAGGTGTGTTTAATGAACTCAGGTGTGTTTAATGAACTCAGGTGTATTTAATGAACTCAGGTGTGTTTAATTAACTCAGGTGTATTTAGGCCAACATGAGGAAGTTTGCAAAGACAACACCAAACGTCCCAAAGGGAGAATAATGTCCAAACAGTGACTACCTTGTCTCCGTCAGTCCTTGGGGTCCAGCTCCGTCCAGCCCTCAGCTCTCTGTCCGTCCTTGGACTGTTTGTTTGCTCTGCCATGTGCTCTCCCAGCTCTGCTGCTGCACGGCCCTCTGGGAGTTGGAGTTCTCTCCCAGCTCTGCTGCTGCACGGCCCTCTGGGAGTTGGTGTTCTCTCCCAGCTCTGCTGCTGCACGGCCCTCTGGGAGTTGGTGTTCTCTCCCAGCTCTGCTGCTGCACGGCCCTCTGGGAGTTGGAGAATTGTGTGTGTGTGTGTGAGAGAGAGAGAGAGAGAGAGAGAGAGAGAGAATGAATGTAACATGTTACATTGGGTAAAATATACGTGTTTAGTGTCGGTGTGACAAAATGTATACCACCAATGGACCCTCAAACTGTCTGCTAAAACAGCTAACTCCACCACTCATGTAAGTAATTGACAATATGTGACCAGATCTGACCGAGAGACTGCCATCGCGCAAATTCCAGCTTTTCACCAGAGGAGTTTTATTTTATTTTATGAGTTAATAGCACAGGCAGACTCTTCACATACTAGAGCTTGTCTGAAATAAGTGTCAGAGCTGAAATCGACATGTAAATATGAAATGAATGATTAAACATGTAGCTAGGGACCACAGAAGTGTTTTCTCAACTCGCTGTTTCTCTGCAAGACATTACTCTATAAGCCATATCTCCAAAACTGGAGGGTCAAACTGAACAACCAATATGTCAATTTGAAGCTATATGATTAAAAGAAATCCGATGGCAGTCCCTCAGTCAAATGTAGTCACATATAAGTCGCCAACTTTGATGAGGCGGAATTGCTTTGTTTTCAAAATATAAGGTTTTCTTCATTTCCTGAAAATTTATTTTTTTTCATTTCCCTGAAAAATTGACATTTTGGAGTTAGGTGGTTTTCTCCCCGACAGCAGAGATATTCAACATCACAGGAAGCAATCGAAGTAAAGCCTGTCTCAGTGCAAGGCCTCACTCACACTATACATGCATACAACATTTGTCTTGTCCGCGTTCAATGGCCGCCACCGATGCATTTCCAATAGAAGTCACATGGTTTGACAAAACATTTTTGTTTGATGGCTGCGTTGTGCCCCCCCCCCTCTCCCCCGCCTCAAAAAAAAAAGCCTTGTCAAACCATGTGACTTCAATTGGAAATGCATTGGGGCGGCCATTAAAGGGACATTTCACCCTTTTTGCAAAATAATATATGTTAATGACATTTAGAAGCTTTAGAACACTTTCCTGGGGGTCTTTATGTGTGTAATATGTGCTACTAAACGTCATTAACATATATTTTTTTGCAAAAAGGGTGAAGTGTCCCTTTAAACACAGACAAGACACAAGACACATGTTGTGTGCATGTTGCAACAGTGTGAGTCGAGGCCTAAAAACATTGTCCTGTTTTTTGTTGTGTATTTGTTGTTACTGGCAGAGCTGTGTCACTCATTTTGCCTCTTGTCTTGGCCAGTTCACACTGTGTAAAAGAGACTTCAGTCTCAATGTGGTTTTTACTGGTTAAACAAAGGTTAAATAAAAATAAAAATAAACAGATCAGACCAACATGCTCCGTTTTAACCACATTTTCAAAAATAGCAGACCTACAAGCTCCTAGCGCGCGCTAGGAGCTTGTAGGTCTGCTATTTTTCAATAGCAGATCTACCCAAATGGGTTCCCGCCCCACAAAATGGGTTAACATCCATGCAGCGCGTGACATCCTCGTACCTGGAAGTTATGCAGGAACGCCTACTGAGTGGCAGAAAACTACTTTCTGGCCTCGACAGCTCATTCATCCAAACAGAAAGGTCCTGTCTGATTGCATTAAACAATGTTAAACTCACCGACATCCCAGCTGTATATACGAAAAGCTTGAATTATCCTCTATCTGCAAAGTTTTTGTTTCATAAAAAATCCACCATAGAAATGTCATGAGCTACTTTCTGTCAAGAAATGCCCTGCATTCGATTATTTGTCTAAGTGTCAGAGTTTGGAAGTGCTTGTTTTCAATAACAGAACATTTTGCTGCCTCCTGCATCATGTGACATTTAGAACCAGGTGGTACGGCAGGACGGTGGAGTGATTTACAACGAGCGCTTCCAAACTCCAACACTCCATAATGCTGCTCAATGTTCTGCCACTCAGTCTAGATGAGGGGGGGGGGGGGGGGGAGGGCGTGTCCTGATGGGAAAATCATGCATGTGCATGACATATTGTCATTATGCTAATTGTCATTATGCTAGGAACAGCTGTTGTTGATGGATGATTGTAGTGCATCACTAAAGCGGTGTATTTCGATTTTGACTCAAAAGCAGACTCTGGAAAGAAAAATAAATACAGGGAAGACATATTTCAATATTGTAACCACACCTGGGGGTCTATTAGAGTAATGTTAACTCCGTACTAAACACCTGGGGGTCTATTAGAGTAATGTTAACTCCATACTAAACACCTGGGGGTCTATTAGAGTAATGTTAACTCCATAGACACATACAGAACACCTGGGGGTCTATTAGAGTAATGTTAACTCCATAGACTCCTAGAAAACACCTGGGGGTCTATTAGAGTAATGTTAACTCCATAGACACATACAGAACACCTGGGGGTCTATTAGAGTAATGTTAACTCCATAGACACATACAGAACACCTGGGGGTCTATTAGAGTACTGTTAACTCCATAGACTCCTAGAAAACACCTGGGGGTCTATTAGAGTAATGTTAACTCCATAGACTCCTAGAAAACACCTGGGGGTCTATTAGAGTAATGTTAACTCCATAGACTCCTAGAAAACACCTGGGGGTCTATTAGAGTAATGTTAACTCCATACTAAACACCTGGGGGTCTATTAGAGTAATGTTAACTCCATACTAAACACCTGGGGGTCTATTAGAGTAATGTTAACTCCATAGACACATACACAACACCTGGGGGTCTATTAGAGTAATGTTAACTCCATAGACACATACACAACACCTGGGGGTCTATTAGAGTAATGTTAACTCCATAGACACATACTGTACATAACACATGGGGGTCTATTAGAGTAATGTTAACTCCATCCATAAACACATAGAAAACAGGAAACAAAAATCACAGTAGCCTACTCCATCATTAAGTTTCATTTTATTCCTTTCACGTCACAAAGAATCTCCTCGCCAAACTTCCGTTCCGTGTGCAACGGCTTGTCTTATTAATTAACATTTCACAAAGCTACTATTTACACTCGGATAATATTATTAACATTTCACACAGCTACTATTTACACTCGGATAATATTTCTTTTCAAACGTTCACTCACAGCAGCTTCTGTACATTTGATGAACGAGGATGGCTTTTTATGCATCTTTCATTTCATTGCTTTGTATTTCTTTCCCATAATTTATGATCTATCGGAGCTCATTAGATATGCAGACATTCATTTAATAAAATTGGTGTTGCTGAATAAAGAAGGGTTTTTACATAGAATTAAAAAAAAAAACCCATTTCTTTGACTTAGCGACAGACAGAGTAAGTGCCTGTTTTATAGTAGATGCATACGTTCCATACAATCATTTGGCTTTCAAGTGCATCTGCTGATCAGGGACGGATTAACCCCCATGAAGGGCCCCTGGGCCAGTCATTCTTTCAGGGCCCCCATAGGGCGTGTGTGCGCGTTTTCTTTTTTGTCTTTTTCCATGTTTTTCTCATCTTTTCGACCTAAATTTAACAAAATCAACAGCCAATGAAGGGCCCCAGGAGCCCTTTTCAGGGTGTCAACCCCAGCACCACGCGGTCCAATTTAGCTGAAGGGCCCCTGAGAGCCAAGGGCCCCTGGGCCACGGCCCCACTGGCCCAATGGCTAATTTGTCCCTGCTGCTGATTTCAGGGGTGCGGACTAAAGCCTCGTCTGAATTACGCACGCGGTCCTCGGTTTCAGATGCAGTCGATAAAAGGCAGGGTAAGTGATTTCCTTTGGTTATTAAAATGAGTGTTAAATATGGCTCTATATTGTGAGAGTGCTCATTGCTCAGTAACGGGAGTGTCCATGTCTCTCCAGCCATTTGTTGAACAGAAAATACATTTTAAGTTTTGAGATACAAAAATCAGGATAGGATCTACAAGCTCATAGCGCGCCACTCGTAGGTCTACTATTTTTGAAAAATGGAAGAACGACTGACACATAGAAACATAGCTTTTTCAGAAAGCTGTCAGGATGTAGAAGAACATTTTTAGAATCTGATCTCAGGTCAGAATGGGTTAAGGAAGACCAGCTGTGATGCTGGTCCAATCGCCCCGGGACACGTACGGTACCGAATGCATATCAGTTTCACCTTCAGTTCAGACGATTCATTAAGACAATATTCACCTTCAGTTCAGACGATTCATTAAGACAATATTCACCTTCAGTTCAGACGATTCATTAAGACAATATTCGAACAATACTGCGTCTGCCGGCCCTCATTAATAACATAACTAATAATATTAATGGAACATCCGTTGCAGAGCCATCTTCTGTGCGACGCAAATGAACAGTATGTTTATGATGTCGTGAACGGTTTCATTTTAAATTAAAATCATTGAAAGTTATTCCACCCAACTCAAGCACTAAGTAAGCTTGGGCATTGTATCATTATTATTATTATATAATAGGGCCGGGACTAATTGCGATTCATTAACTACAGAAAAATGTATGCATTAAAAAAATTAACGCATTTTAATCGCACTATTTTTTTCACCGCGGAACGTTGTCACTGGACAGTTTTCAGACGGACCTGCGCACCAAGTGTCCGTGTCCTCTTCAGACAATAACACCACCAGACACCGCAGACAGTTCACCAGACTGGGGGAAGCCGCTGAGATCACTTTGCTCGTCCCCGTGGATTGGAAATAGGATTTAAAAGGCTATCCGATGGTAGCGTGGATTACAGCAAAGTTATGTGCAATTATTCAATAAAGAATTATTACCCCTATTACTACAAAAACAATGTTTTATTGCTTAAACTTATGTATTCACTATTCATTGATTCACTAGTATACCAAAATCCATTTGAAAAAATTGCTTTCTCACTGTTCTCGGGTCAAATAATGATATGCGATTAAAATGCGATTAATCTAGATGAATTAATCGCAAAGCCTCTGATTAATTAGATTTTTTTTTTATCGAGTCCCAGCTCTATTATATAATTATTATATTGTATACTACAGGCTTCACATCGTGTAATATAGGATCATATTTTGTAGCGTTTTTATATTGATTATTTACAAACTGTACACGTTTGAGGCAAAATACTTCATTTAAAATAGGCTTTTCAACTTTGTAAACAAAGGGAAAGCTAAATTCTAGTAGTATCGTACATGTGTTTCTACTGACGTCAGCCGTTTCAAAATCACTTATTTATTTAGTATTTTTAGAGTATGAATATGACTAATACATGTACAGTAGCCACAAAGCAGCGTTGCAGGGTTCAAGCCAACGCAGATTCTAAAGCGGTGGTCACCTCACCACCGGAGAGGTGGTCACCTCACCACCGGAGCGGTGGCCACCTCACCACCGGAGCGGTGGCCACCTCACCACCGGAGCGGTGGCCACCTCACCACCGGAGCGGTGGCCACCGGTCACCTCACCACCGGAGCGGTGGCCACCTCACCACCGGAGCGGTGGTCACCTCACCACCGGAGCGGTGGCCACCTCACCACCGGAGCGGTGGTCACCTCACCACCGGAGCGGTGGTCACCTCACCACCGGAGCGGTGGTCACCTCACCACCGGAGCGGTGGTCACCTCACCACCGGAGCGGTGGTCACCTCACCACCGGAGAGGTGGTCACCTCACCACCGGAGAGGTGGTCACCTCACCACCGGAGAGGTGGTCACCTCACCACCGGAGCGGTGGTCACCTCACCACCGGAGCGGTGGTCACCTCAGGAGGGAGGTATATTACATATAGTTTTTGGGGTACTTGACATGAAATGTTGAGCACCACTGATACAGAAAACAAAAGGTTTTTCAGAAAACTGTCAGGATTTAGAAGACACTTTTTAAGAATCGTCCTCAGGTCTAAATGGGTTAACAGGTGGCTGCAGGTGCTAATTTGTCAGAAATAACTCAAAGATACCTGCTGTTAAAAACTAAAAAAAGAAGAAAGATAAAGTGTCTAAAGACGTGTCTTCATAGGAAACGTTTGTTTTAGACGTTACAGCAAAGTTCAAACTTCACGGCGTTGTGTTTTGCATGCAAGTTTCAGCAAATCGCCTAATTAAAAAAATACTATATTATATTACATATATTTTTTACATTGATTTGTAGTGGACTATTGATCTGCACATCCCAACGTCAATGTGATAGAGTTCAGAAGTTCACATTGTTGTTGTTTTTTAATTGTTTTGATTAGGGTCTGATTAGGTTTTTAGTCGCTTTGCCCGACTGCAAAATGCAAAATTACACACAGAAACCAACTGTGTGCATGTTACACTTAAGTCATTTATTATTCTGTGCGTTTTTTAATCGTTTCATTCAGAAAGAGCATCTTGCAGCTAGTGGTGTGGAGTAGTGAAGGTGTTAGTGGCAATTAAAAAAATATATCAAATTAAAAAGAAAAACTGACCGCATGTAGGAATTAAACTTATTGTTTACATTCAGCACTTTGATAAATGCCCTACATTGGTAATAATCACAAATAAAATAATTCCACTACAACTAAACCCTCCAACTAAACACTACAACTATTTATAATGTGCAAAGCTTTAGTTTCTACTGTATTTGTGAACGTAATGTCGGCTTATTACACCATCCCCAAAATCACACCTCACGGCATTATTACATAATGTTGTGCAGATAATTAGCTTTTGCTAAAAAAACAAACAAACTAAACAAAAGACAGATGTGCAGAAGTTTCCAATAGTCCTCTAGAAGGTCATTGGTGAATAAACAGCTGAATTTGTCTTCCAGAATGACATTTCTGTCCGTCAGTCAACGGCGGTGGTGTCTGGTCACGTCTTACAGAGAAGAAGGTTTATTACAAACTCTACGCCTGCAGACTCAACCAGAGGAGTGAAGTATAGACGCATTTCTAAAACGGGTAGTCCCAATACTTGATTTCTGATTGGCTGGTTACCGTCACGTGACCGGTGTACATTCCACCGATAACCCACTCCTTCAATCACTTTATATCATTCGCAGCTGATTCCAGCTGTACTGGGGAAGGGGAGCGCTTGATTGCTTTACAAACATATGCCGTGCGGGCGTCTATCTAAGCACCGCCCGGCTCATATGGCTGTGAATGTGTGGCTCCAGGCAGCCCCGTAAAGACATCAAGCGCTATTCTCCTGTCACACAGTCTACTTGCCGAGCACAACAAGGACGTGATGTTGCTCGCTCTGGTGGCGCAAAGCGTAGCTACTTTTGTGAATTCAATCGTTTTATTAGGTTAATATTTCTATATGTTTGTAACCGTTTTAGAAAAGCCCCAGCAGCGGAGCACATGTCATCAGAGCCACTAGACGCTGTGTGTGTGTGTGTGTGTGTGTGTGTGTGTGTGTGTGTGTGTGTGTGTGTGTGTGTGTGTGTGTGTGTGTGTGTGCGCGCGCGCGCACGCGCGTGTTGGGAGAGAGAGAGAGAGGGAGGGGGAGACGCGCTACGTGCTGCGTTCTGATCATGTTCAAGACGGATATCTCGTGTTGTCATTATAGTGTATTAAAAGTAAAGACGGTTGTATCCACACTCAAAATGCACACCTTCCCGGTCGGCCAACCCGGTAGCAACCCTCACCAACCCCTGATGAACTTAACCATTATTTCACTGATCGTCTATGCAACGTCGCCCCGGAGGATCTATTTATGAATTGCAGCCTGGTTAAAAGCACTCGGAGAAATTAATTAATTAGAACCAATTAACCAAATGGTTCGGATGTTCGCTCGGAAATTCCTGCAAATGTTCGAGTCCTAAAAACAGGGCTAGGGTACAGCCTTAGTGTGTGTGTGTGTGTGTGTGTGTGTGTGTGTGTGTGTGTGTGTGTGTGTGTGTGTGTGTGCGCGCGCATGTGTGTGTGTGTGTGTGTGTGCACCTCATAGTACTAAAGCTTAGAGTAGTATACACAACAAAATCCTGTTCCATAATATTGTGTCTTAAATTACAGGAACATTTTTTATCAGCTTGCAGATCTGATCAATGATCAGACATTACAGTCTAGTCACATCATCATCACATGGTCTACTGCCAACATTTGTATGATTGGCTGGCCTCTAAGCCAATGGGAGACTAGCGATATACGGCCATTGGGACACTAAGCCCCCACGGCCAATGGGACACTAAGCCCCCACGGCCAATGGGACACGTCATTCCGACCAGTTCCTTTACCCTCCATCAGGCGCCCCGGCTGGCCAGGGGGAGGCAGTATAGAGACCAGGATGAATGCATGTTCTTTTTGAGGGTATACCTACCCTACCCTAGGGGACACGGGGGAGAACATGTGAGGGTACCTACCCTAGGGGACACGGGGAGAACATGTGAGGGTACCTACCCTAGGGGACACGGGGAGAACATGTGAGGGTACCTACCCTAGGGGACACGGGGAGAACATGTGAGGGTACCTACCCTAGGGGACACGAGGAGAACATGTGAGGGTACCTACCCTAGGGGACACGGGGAGATCATGTGAGGGTACCTACCCTAGGGGACACGGGGAGAACATGTGAGGGTACCTACCCTAGGGGACACGGGGAGAACATGTGAGGGTACCTACCCTAGGGGACACGGGGAGAACATGTGAGGGTACCTACCCTAGGGGACACGGGGAGAACATGTGAGGGTACCTACCCTAGGGGACACGGGGAGAACATGTGAGGGTACCTACCCTATAGGGGACACGGGGAGAACATGTGAGGGTACCTACCCTAGGGGACACGGGGAGAAAATGTGAGGGTACCTACCCTAGGGGACACGGGGAGAACATGTGAGGGTACCTACCCTAGGGGACACGGGGAGAACATGTGAGGGTACCTACCCTAGGGGACACGGGGAGAACATGTGAGAGTACCTACCCTAGGGGACACAGGGATAACATGTGAGGTATACCTACCCTAGGGGACACGGGGGAGAACATGTGAGGGTACCTACCCTAGGGGACACGGGGAGAACATGTGAGAGTACCTACCCTAGGGGACACGGGGAGAACATGTGAGGGTACCTACCCTATAGGGGACACGGGGAGAACATGTGAGGGTACCTACCCTATAGGGGACACGGGGAGAACATGTGAGGGTACCTACCCTATAGGGGACACGGGGAGAACATGTGAGGGTACCTACCCTAGGGGACACGGGGAGAACATGTGAGGGTACCTACCCTAGGGGACACGGGGAGAACATGTGAGGGTACCTACCCTAGGGGACACGGGGAGAACATGTGAGGGTACCTACCCTAGGGGACACGGGGAGAACATGTGAGGGTACCTACCCTAGGGGACACGGGGAGAACATGTGAGGGTACCTACCCTAGGGGACACGGGGAGAACATGTGAGGGTACCTACCCTAGGGGACACGGGGAGAACATGCAAACTCCACACAGAAAGGCCCTTTCGCCAACCCCGCCTCGAGGTATGGGCGCTTTTGACACGGAGGAGAGAACACCCCCACAGCGTCCCCAGCGGGAATCGAACCCAGGACCTTCTAGCTGTGAGGCGACTGCGCCAACGTGCCAAACTGTCAAAACAGTTTAATCAAAAGTTTTTCGAATACATTGAAAGCCCAAAAACAGGGATGCCAGTTTTTTTTTTCTTTTTTTTTACTACTACTCAGGATTCTGCTGTATCATGTGTGTATGTGTGTTTATGTGATATGTGAGGTGTGCCTGCTATACCTGCATGTCAACAAGATGTTTGTGGCCTGTGTGTGTCTGTGTGTGTGTGTGTGTGTGTGTGTGTGTGTGTGTGTGTGTGTGTGTGTGTGTGAGTGTGTGTGTGCGTGCGTCTGTGTGTGTGTGCGTGTGTGTGTGTTAAGGTCTCCTCCAGGGTAGTGGAGGGGACAGCGTTTAGTTGTCCCAGTAGGAGTCAGAGCCCTCGAAATGCAGTCGCTCTGCGGTCATCCCCGCTCTGTCCAGTAGGGGGCGGCAGAACCCTCGCAGTCTGCGGGCAGCCTCTCTCTGTCCTCACCGCCCTCCACCGCCAGAGGGACCAGAGAACTGGACTTCCTGTGGGAGAGAGAGACGCACGCACGCACACACGCACGCACGCACTCAGAGAGAGAGACGCACGCACGCACGCACGCACACACGCACGCACGCACACACACACACACGCACGCACGCACGCACACACACACAATAAGCGAGAGAGAGAGAGAGAGAGAGAGAGAGAGAGAGAACATAAGGGATGTACTTTATCCCATTTTGACCTGGGAACGATTATGCAAATGTCTTCTAAATCCTGACTGTTTTCTTGAAAAAAGCTGTTTTTCTATGTCAGCCGTTCTCAAACACTTTCACTTTTCACGATTCTTCAAAAAATAGCAGACCTACAAGCTCATAGCTATGAGCTTGTAGGTCTGCTATTTTTCAATAGCTAAAGCATGACATGATGCTGTAACACCAAATGGGGTTCCCGCGCAAAAATGGGTTAAACTAGTATAATGTCGTCCTGCATTTATGAGGGATTTCCTCTGGCTGGACGATCGTGAAAAATCACACTTGTGTGAAGTGAGCGGCGCTGATATATTAATGTCTAAACTCATGCTGCTGTTATTGTGTCGACCAGAAGCAGAAACCACTGGTTGCTGGTGGAGTGTACCATATTCCAACGGACTGTCAAAGTTATTTCCACAGAGGCGGCACAGCCTGAGTTTCTTTTCTTAAGACGGTGTGGCGGGTTCTTCAGCCATTCTCCTCATTCTCTGACTGACTGACTGACTGACTGACTGACTGACGGACGGACTGACTGACGGGGTGCATACTTAGTTTAGACTAGTCATTAGTTAGACATGGGTTAAGGTTAGGTTTAGGTGTGCTGCCCCGTGGGAGGTTAGGTTTAGGGTGAGGGTTAAGGTTAGGTTTAGGGTGAGGGTTAAGGTTAGGTTTAGGTGTGCTGCCCCGTGGGAGGTTAGGTTTAGGGTGAGGTTTAAGGTTAGGTTTAGGGTGCTGCCCCGTGGGAGGTTAGGTTTAGGGTGAGGGTTAAGGTTAGGTTTAGGTGTGCTGCCCCGTGGGAGGTTAGGTTTAGGGTGAGGGTTAAGGTTAGGTTTAGGTGTGCTGCCCCGTGGGAGGTTATAGGTTTAGGGTGAGGGTTTGAGATAGGTTGTAGTTGTAGGACTAATGACTAGTCTAAACCAAAACTAAGTCTAAACTAAGTACTGCACCGCTGACAGACTGACAGCGACCGAGCAAAATAAGACAGCGGGCGAGCGATCGCTAAATGATTAGATAGATGTGTGTGCGTGCGCGTGTGCGTGTGCGTGTGCGTGCGTGCGTGCGTGCGTGTGTGTGTGTGTGCGCGTGCGTGCGTGCGTGTGCGCGCGTGCGTGTGTGTGTGTGTGCGCGTGCGTGCGTGCGTGTGCGTGCGTGCGTGTGCGTGTGTGTGTGTGTGTGTGTGTGTGTGTGTGTGTGCGTGCGTACCCGTCTCCGCTCTGAGTGATCAGTCTCCTGCAGGTCTCCATCTGGACGTCCAGGCCTCTCTTCATGGAGCACATCTCCATGTACTCATGGAGGTGGAGCTTCATGTCGCTCTTAGCGGTGGCCAACTCCAGCTGTGAAGACAATCCCCATACATCAACTCCAGCTGTGAAGACAATCCCCATACATCAACTCCAGCTGTGAAGACAATCCCCATACATCAACTCCAGCTGTGAAGACAATCCCCATACATCAACTCCAGCTGTGAAGACAATCCCCATACATCAACTCCAGCTGGAGGACAATCCCCATACATCAACTCCAGCTGTGAAGACAATCCCCATACATCAACTCCAGCTGGAAGACAATCAAAAATGAAAATGAAAATAGCCGATTCCAGGCACCGTGGCTGGTAATCCTGTCCCTACATAAAATATATAAAATAAAGGCGAAAGCCACAAAAAGACATTAAAAAAAGAGTCCTTTAACAGATGGCTGTAAGCAGCTTCTAAATCCAGGAATAATGCATATTGTAAATGTGTTATTCATTAATTAATTTACTTATGTATATTTCCATCTTGTGTTTCAGACTGGCTCACTGCGGCCTGTCAGAGAGATGCTGTGAAGCTCTGGCCTCAGCTGTAAGCTCTAATCCCTCCCTAAGAGAGTTGGACCTGAGCCTCAACGTGGTGAATGATTCAGTTCTGGAGAACTGCAAGTGAGTAGACTTGGGCTGTGTCCATGTTGGACAGTGCAGTGTTTCATTCACTCTGACACGACGTCACAAAGCATGCAGAGAGAACAATGCAGTGTTTCATTCACTGACACGACGTCACAAAGCATGCAGAGAGAACAATGCAGTGTTTCATTCACTCTGACACGACGTCACAAAGCATGCAGAGAGAACAATGCAGTGTTTCATTCACTGACACGACGTCACAAAGCATGCAGAGAGAACAATGCAGTGTTTCATTCACTGACACGACGTCACAAAGCATGCAGAGAGAACAATGCAGTGTTTCATTCACTCTGACACGACGTCACAAAGCATGCAGAGAGAACAATGCAGTGTTTCATTCACTCTGACACGACGTCACAAAGCATGCAGAGAGAACAATGCAGTGTTTCATTCACTCTGACACGACGTCACAAAGCATGCAGAGAGAACAATGCAGTGTTTCATTCACTGACACGACGTCACAAAGCATGCAGAGAGAACAATGCAGTGTTTCATTCACTCTGACACGACGTCACAAAGCATGCAGAGAGAACAATGCAGTGTTTCATTCACTCTGACACGACGTCACAAAGCATGCAGAGAGAACAATGCAGTGCCTCAAAGAAACTCTATAGGATATCAGACATAAACAAAGAAAATCTGTCTAATCAACATGGCACATGCCATCTAATTTATCTAAATCTATCTATATATCCATCTATATATATATCTATATATATCTATATATATCTATCTATATTTATCTAATTTATCTAAATCTATCTATATATCCATCTATATATATCTATATATATATATATATATATATATATCTAATTTATCTAAATAACATTCTGTACATTTGCAGTTAAGAAATAACAAGACATATTGTTGCTGTCGGGAATTATTAAAATATACATTTTGTAATTGTAAACTCAGTGCCTACTAGTCCTAGTCTGTTGTACTTGTGCCCCCTCTTGGCCAGGCCCTGTAACTACAATTATTACATGTCTTTTTGCTATTTTATTCAGTTTACTTGTTGCTGCAATGTTGTTGTTCCTGTGAGAGGAAAGTAAAATGGAATGTAACAAGATCACACAAACAGAAGTCTGTACCACAGAGCAGAGTCTCCAACACCCAGCCTTCTGTCTATGAAGAGTGACACGTCTAGAGGAAAACCTCCTCTTAACTTCAGTAATGAACAGTATGTCAATCCACCTGTACAATATACACACTATACAATATACACACTATAACACTATACACAATATACACTATAACACTATACAATATACACTATAACACTATACAATATACACTATAACACTATACAATATACACTATACAATATACACACTATACAATATACACTATAACACTATGCAAGTGGTGTTGTCTATTCCACACCCCACTCTTTATATCTAGATAACTAGACAGATATTTTTCAGTTAACTTCCATGACAGTGAACTGTATAATTTGTACTGATCATCTCTTATTTAATCTGCATTTACAGACTTGCTGGCTGTGAACTCAGTAAGACAGGTGTTGAAGCTGTGTCTTCAGCTCTCAGCTCTAATCCTTCCCATTTGAGAGAACTGGACCTCAGTGAAAACGACCTGCAGGACTCAGGACTAGTGGAGCTGCTCTGTGCTTCACTGAAGAGCCCACACTGTAGACTGGAAGTTCTAAAGTAAGATACATTTTAGAGTTCTCATTTTCTGCCCGAACCCGGCCCGGCCCGACATTTTAGGGCCGGGCCGGGCCCAAAAAGTATGCTAATTAGTCGGGCCAGGGCCGGGCCTCGGGCTCTGTGATTTTCCGTGATTTTTAATTTTTCTTCTTTTTTCAAAAATGTTATTATAATGAAAAAAGCAATTCTGTTATTTGTGTAATGTGTAGGCTATATAGCCTACAAGTATGTATTTATTATGAAGAGGGCTGCGCTATGGCGATTCACTTGTGACAGGAGGAAGACGGAGGAGTGGAGGCGGGGGGCTTGGAATGGATTACTGACTGCGCAGGCAGAGAGACGTGAACGGTGGGGTGGATGTTTAATGGATTACTGACTGCGCAGGCAGAGAGAAGTGAACGGTGGGGTGGTTGTTTAATGGATGACTGACTGCGCAGGCAGAGAGAAGTGAACGGTGGGGTGGTTGTTTAATGGATGACTGACTGCGCAGGCAGAGAGAAGTGAACGGTGGGGTGGTTGTTTAATGGATGACTGACTGCGCAGGCAGAGAGAAGTGAACGGTGGGGTGGTTGTTTAATGTTTATACCGCTGGCTGGCCTCTGTTTTGCGGCGCACCAAATGAGCTTCTGCTTCAGTTCATAATGCTAAATGTTTTATAAATCAATCGGATTATCACACGATAGATTGCAACATGACAAAAACAGTTGCACTGAGGCACTGAGCCATCTCGTTAAACCCAGCTGGCTGCGATGAATAACCTAATCATTAGGCCTAATCAACGTCATATAGTCACCAACCGATCCATATCGTAGTGTATGATCTGACCACGCAATGTTACAGTCCACTGCAGGCTACAGGCTATTTGATTTACAAAATGATTAGTATTATAACCGCCGTCCCTCAGTGCGGCAGCGGCGCTCCTCGTTATAATTGCCCGATTTAAAATAACAGATCTCTAAGCTGTCGAGACACGCCATGAGCGGTGCGTGGATGGTTTGTAAACTTTGTAGGCTATGTTTGTTCTTTTGGACACCGAACGGGGACGATACTTGGGGTCTTGGACATAGCTTCACTTCAGAGGAAACGGGGAGCTACTCGCCAGTCACCACCACTGGAAATGGAATCCATTAGAATGATATGGAAATGGTACATTAAATTACACTTTGAAAAAATGTTTGGGGTAATTTGAACGTCTACTCAGACTCATTAATACATTCTCACCACAGCATTCATATTATATTCACTAATACAGTACATAATAAAACAGAAGTGATCAAAATAAATGTGGTAAATGTAGAGCCCGAAATTTGAAGCCCGGCCCGACCCTAACTTGGTCAGCCCGAAGCCCGGCCCGGCCCTAAAAAATACCATAATGTTATTATTATTATTATTATAATGTTAGGCCCGAAGCCCGATAAAGCCCGGCAAAGAAAAAAAGGAACGCCACTTTAATGCATGGCCAGCGCAGCAGCATGCGCCGTCAGTGAACCGTCAGTGAACCACTGACGGCGCGTGCTGCTGCGCTGGCCATGCATTAAAGTGGCGTTCTTTTTTTTCTTTCAGTGTGTGTCTGTGTGAGAGTGAGAACAGAGTTCAATGGACTTATCGCTGAAATAAAGGATGTATGTAGCTCACTGTTACCCTTTAAAGGCGAATGTATCGTGTAATACCAACTTGTGCCAAACGGGGCGAGTGACACTTCTATGAGTAACTTGTAGCACCTATAAGGCACTATAGCAAAATCTGGACTAGTTATTGTGTAGGTTCGACTGCTGGAGCTATGGGGAGTGCTTAAATGAGACTCAGACACAAGGAGGTTAAATGTTAAATGATTGCCGGCAGTTATATTGAAAAAAACCATTAACAAACAAACAAACATACAAACATACAATATGGAAAAGAAATAAATTGGTACCAACTCTTGATTAGCAATTGAATTCAAATTCTCACAGTTCACTGTGTCTTTCTAATTTGGGTGCACCCTTCTAACTTTCCAGTTCAATCAAACAATCAAAATAGGACAATACAATTTACAAATATCCACCCTTTCAATGCGTAATGAATTGACCACTCAGTCACTGTTCTCCCAATTATGAACAAGGTAAGGTAAGGTATGTATGCAAAATCAGTATACGTGTTATGGTTCAGAGTTCCAAGGATAAACCATCCAGGTATGTATCAGTGTATGTGTCAAAGTTCCATATGGTTTCCAAAACTGTAAGTATCAGAGTTCCAATTCCAGGGGAATGTATGTGCATGTGTGTGCGCGAAGGGAGAGAGAGGGAATTGGGATTACTGCAGCTGAGAGGGGGGGAGTACGTCTGCAGATTAGGCCTACCACACCGTAGAGTGCAGTAGTCTGTCTGTCCAGTGGTCACCAGCGTATGGGGGAATACTCGCTGTCGCTCAATCTCTAGATCCTGGTGGGAAGCTCGCCATCTATTGGAATGGTCAACTGGAAAACGATCCAATCCAACAACAAAAAACCTGACCTGTCATCAGACAGGGTCAGAGAAATCTAATCAGTATCAAAGTATCAACTGTCTGTTCATAAGTTTTTAACCATGAAATATGCATTACATGAACTTTCTTTAAATGAAAACAAATGAAATACTGTATGCAACACTGTGCATTTTTAACCTTTGTACATACTTTTTCACATTATGTATTTTAAACAACACACATCTTCAGTTTCTTCACATGAACATCAGTACACTTGTAGGAAGTGCATCATGAAATGGATTACATCCATTTTAGTAAACAAACATAAACTTCTTCTTAGTAGTATTACACTCTCAAAGTGTTCACTTGCAAAGTGCAAAAATAACAACAATATCCCTTCATTGAAATTAAATGAACTGTCTCACCGATTCTGTGTGAAACAGGCTGGGCACAAACAATGCAATGGCTGCCCCAGTGAATCCACAATGGTTTCTAGAAATAAACAATACCACTCATCAAAAACCAAAGTAATTTCCAATTATTTGTTACTCTTAAATTAACTCATAAGATGTGGTGAGTTACCTTGCTTCGCTGTGGTTTGTGCTCATAAAACTCTTCTAGTATCACACTTTTTCTCTCTCTGTTCTGTGCTCTTCTCATGTGCTGTGCACTGCTGTTTGGCTGTCTTTCTGTCTCTAACCTCAACAGCTGAACTGACTCAGTTCAATTGGGCTTGATTAGTGCAGCACTGCAGGTAGATGGTAATCACTGCTTCAACAGGTTGCTGTGTGGCTGGGACAGCATATCAGCCAGGCCTAAACTGACTGCTGATTGGTGGAACCACATGTCACTCTGTCTCTGATATCTAGTGATTTTTAGATAGCTTAACAAATCTCTGCACTACTCAGTGGTTAGGTTTCAGACAGGGTCACTAAACATAGTAACTTTAGATTTAGTTCTTAGGCAAAAGCACACATATAAGGCAACTGTAGCTTGTCTCTATATGTTAGGGTTATACTGTAATCCACTAAATCATGTGTGTTACAATCGGCTACTTCATCATCTCACAACGCGCTGAGGAGTTTGTAGATCGGCTATTTTCGACTTGTGTTCCGTTGTAGCTACGCCACAGTTATCAAGCTTCTTAATAATATTATAATAACTAATATTACAGAGGAATGAGGCAAACATCGTGAATATAGCCGATCTGCAAGCTCACAGTGAGGCGTTGTGAGCTTGTAGTTTGGTAATATTTTCCCATTAATGTAATGGCTACAATTCCAAGTGCTTCTAAGGCTCAAATATGATTTTATTTTGCGGGGGGGGGGGGGGGGGGGTCCCCTGTTCCAATATTATTTTGGGGTCCCCAGTTCAAATATGATTTATGCATTTATACAATTACAAATTACAATGCATTATTTTAAATGTGTTGCAGGTATTTTCAGATTTCCATATGGGGCTATTACAGTCAGCAGGTAGTTAACTTCCATGACAGTGAACTAGGTATCATTTGTTTTTATAATCTCTTATTTAATCTGCATTTACAGACTTGTTGGCTGTGATCTCAGTAAGACAGGTGTTGAAGCTGTGTCTTCAGCTCTCAGCTCTAATCCTTCCCATTTGAGAGAACTGGACCTCAGTGAAAACGACCTGCAGGACTCAGGACTAGTGGAGCTGCTCTGTGCTTCACTGAAGAGCCCACACTGTAGACTGGAAGTTCTAAAGTAAGATACATTTACCACTTTTGTTATGATCACTTCTGTTTTATTATGTACTGTATTAATATGAATGCTGTGGTGAGAATGTATTAATATTGATATCATGGTAACCCAAGCCTATATGTGTCTGAGTAGAACTTTTTCAAAGTGTAATATCCCTTTAAGGCGAATGTATCGGCTACTTCATCACATAACAGAGTTTCTCACAACGCGCTGAGGAGTTTGTAGATCTGCTATTTTTGACTTGCGACCCGTTGTAGCTACGCCACAGTTATCAAGCTTCTTAATAATATTATAATAATTAATATTAATTACGGAAGAAAGGGGCAAACATTGTGAAAATAGCCGATTCCAGGCACCCTGGCTGGTAATCCAGTCTGGCAGTGTGCCGCGGGTTCGACTCCCGATCCCGACGGCCTTTACTGCCCGTCTCCCCCCCCCCATCTCTCTCCCCATTTCCTGTCAGCCTACTGTCTGTCCCTACATAAAATATATAAAATAAAAGGCGAAAGCAACAAAAAAACATTAAAAAATGAGTCTTAAGGGAAACACTGCACTGTCCAACATGGACACAGCCCAAGTCTACTCACTTGCAGTTCTCCAGAACTGAATCATTCACCACGTTGAGGCTCAGGTCCAACTCTCTTAGGGAGGGATTAGAGCTTACAGCTGAGGCCAGAGCTTCACAGCATGTCTCTGACAGGCCGCAGTGAGCCAGTCTGAAACACCAGATTAAAACATACATAAATAAATGAATAGATTAATTAATAAATAACACATTTAAATATGCATTATTCCTGGATTTAGAACCTGCTTACAGCCATCTGTTAAAACTCTTTCAGCGCCACCTGGTGGTCACCAGTTTAGGCTCTGAGTGCCAATTCTCCCATTATAAAGAAAGAAAGAATTTGTAATTATATTATGCATGTAATGTGCATGTCATCACCTGTACACCAGATTAGAGGATTTTTCAAAATATGGATGGAAATAAAATAAAAACATTTTTTAGGAAGATATAAAAAAGGGGATACGTCTTTACGCCCGTGGCATCCATTACCTAATAGGCAATTAGACGTCTTGACGTTTATGGCTACGAAACAGTTTTAACTCAATGTCTGCCAAGGACTTCATTAACTGATTTTTTATCAACAGTGTATTCACTCTGACACGACGTCACAAAGCATGCAGAGAGAACAATGCAGTGTTTCATTCACTGACACGACGTCACAAAGCATGCAGAGAGAACAATGCAGTGTTTCATTCACTCTGACATGACGTCACAAAGCATGCAGAGAGAACAATGCAGTGTTTCATTCACTGACACGACGTCACAAAGCATGCAGAGAGAACAATGCAGTGTTTCATTCACTGACACGACGTCACAAAGCATGCAGAGAGAACAATGCAGTGTTTCATTCACTGACACGACGTCACAAAGCATGCAGAGAGAACAATGCAGTGTTTCATTCACTCTGACACGACGTCACAAAGCATGCAGAGAGAACAATGCAGTGTTTCATTCACTCTGACACGACGTCACAAAGCATGCAGAGAGAACAATGCAGTGTTTCATTCACTGACACGACGTCACAAAGCATGCAGAGAGAACAATGCAGTGTTTCATTCACTCTGACACGACGTCACAAAGCATGCAGAGAGAACAATGCAGTGTTTCATTCACTCTGACACGACGTCACAAAGCATGCAGAGAGAACAATGCAGTGTTTCATTCACTCTGACACGACGTCACAAAGCATGCAGAGAGAACAATGCAGTGTTTCATTCTCTGACACGACGTCACAAAGCATGCAGAGAGAACAATGCAGTGTTTCATTCACTCTGACACGACGTCACAAAGCATGCAGAGAGAACAATGCAGTGTTTCATTCACTGACACGACGTCACAAAGCATGCAGAGAGAACAATGCAGTGTTTCATTCACTGACACGACGTCACAAAGCATGCAGAGAGAACAATGCAGTGTTTCATTCACTCTGACACGACGTCACAAAGCATGCAGAGAACAATGCAGTGTTTCATTCACTGACACGACGTCACAAAGCATGCAGAGAGAACAATGCAGTGTTTCATTCACTGACACGACGTCACAAAGCATGCAGAGAGAACAATGCAGTGTTTCATTCACTGACACGACGTCACAAAGCATGCAGAGAGAACAATGCAGTGTTTCATTCACTGACACGACGTCACAAAGCATGCAGAGAGAACAATGCAGTGTTTCATTCACTGACACAACGTCACAAAGCATGCAGAGAGAACAATGCAGTGTTTCAAAGAAACTCTATAGGATATCAGACGTAAACAAAGAGAATCTGTCTAATCAACATGGCACATGCCATCTAATTTATCTAAATCTATCTATATATCCATCTATATATATATATATATATATATATATTTATCTAATTTATCTAAATAACATTCTGTACATTTGCAGTTAAGAAATAAGACATATTGTGACCCACGGGTTGAGAACCCCTGGTATATAATACAGTAATATACAGTATATAATACAGTAAAGGTGAAGGTATAAAAAGATAGTGGAGTGCTACAGGGGTTAAAGGACCACTTCACCACTTTTCAACCTATCTTCATATAATATGTCCTCACTAATAATCATGAAAAGAATGGCGCAATTTATTTCTACTGTGTCTCATAGGGGGGCTGTGGGCGGTTCAGAAACCAGTCTGTGTCTCATAGGGGGGCTGTGGGCAGCTCAGAAACCAGTCTGTGTCTCATAGGAGGGCTGTGGGCAGTTCAGAAACCAGTCTGTGTTTCATAGGAGGGCTGTGGGCAGTTCAGAAACCAGTCTGTGTTTCATAGGAGGGCTGTGGGCAGTTCAGAAACCAGTCTGTGTCTCATAGGAGGGCTGTGGGCAGTTCAGAAACCAGTCTGTGTCTCATAGGAGGGCTGTGGGCAGTTCAGAAACCAGTCTGTGTCTCATAGGAGGGCTGTGGGCAGTTCAGAAACCAGTCTGTGTCTCATAGGAGGGCTGTGGGCAGTTCAGAAACCGTCCTCCAGTGACATCATCGATGTGGAATACAAGCTAATAAAAACTGAAGGCTTTCTAGTCCTGAAAAGTTGCAATGCGAAAATGGAAGCCATCGTTCTCACGATGATGACAATCTGAAATGAATATCTTTGTAAGAAAATCTTGTTTAATAAAGAATCTGCCTAATGAAGATGTCACTGGGGGATGGTTTCTAAACTGCCCACAGCCCTCCTATGAGACAGACTGGTTTCTAAACTGCCCACAGCCCTCCTATGAGACACAGACTGGTTTCTGAACCGCCCACAGCCCTCCTATGAGACACAGACTGGTTTCTGAACCGCCCACAGCCCTCCTATGAGACACAGACTGGTTTCTGAACCGCCCACAGCCCTCCTATGAGACACAGACTGGTTTCTGAACCGCCCACAGCCCTCCTATGAGACACAGACTGGTTTCTGAACCGCCCACAGCCCTCCTATGAGACACAGACTGGTTTCTGAACCGCCCACAGCCCTCCTATGAGACACAGACTGGTTTCTAAACTGCCCACAGCCCTCCTATGAGACACAGACTGGTTTCTAAACCGCCCACAGCCCTCCTATGAGACAGACTGAGTAGAAAAGAATCGTGCCATTTTATCATGATAAAATGATCTACAAGCTCGTCTACAATGATCTCGTCTCGATCTACAAGCTTGTAGGTCTGCTATTTTTTAAAATGAGGCACAAATCTTTTAATATAATATTCTTTCAGAAGACTTTTTTTTTTAAATTTCGACGTCAGGCCTAAATTAGCCTCGATAGCCAGGCTTTCATTTCGTCTGCGCGAAAGATGAAAGCCTGGAAAAAGCCGTGGGCTGAACCAGTCTAAAAGTGGGAGTCGCTCTAAATGATGTGACGTAGCGCTGCACTAGGGGGGAGAGGAGGGGCCGGGGGTGACGGACAGATCGATGAGATCCAATCAGGGTGCGCGCTTTTCTGAGGCGCGACCATAGAGTTATATATCTATAGAGAAGACACCCGAGTTCTCCTCCCATCCACTTGCATTAAGTTGCTCAAAAGCGCATGAGGCGGATTCACTCCTACTTCGTGGTAGGAACAGAGTGCATTCTGGGATTGATTGGTTACAAACACATGAACGCGCTGCCGTTGACTATCATTGTGCCGTTTGTGCGCGTTCACGTATGAAACATTCGTTCACGTGTCATGGCCCCAATCACATGAACGTGCACAATGATAGTCAACGGAGCAGCGCTGGCTCGAGCTGCACTACCAAATCCGGCCACTATGTCCATTTCGCCTCAAGATTTCCTCTGGGTGCCTTCTCTATTCATATATATACTCTAAGGGCGCGACCCTCCCATCTAGGCCAGAAATGTCTCTGCTTAGGTCAGGCTAGGCCTAAATGGGTTAATCTCATTGCTCTTTTGTCAGGTGTGTTCTGTGAACAAAACACAAATGAGTCTGCCTTTTTGTCAGCCTTATTTCACCGTGCCAAATGTCCTCGACCCCTTCAGAATGAGACAACAAGGAACCCTGACAAAGTACTAACCCCACTCCGCCACATGGTGGCAGCACTGAGTTCACCAGTTTTCTTTTTTTTTTTTTTTTTTTTTATATAGCGTCTTTATCCAAGGCGCTTTACATAGATTGTGCATTACATTCACCCATTCACACACCGATTGCGGCGGAAGCCATGCAAGGTACCAACCAGCACATCGGGAGCAAGTTGGGGTTCAGTGTCTTGCCCAAGGACACTTCGACATGTAGACAGGAGGAGCCGGGATTCGAACCGCCGACCCATGGATCATTGGACGACCTGCTCTACCTCTTGAGCCACAGTCGCCCCAGTTCCCTCCTCCTCCTGCCTGCATCGGGGCTCTCTCAGGCAGAAACCATGAACCCGGAAGCAGCGGGACAGAAAGCATCTGATATCTCCATAATCATTTAGAGTTTTGTCTCGTCTCGTTAGGTTGTGTTTACATGTTGCGCTGTGGCAAAGCTTCAATATGTCATAAGTCTGCCGTAGGTGCTGGGTAATTAAATCACACCACCTGCCAATTGTGCCCCAAACAATACGGGGAAGCAGCATTTTGCTTCCACGGGCCGTCGGCATGGATCAAGCTCCCACTGTACCTTCGTCAGGCAGCCTCTGTGGAGATATTTGACTAAAACATTTTATAATAATATTTTTTTTTTTAACCCACGATTTTCTGTAACCCATTTTTCACCCCTGTGTCAATCATCTAATGTGATCCTGGGCTCTACACACCCTCCACCAACCTAGTCCCCATATATGGGGGACAAGGGGAGACCAACCTAGTCCCCATATATGGGGGACAAGGGGAGACCAACCTAGTCCCCATATATGGGGGACAAGGGGAGAGCAACGGACTTGAACTCATGCTTCCTTCATGCCTGAGTGTCCAAGTGTCTCCTTTACACCTGACAGGGGGGAGTTTCCCTGGTTGGACGTAACGCGTGGAAGGAACACGTTATTCCAACCAGACTAAAACATTTTATGATAATGACTTCACATGGATATGAAAGTTGAGGACCATATCGGACTCCCTTTAGTCTTTATTTCAAAGACTTGGGAGTCAGATATGGTCCTCAACTTTCATATCTATATCCATTTATTGAGTCAGATGTGGTCCTCAACTTTCATATCTATATCCATTTATTGAGTCAGATATGGTCCTCAACTTTCATATCTATATCCATTTATTGAGTCAGATATGGTCCTCAACTTTCATATCTATATCCATTTATTGAGTCAGATATGGTCCTCAACTTTCATATCTATATCCATTTATTGAGTCAGATATGGTCCTCAACTTTCATATCTATATCCATTTATTGAGTCAGATATGGTCTTCAACTTTCATATCCATATCCATTTATTGAGTCAGATATGGTCCTCAACTTTCATATCCATATCCATTTATTGAGAGAGTACACACGGAGCGCCGACCACATTTATGCCGCCATGCTGCTGCTGCAAACGCAAGTCTACGGCATTGATCTATGGCTCTGGTATGTGAAACACTGTAATGTATGGAACAGACATTATTGATCTATGGCTCTGGTATGTGAAACACTGCAATGTATGGAACAGACATTATTGATCTATGGCTCTGGTATGTGAAACACTGTAATGTATGTAACAGACATTCTAGGGCTATAATTAGTCACATCTGCCCTTGTGTCACAAAAACATGCAGTAATCCTGGTCTCTAAACTGCCTCCCCCTGGCCAGCCCCCCCAGATGGAGGGGAAAGGAACTGGTCTCTAAACTGCCTCCCCCTGGCCAGCCCCCCCAGATGGAGGGGAAAGGAACTGGTTGGAATAACGTGTTCCTTCCACGCGCTACGTCCAACCAGGGAAACTCCCCCCTCAGGTGTAAAGGAGCAACTTGGACACTCAGGCATGAAGGAAGCATGAGTTCAAGTCCGTTGCTCTCCCCTTGTCCCCCATATATGGGGACTAGGTTGGTGGAGGGTGTGTAGAGCCCAGGATCACATTAGATAATTGACAGATTTGACACAGGAGTGAAAAATGGGTTACAAAATCGTGGGATAAAAATTATAAGATCATCTGCCTTGTTGTGCAACATTTTTTTTATGAAGCCTAAAAGCCATGAAGAAATGTAAAGTTTGTATTCATACGTGACCAGATTTCACTGAGCCTGCCGTCGTTCACATTCCAGCTTTTCACCCGAGTAGAACTTTTTGTCCCCCGCAAAATGAGTTAATAGCACAGGCTGTTTGTCCCCCGCAAAATGAGTTAATAGCACAGGCTGTTTGTCCCCCGCAAAATTAGTTAATAGCACAGGCTGACTCCTCACATACTAGAGCATGTCTGAAATAAGTGTCAGAGCTGAAATCGACATGTAAATATGAAATAAATGCTTAAGCGTAATGTTAAGAGTCCACAGAAGTGAACCTGTCAAGTCTGTTTTCTCAAAACGCGCCGTTTTCTGCAAGACATTACTCTATAAGCCACATCTCCAAAACCGGTGGGTCAAACTGAACAACCAATATGTCAATTTGAAGCTATGATTCCCTGCTAAAAATTCAAAATAAATCCGATGGCAGTCCCTCAGTCAAATATGTTCAACATCAATCATAATTGTTAATTGCAATCATTTGTATGACAACGGATGGTCAACTTTGTAATGGTGACACAGCCCTAGTTTCTACTCCAGCCACATGTAATCCAGGTACGTACCGTGGGGGGCCTTAACATGTTGTAATGGTGACACAGCCCTAGTTTCTACTCCAGCCACATGTAATCCAGGTACGTACCGTGGGGGGCCTTAACATGTTGTAATGGTGACACAGCCCTAGTTTCTACTCCAGCCACATGTAATCCAGGTACGTACCGTGGGGGGCCTTAACATGTTGTAATGGTGACACAGCCCTAGTTTCTACTCCAGCCACATGTAATCCAGGTACGTACCGTGGGGGGCCTTAACATGTAATGGTGACACAGCCCTAGTTTCTACTCCAGCCACATGTAATCCAGGTACGTACCGTGGGGGGCCTTCCGTCGCTCAGGTTGAAGACAGCCGGTATTAATAGAGCCGTGTAGGTTGTAGCACCGTACGCCTCGTAATCTCAGGGAGAGCGTTCGTTGTCACCGTTATTAGTTTCAGCTCAGCCGAGTAGACGCTCTATTATACCAGCCATCTCCTGATGACTGCAGCCAAGGTCACCGCATGACACCAAGGTCACATGATCCACCTGGAAGACACAAACATACGACATGACTAGGGCTGGGGCGGTATGGGATTTTTAATACCGCGGTTATTGCCGGCCCCCATACCGCCGGTATGGGGGCCGGTATTTTTTTTTTTTTTTTTTTTTGGGGGGGGAATAATAAGAGGGCTAATAAAAGTTACAGGTATGGTGTGTGCGATATTAATTGTGAGATTACCATAATGACGGTAATCATTAAAGGACCACTTTTGAACCTATCTTCATATAATAGGTCCTCACTAATAGTCATGATAAAATGGCACGTTTCTTTCTACTCGGTCTGTGTCACATAGGAGGCCTAATCTAATTGAATACCCCTGCCATAAAGCATTACACTTGTTTACAAGAGGGTCCACCATTTTCAATTCATCATATCATTTTGTACACTATGCACTTCTGAGGTAAAAAGGGGGAAAACGTATACAGTGAGGGGGGAAAGGGGTGGGTGGAGTCAAGGGATTTACATCTTAATGACAGTTGGTAGGGCGTTCCATATTTTTGTGGCATAGGAGTGAACTGAATTTAGGTGGACCCTCTTGTAAACAAGTGTCCACTCACAGTTAACAGTCTTTGTATTGAGTTGTGCTTGAATTGTAGTGTAATTCTGCAAACTGTTAATACATATTTTAATCAATCAATCAATCAATCCTTGTTTGTGCCGAATCTGGGTTGCACATGGTTTTTTGAACTCCCTCTGGTGTTGTTGTGTTGCTGGCATGATTAGACTGACTGAGCGTCACTGTTTATTATGATACACTTTTCATTTCATAAAAAAAAAAAAAAACATTTCATTTAAAAAAAAAAACATTTCATTAAAAAAAAAAAAAAAAAAAGGGTTTTTTTTTTTCTTTTTTTTTTTTTTAACCGCGGTAATGAACCCGATACCGCGGTATGCGTTACATACCGGCGGTATGGCGGTATTGCGGTTATTGCACCCAGCCCTAGACATGACACCAAGGTCACATGATCCACCTGGAAGACACAAACATACGACATGACACCAAGGTCACATGATCCACCTGGAAGACACAAACATACGACATGACACCAAGGTCACATGATTCACCTGGAAGACACAAACATACGACATGACACCAAGGTCACATGATTCACCTGGAAGACACAAACATACGACATGACACCAAGGTCACATGATCCACCTGGAAGACACAAACATACGCCGATTACACTTTATCCAGATTTTATCCACACTTTTCCTGGGCTGTGTGTGCTCCAGTTCCTGTTGATTTCATTGGATATCATTGGTCATCTGACCAATGATAATGAAAAGTAAAAAGGTATCAAAATGTACTTAGAAAATGTACCCATTATGCAGAATGTCCCATTTCAAATGTTTTAAAAGAAAATCTACAAGATCTACAAGCTCACAATGTGTTGTGAGCTTGTAGATCAGCTACTTTCAAATGGCCAAAATATGGCTGTAGTGGTAAATTGCAATGTAGCCTAAAGGCTATATATGTTTAGTAATAATAATCCCAATCTATAACTGTCAATTAAAGGTTTCCAGATACTTGTAGTGGCGTATATTGCCCACAGTATAGGGGAGAGCCGCCAAGGATGTAACGCTTTGCACGTTTCATTTCTTTACTCAGAGATCCGTTTATCTACACATGTAATATTTTCAGGCAACGGACCTACACATGTCTGCTACCATAAACCACTTCAAGTTATCTTTTTGATAAAACAGGTCGGGAGTTATTAAACCGAACGCGGACGCTGTTCCAGTGTTACATTTGCTGCGCATATCGGATTAATTGTAACGGCATGCATGATAAATGTATAACAACGCTAAAATAAACACCATTAAACATATCGTTTTCAGCTTTAAAGCAATTATATTTCATTGAAGCAACTCCTTAGGATTGTTTTCATACCATGGATGTGATAAGAAAATGTATCAAACATAAGGGAAATATTAAATAGTATCGGGTGTACCAGTTTGGGCGTTTGAGTCAGTTCAATGGGAAAATATATTGATTAAACAAACGTTTGATTGATTGAGTTGTACAATGTTATACAACCCTAAACTAATTTAGAATACACTCAGTAATGAAGACAGCCGACTGAACATTGGCCAATATGTCAAATATGTAAATATTACATGAAATGGTATTGAATGGAAAGTGCACCATTTGTAACATGTTACTTTTGCAAGTTTTCTTTGCCGTTGCTTACAGACCAGAATGAACGTGAATTCCGTCTAAACACGATGCAAACTAATGAAGAACATAAGCATGAAGACATGCATGTGGATTTGTATTCACCAACACCAAAGAAAATAATTGTAGCACACATAATACTCCAGGTGTAAAATGATATGCTTTTTGGGGAAAAGGCATGCAGAAGCGACGAATGTATGACACAATCAAGAAAACAATGCCAAGAACGCACCCTCCAATACTCCCTACTGAGTAGGGAGACAGCTGACTGAACATATAATATTGGCCAATATATATATAGCCTACTCTACTTGGTAGCCCTACAAGCAGAACCCAATGGTACTGAAGTTTCTGACATTTTTTAGACCTCCAAATTTCAGAAAAGCTTTATGGAGGGTTCCGAGAGGGGCTATCTACTTGGTAGAGATAGGCTACTGTACCCGTGTAGATTTAAAATAATGTTCCAATAAGGCAAACCCGTATTCTTCTCCTCCTGCCCCGAAGACGCCGAGACGTTCCTTCCTTCGCGACGTCCCGGTGAGATCTCCATACCAGTGATGTTTTTGGCAGCAAATTTCTATTTTAGTTTTCAGTCATTTAGTCTCTTGAATAGTTTTCACTTAGTCTTAGTCACATTTTAGTCACCTGGAATGTTCTAGTGTTTAGTCTAGTTTTAGTCGACTAAATCTACAGTTGATTTAGTCGACTGAAATGTGTTTTGACAGGCCTTGATGTCGTTGTAATGACATATTTTACACTTTGGTTGCATGCTGAAAATAGCAGATATACAATCTTGTGAGATTGTATATCTGCTATTTTCAGCATGCAACCCAGCATAAAACTGGATCTCTTGTCCACTAGTCCCTTCCTAACATTTTAGTCTAGTTTTTATTTGTTGACGAAATTGTCAGTATATTTAGTCTTAGTTTTAGTCATCATAGATTCGTTTTCATTTAGTTTTAGTCAGTGAAAAAAGGTATAGTCGACGAACATATTTTTTCGTCTTAGTTTTAGTCGACGAAAACAACACTGCTCCATATAACCCCGCTGGGTGATAAACGTCATGTAAGGCCTATCTATACTTTCTCCACATGAACTTGCCTATAGTTGCACACAGACCGCTCATCAGTGCTGTGGTCCCGAGACGTAAACATGACCTTTTGTTTGTATTAGTTTAAGCCTATAGTTGCACACAGACCGCTCATCAGTACTGTGGTCCCGAGACGTAAACATGACTTTTTGTTTGTATTCGTTTGTTATCAAACATACAGACCGCTCATCAGTGCTGTGGTCCCGAGACGTAAACATGACCTTTTTGTTTGTATTAGTTTGTTATCAAATAAAACATCATGTTGCTGTGGAACGCCGGAGGCCGCCATCTTTGTTTATGCCGTAAATCGTGGTCTTGCAGTGAAGTAAGTTCCTGTGCTGCGAACTGTCGTGAAATACTGCGACACCTGACTGAGTACTGCGTTCTGAAAGGATCTATAGGCAAGCTGCAAAAAGCCTGCCAAAGGGGATCAATGCTCGGGACCTTTAATAGACCCCACATTTATTTAAAGGCTTTTGGTTTCTATCCTCTCCTTATTATTTATTTATCGACGAATGTCATTATTATTAATGTCATATATTATTTTGATGAATTGAACAATGTGGACCCTGTTGTAAACAAGTGTAATGCTTAATTGGGTCGTCCACTCACAGTTAACAGTCTTTGTATTGAGTTTGTGCTTAAAATGTACTGTAAATTCTGCAAACTGTTAATAAATATGTCTGTCAATCAATCAATCAATGTTATTATTATTATTAGGCCTACTATTATTATTATTCATTTTATTTTATTTTTGTTAAGAAAACCACCAGCAAACGTTGAAACTATTTGCTCCAGAGCTATCCCCTGATATATTAATTAAACTATTTGCTCCAGAGCTATCCCCTGATATATTCATTAAACTATTTGCTCCAGAGCTATCCCCTGATATATTCATTAAACTATTTGCTCCAGAGCTATCCCCTGATATATTAATTAAACTATTTGCTCCAGAGCTATCCCCTGATATATTCATTAAACTATTTGCTCCAGAGCTATCCCCTGATATATTCATTAAACTATTTGCTCCAGAGCTATCCCCTGATATATTCATTAAACTATTTGCTCCAGAGCTATCCCCTGATATATTCATTAAACTATTTGCTCCAGAGCTATCCCCTGATATATTCATTAAACTATTTGCTCCAGAGCTATCCCCTGATATATTCATTAAACTATTTGCTCCAGAGCTATCCCCTGATATATTCATTAAACTATTTGCTCCAGAGCTATCCCCTGATATATTCATTAAACTATTTGCTCCAGAGCTATCCCCTGATATATTCATTAAACTATTTGCTCCAGAGCTATCCCCTGATATATTCATTAAACTATTTGCTCCAGAGCTATCCCCTGATATATTCATTAAACTATTTGCTCCAGAGCTATCCCCTGATATATTCATTAAACTATTTGCTCCAGAGCTATCCCCTGATATATTAATTTTGCAGACTGAGTTCTGCTAGATGCTGAGCTCCGTGTTTGTGTGTGTGTGTGTGTGTGTGTGTGTGTGTGTGTGTGTGTGTGTGTGTGTGTGTGTGTGTGTGTGTGTGTGTGTGTGTGTGTGTGTGTGTGTGCGCGTGCGTTTATGTGTGCGTGCGTGTGTCTCGTGCTCTCCCGTGCGCTGCTCTTCCCACCATCAGCCCAGCTCAATGTCTTCTATATTCTTATGCATACTCATGGTCATAATGTCATTTTTATTTTTATTTCTATAATCAAACTATATATGAAAGGTTTACATATTACACATTAATTAATATCAGGAGCCTGTTCCTAAAAATTAACCTTTTAAGAGCCTGGGTTGCTTATAACAAAAAATAATAAACAACTTGGTTGACAGACTCTATATCCCAGATAATGCTGTCGAAACCTTGTATGAATCTGATCTCAGGTCAGAATGGGTTAATCAGACCAGTGTGTGTCCAGTGGAAACCTCGTATGAATCTGATCTCAGGTCAGAATGGGTATGTGGAGCTGATAGAGGCACAAGAGGAGGAGGAGTGTCTATATCTCTTCTCACTAATAGCCTCTGAGCCGGATAACCCAACTGTGAAGCCCTGCATGCATTTTGAATGCTTTATATTATAATAAAGTTTCATGAAAATAAACACCTGGTAATTGTAAATATGTACAGGCCCCCGGATGCACCCTCTCAATCCCATTGCAAGATGCTGTACTCTGTCATCGACTCTAAGCCATTCCAGCCCGTCAAAGGGGGCAGGGGTGAGGTGGGTTCGGGGGATGAGGCCAAGTAGGAGCCTGAGCAGTTTGTTTTGGGAGGTCTGGAGCCTTGTTTTAAGGGCCTTTGAGGTGCTGTGGTACCAAGAGGTGCATGAGGTCTGGAGCCTTGTTTTAAGGGCCTTTGAGGTGCTGTGGTACCAAGAGGTGCATGAGGTCTGGAGCCTTGTTTTAAGGGCCTTTGAGGTGCTGTGGTACCAAGAGGTGCATGAGGTCTGGAGCCTTGTTTTAAGGGCCTTTGAGGTGCTGTGGTACCAAGAGGTGCATGAGGTCTGGAGCCTTGTTTTAAGGGCCTTTGAGGTGCTGTGGTACCAAGAGGTGCATGAGGTCTGGAGCCTTGTTTTAAGGGCCTTTGAGGTGCTGTGGTACCAAGAGGTGCATGCATATAGTCAAAGAAACCTGTTCAATGAGGTATAATGGTTATACATTTCAGACCAAAGCACAATAAAGACACTACAAAAACTGCTACGTTATTGTGGACAAAACCATAAAGCATTATATATTAAACACTTGTTTTACAACAGGGTCCACCGTGTTCAATTCATCATAATGGGCTCTATGCAGCCAAAACTGTAATTTATAGGTAGGCTATGTTATTATTTGTACCAGTCCATGAGACTGTGATTATGGCTTATTCATTTCAGTATAGTAGCCTATATTGGCATCTTGGTCTATACCTCTGATATTTGATTTAACTGCAACAGTACTCTGTTCATGTTCTCTTCACATTGTGTGAATAAAAGCCTCATTTTGTAACTTAATTTCATTATTAATCAGCCATTAATTAATGAGCCAAGTTGAGTAGCCCTTACAGTCAGGGGTGGAAAGTAACTAAGTACTTTTACTTAAGCCGATACTTAGCCGATCTACAAGCTCACAATGCCTCACATTGCGACCATTTGAACTTGTGAAATAGGACATTCTGCAATATGACTACTTTTACTTTTAGTACTTTAAGTACATTTTGATGCCAATACGTTTGTACTTTTACTCAAGTACATTTTAAATTCCGTCATTTTACTTGTAACGAAGTAGTTGTAAATTGCAGTATTGGTACTTTTACTTAACGGACCACTTCACCACTTTTCAACCTATCTTCATATTTATAGGTCCTCACTAATAATCATGAGAAAATGGCACAATTTTGTTCTACTCAGTCTGTGTCTCATAGGAGGGCTGTGGGCAGTTTAGAAACCGTCCTCCAGTGACATCATCGATGGGGAATACAAGCTAATAGAAACTGCAGGCTTTCTATAGTCCTGAAAAGGTGCAAAATGGAAGCCATCGTTTAAATCTTGTTTAAAAAAAATCTGCCTAATGATGATGTCACTGGAGGACGGTTTCTAAACTGCCCACAGCCCTCCTATGAGACACAGACTGGTTTCTGAACTGCCCACAGCCCTCCTATGAGACACAGACTGAGTAGAAAGAAACCGTGCCATTTTATCGTGATTATTAGTGAGGACCTATTATATGAAGATGGGTTGAAAAGTGGTGAAGTGGTCCTTTAAGTAAAACAATTGAGTAGCCTACTTTTTCCACCACTGCATACGTTTCAATATGTCTCCACAGCGAGGCTGCAGCCTACTATCCTACTGGTAGGAAACATGTCAACCAGAATAACCCGTTCTGAGTGAAACGCCTCCCTATATGCAATTAACACCATAAAGCATTACACTGTGTGTGTGTGTGTGTGTGTGTGTGTGTGTGTGTGTGTGTGTGTGTGTGTGTGTGTGTGTGTGTGTTCACCCACAACACCAGAGGGAGTGCAACAAACCATGTACAACCCAGATTTGGCACAAACAACGGACTAAATTATTTTCGCTCCTATGCCACCAAAATGTGGAACGCCCTACCAACAGTCATTAAGACATGTGAATCCCTTGACTCCTTCAAAAAAAGGGCACCTACGGACGGCTGCAATTCGAAATTGGCCCCCGTAAAATCTGAATCCCCCCCCCCCCTTTTCCCCTCACTGTATATGTTTATTTTCCCGTTTTGCTTCCTTTATGATGAATTCCTGTTCTGTTCTTTAAAGGGACCCTTCACCCTTTTTGCAAAAGAATATATGTTAATGACGTTTAGAAGCTTTAACACACTTTCCTGGGGGTCTTTATGTGTGTAATATGTGGTTTTAGCTATTTTAGATTGTAGCAGTGAGCACAGTGTCTCTGATGTCATGGACACTGGTCTCACTACCTTCCTGGACTACAAATCCCATAATTCTTTGGTGCACTGCTCCTCCTTGTGGATAGGGGGAGAGCTGTCTTACTGAGACAACATGTAGTCCAGGAAGGTAGTGAGCCCAGTGTCCATGACATCACCGGGCTCACTGGAATCTAAAATATCTAAAACCACATATTACACACATAAAGACCCCCAGGAAAGAGTTCTAAAGCTCCTAAACGTCATTAACATATCTTTTTTTGCAAAAAGGGTGAAGTGTCCCTTTAGAAGTGTCTATTTGTACTACGTCTCTAAATGTTTTGATGAATTGAACATGGTGGACCCTCTTGTAAACAAGTGTATAATGCTTAATTGGGTCGTCCACTCACAGTTAACAGTCTTTGTATTGAGTTTGTGCTTGAAATGTACTGTAATTCTGCAAACTGTTAATAAATATTTCAATCAATCAATCAATCAATGTGTGTGTGTGTGTGTGTGTGTGTGTGTGTGTGTGTGTGTGTGTGTGTGTGTGTGTGTGTGTGTGTGTGTGTGTGTGTGTGTGTGTGTGTGTGTGTTTGTGTGTGTGTGTGTGTGTGTGTGTGTGTGTGTGCGAGCGCGCGCGCGCGCGGTGGGTGGGGTTTCGCATAGTAGGCTTATCGAGTATCGGGTCTGTCTGAGGCTGAGCACTTTAAATTTGGTTTAAAACACAGAACACTGCAGTTGACCATTTAGATTGTGGACAGCTAGTTGGACACAGACAACTGACTGACCACTATCTGGACTCCATTTATATCCTCGTCTGGAAGAAATTCTATACAGATGAATATCGGGTAAGTGTTTTTTTTTATCACTTTGGAACTGCAGTGCCGTTTTTACAGTGTTTATACAATGGCAGAAACAATCCATCGATTTATTTAGTTTTTCCACATGCCGTGGAATAATATGGTTGCACATTTCAGACGAAATCACAATAAAGACAGTAAACTGCTACTTTATTGTGGACAAAACCATAAAGCACTATAAACACTATATAATATAAACACTTGTTTTGCAACAGGGGCCACCGTGTTCAATTCATCATAATGGGCTCTATGCAGCCTGATACCTTTGACTATATAGAAGTAGTCTATTTGTACGATCTCTAAATGTTTTGATGAATTGAACATGGTGGACCCTCTTAATTGTAAACAAGAGTAATGCTTAATTGGGTCGTCCACTCACAGTTAACAGTCTTAGTATTGAGTTTGTGCTTGAAATGTACTGTAATTCTGCAAACTGTAAAAAAAAAAAAAAAACTTCCGCGTTCGTCGGAAGCCACTTTCAACTGTCAACGTACGGTCATGATTTTGTAAATTGTAGGAATACATTTCAGTTCTTTAAACCACACTATTTAATTTGATAATGTGATGGCGTAGTTTTTCATAGTTTGTATTATTTGTGTTGCGACGTTGACATGACGAAATGAGTTAGAAACGTCTTAAATCTCCCGTTATCGGTGTTGCCATGTCCACTTGTTATAAGCGGCTTTGGTCTTGTTTTTCAGTAAAGTAGCTTGAAAATATTGACAGTATTGCAGGTTGTGGTTTTTTTGGGCTTGTTTCTAAAGGGTAGTTGCTTATTTAGGCTTGTTCCCTGATGTTGTTTAAACCTGTGATTCTGCTCAAACATTGACATAAAGCCAAGGACCCCCATGTATTTGTGCACACGGACCCCCATTTGAAAGTTGTGCCATTTTTCTTTTTTTTCTTTTAAATTTTTTATCCCACGATTTTGTAACCCAGTTTTCTTTTCACCCAGTGCCAATTATCTAATGTAATCCTGGGCGCTACACTTCCTCTGCCAACCTGGGGGGGCAGCGGACTGACCTCATGCCTCCTTCTATGCATGAGGAGTCCAAGCTGCTTCTTTTCACCTGACAGATGAGAATTTCCCCGGCCGGACGTAGCGCGTGGAAGGGACACGTTATTCCGACCAGTTCCTTTCCCCTCCATCAGGCGCCCCGGCTGGCCAGGGGGAGGCAGTATAGAGACCAGTTCCTTTCCCCTCCATCAGGCGCCCGGCTGTCCAGTGGGAGGTAGTTTTAGAGACCAGGATTATGGCATGTTTTTGTGAGGGTATCTACCCTAGGGGACACGGGGAGAACATGCAAACTCCACACAGAAAGGCCCTATCGCCAACCCCCGCCTCGGGTATGGGCACTGATGACGCGGAGGAGGGAACACGCCGCCAGTGCCCACAGCGTCCCCAGCGGGAATCGAACCCAGGACCTTCTAGCTGTGAGGCGACAGCACTACCAACTGTGCCACCGTGCCCCATTGTGCCATGTTTTTATTTGTATAAAACAAAAACTATTTTGGAAAACATCTGATCTACAAGCTCACAGCGACACATTGTGAGCTTATAGATCTGCTATTCTCAAGTAGCTGCCGATGTATAGTATATAATTAACCTCGCATCACCAGGCTTTCCACCGCCTCGGAGGAAAGCCTGGTCTCTGTTTCAAAAGTCAGTATGATCCGCGCTGGGGCCGGATGATGTGGTTACGTCATGTTGTAGTATTGTTTTGTAGTCGCCAGACAGGATGAACAGGTGAAATGGTGCCCAGGCTAGTATATAATAGACAGTACAGCTCATTTGTGGAGTGGCTTATTTTCATAGACCTGATTGCTTATTGCTCTCACACAATCTGGCAACACCGGTTGCTACACTGCTGTGTGTAACAGCTGGAGGCGAGAGGAAGCTGTTGCCACAGCTTCCTCAAAAACTATTATTTCTAGTAGTATCTTCTACTATTAACAATGTGGCCCACATTGTTTGAGAGAAATAATAGTTTTTGTTTTATACAAATAAAAACCTGGCACAGAACATTCTTCAGATCCGTGTGCACAAATACATGGGGTCCTTCACCAAGGGGCTAGCTAGGCACTCCAACGTTGAAGCACTGGGCCCTAGTGGTAAGAGGAAGGACTGCAGGCGGACCGTCGCGGACCCGTGGATTCATGACGAGGAAACCCCCGTGCAGCATCTGGGCTTTAACATTGTGCGCTCGGTTGCACTTCCGCATTGAATCGGCGAAAAAAGGGGGAAACAGACGGTCCTTCCGGGTGCTTAAAACGCCACTGAGCAACTTCCACTGACATGAACATGAATAGCAACTTTACTGAAAAACAAGTTACAAAACTCACATTTAAGACATGTTTAACCCATTTAGGCCTGACCTCTGCAGAATTAAAAAAAAAATCTTCGAAATCCTCCAGTTTTCTGAAACAAATATTTTCATGATTAAAAAAACAAAAAACAGACCTATGAGCTTGTAGATCTGCTATGTTTCAATAGCTAAATTATAACATAATGTTTAAAACACCAAAAGGGGTTCCCGCCCAAAATGGGTCCCATTTAAATCGAAATTTAAAATAAATCTTCAAAATCCTGACGGTTTTCTGAAAAACCTCATGTTTCTGTATCAGTGGTTCAATATATATATATATATATATATATATATATATATATATATATATATATACTGTATCAGTGGTTCAGTATTTCATGTCAAGGACCCCAAAAAATATATGTATGCCTCCGCCCCCCCCATCTGAAAATATGTTGTTCCAGGGACCCTCCAGAAGCAAAAAACATTTGGTGCCACATTTGAGCTCACTATGAGCTCCGTCTCGGGCATCAGACCGTACTAAGTATATATAGTACGGTCTGATATATATATATATATATATATATATATATATATATATATACTTAGTACAACCTGTTAACTGCGACCTCCGGTTGCAATAAGGCCTGCGGGTCCAGTTACAGTTCAATAAGGGTCCAGTTACAGTTCAATAAGGGTCCAGTTACAGTTCAATAAGGGTCCAGTTACAGTTCAATAAGGGCCCAGTTACAGTTCAATAAGGGTCCAGTTACAGTTCAATAAGGGTCCAGTTACAGTTCAATAAGGGTCCAGTTACAGTTCAATAAGGGTCCAGTTACAGTTCAATAAGGGCCCAGTTACAGTTCAATAAGGGTCCAGTTACAGTTCAATAAGGGCCCAGTTACAGTTCAATAAGGGCCCAGTTACAGTTCAATAAGGGTCCAGTTACAGTTCAATAAGGGCCCAGTTACAGTTCAATAAGGGTCCAGTTACAGTTCAATAAGGGCCCAGTTACAGTTCAATAAGGGCCCAGTTACAGTTCAATAAGGGTCCAGTTACAGTTCAATAAGGGCCCAGTTACAGTTCAATAAGGGTCCAGTTACAGTTCAATAAGGGTCCAGTTACAGTTCAATAAGGGTCCAGTTACAGTTCAATAAGGGCCCAGTTACAGTTCAATAAGGGCCTTCGGCTCGGGCCGACGAGGCTGCGTCGTATTGATGTGGAGCAAATTCCCCTACATGTTGGAACATGAACATCTTCGAAATCCTCCAGTTTTCTGAAACAAATATTTTCATGATTAAAAAAACAAAAAACAGACCTATGAGCTTGTAGATCTGCTATGTTTCAATAGCTAAATTATAACATAATGTTTAAAACACCAAAAGGGGTTCCCGCCCAAAATGGGTCCCATTTAAATCGAAATTTAAAATAAATCTTCAAAATCCTGACGGTTTTCTGAAAAACCTCATGTTTCTGTATCAGTGGTTCAATATATATATATATATATATATATATATATATACTGTATCAGTGGTTCAGTATTTCATGTCAAGGACCCCAAAAAATATATGTATGCCTCCGCCCCCCCCATCTGAAAATATGTTGTTCCAGGGACCCTCCAGAAGCAAAAAACATTTGGTGCCACATTTGAGCTCACTATGAGCTCCGTCTCGGGCATCAGACCGTACTAAGTATATATAGTACGGTCTGATATATATATATATATATATATATATATATATATATATATATATATATATATATATATATATATATATATATATATATATATATATATATATATATATATATACTTAGTACAACCTGTTAACTGCGACCTCCGGTTGCAATAAGGCCTGCGGGTCCAGTTACAGTTCAATAAGGGTCCAGTTACAGTTCAATAAGGGTCCAGTTACAGTTCAATAAGGGTCCAGTTACAGTTCAATAAGGGCCCAGTTACAGTTCAATAAGGGTCCAGTTACAGTTCAATAAGGGTCCAGTTACAGTTCAATAAGGGTCCAGTTACAGTTCAATAAGGGTCCAGTTACAGTTCAATAAGGGCCCAGTTACAGTTCAATAAGGGTCCAGTTACAGTTCAATAAGGGCCCAGTTACAGTTCAATAAGGGCCCAGTTACAGTTCAATAAGGGTCCAGTTACAGTTCAATAAGGGCCCAGTTACAGTTCAATAAGGGTCCAGTTACAGTTCAATAAGGGCCCAGTTACAGTTCAATAAGGGCCCAGTTACAGTTCAATAAGGGTCCAGTTACAGTTCAATAAGGGCCCAGTTACAGTTCAATAAGGGCCCAGTTACAGTTCAATAAGGGTCCAGTTACAGTTCAATAAGGGTCCAGTTACAGTTCAATAAGGGCCCAGTTACAGTTCAATAAGGGCCTTCGGCTCGGGCCGACGAGGCTGCGTCGTATTGATGTGGAGCAAATTCCCCTACATGTTGGAACATGAACATCTTCTTGTGACAACAATATAAGTTGGAAACCGGCTGTGTGTGTGCGCGCCGTGCGGGCGTGTCCGCACATTGTGTATATACAGCAAACATTGACTGTTGTCTGGTGTTTTGTGAATATGTGATCTTGACAGGTTTAATACAGAGCAGAGATGAGTCGCCGTGAGGAGAGAGAGGAGGGAGCTGACAAACATCTCATCCACAGAGCAGAGATGAGACGCCGTGAGGAGGAGGGAGCTGACAAACATCTCATCCACAGAGCAGAGATGAGTCACCGTGAGGAGAGAGAGGAGGGAGCTGACAAACATCTCATCCACAGAGCAGAGTCTCCAACAACCAGCTACATGTCTGAGAAGAGTGACTCGTCTATACCTCTACCTCCTGACTTCAGTGATGAACCTGGACCTCCTGATGCCAAGTATGTGAATGCACCTATAAATACACTATAATACGTGTACAGTATTTGTGTACAGTATTTGTGTACATTATGCAACATATATGTTTAAAATATCACCTGTTATTGTACTGTATATTTAGTAAGCTTGTATGGTTTCCATTATTTTATTGATATTTAATTTAATTTACTTGTCATGCAATGGCAAGAGACGGAACAAAAAACTCTTTAGAAACCCTTTAACTAACTTTTTCATTCACACAAACATTTTCTACCTCAGAGCAGAGTCTCCAACTCCCAGCCTTCTGTCTGTGAAGAGTGACTTTTCTAAAGACATTCCTCTTAACTTCAGTGATGAATCTGGACCTCCTGATACACAGTATGTCAATCCTCCTGTACAATATATACACTATAACACTGTACAATATATACACTATAATACTACTGTACAATATACACTATAACACTATACAATATACACTATAACACTGTAGTCTTTGCATACGCATGTAAGGTCGTCAGGGCTAGGGCAACTGCTACGGGCCATGATGGAGTTGTTATACAGAATATGATAACAATAGTAGCCTATGACTGGTAGAACATGGGTGCAATTTGGGAGGAATAAAAACTTCAGACCTCCCAAAACAACTGAACACATATTGAATAAATTGACTTTTGTTTCTATGATTCCAGACGTCTGTACCACAGAGCAGAGTCTCCAACTCCCAGCCTTCTGTCTGTGAAGAGTGACTTTTCTAAAGACATTCCTCTTAACTTCAGTGATGAATCTGGACCTCCAGATACACAGTATGTCAATCCTCGTATACAATATATACACTATAACACTATACAATATATACACTATAATACTACTGTACAATATACACTATAACACTATACAATATATACACTATAACACTGTACAATATATACACTATGGTCCTCATTCACACAAACATTTATGTTATTCCAGACGTCTGTACCACAGAGCAGAGTCTCCAACTCCCAGCCTTCTGTCTATGAAGAGTGACTTTTCTAAAGACATTCCTCTTAACTTCAGTGATGAATCTGGACCTCCAGATACACAGTATGTCAATCCTGTACAATATACACTATAACACTATACAATATACACTATAACAATAATAACACACTACAACTAGCCTAGGGATAGAAAAACCGTTTAGCTGACATTATCTGGTTAATTATCAGCCACATATCCAACCCAAAATATAAATGTAATAATTAATCAATCAATCAATCAATGATGGATTTTGGGATCTACATAGGAACCAGGTGGCTCCAATGAGGATGTAAATATGTAATCATGTCCACAGAGAGAGGCGTGGTGAGACTGAGCAGAACCCTGGACTGAAGACACCCAGTCAAACCACACCTGGACTGAAGACACCCAGTCAAACCACACCTGGACTGAAGACCCCCAGTCAAACCACACCTGGACTGAAGACACCCAGTCAAACCACACCTGGACTGAAGACACCCAGTCAAACCACACCTGGACTGAAGACACCCAAAAAGGAAAGGAAAGGTACTATGTTTACCCAGGGTAACTGGACTAAGCTCAAGAACTTGTTTACAGCCAGGCCCAGTCAAACCACACCTAGACTGAAGACACGCGGTAAAACCACACCTGGACTGAAGACACCCAGTCAAACCACACCTGGACTGAAGACACCCAGTCAAACCACACCTGGACTGAAGACACCCAGTCAAACCACACCTGGACTGAAGACACCCAGTCAAACCACACCTGGACAAAGTAAGAATCTGCACTCATTGAAAATGCATAGTATAGAGGCAAGCTTAAACTATATACTTGGCCTCTCGGCTGGGCACATGCAAGAACTGTTTTTGACGCGTATGTAATATATTGTCCAGGCATTGACTGCTGTAGGGTGAGGTTCCCATTTATTATACACATTGTCATTTTGTAATACAGCAGTTTTAGTTATGCAAATACAATGATACGGTAAAAACCGTGTGATCATAGCCTGTTGTGCCCATACCTAACCAAACCATTCAACCTGGCTTGTTGCACCTGTGTTCTCATAAGTCACTCCTGTGTGACACACACCCCCCATGGTGAACCCGCCCATCAAACGGGTTAAAGGCACACACAGGCAGAAATGGCTCCTTCACCCCGGCCCCTAATTGTGAATATGATGAGCAATTATCCAAGGGAGCCATAGTTCAATATTAAGTCATGAATTATTACAGTGCTTCTTGAAGCAGGAAGAGCTTGGATATGGGCCGCTCCACCTGCCCTGTCCTTGTCTTCAACTGTACTGAACGTACAAATCCTTTCCTGTCCGGGAAGGTCCTTGTCACCTTTCCCATGATCCATGATCCACGAGGAGCATTTTGATCCATGACAACAACAATGTCCCCTGTCATGTAACTCCTGTGAGGCTTCATCCACTTTTGTCGTTCCTGCAGTAGCGGCAAGTACTCCCTTGTCCTTGCTAGTTGTGTGACTGTCAGTTCTTGATCTCCAGGATGGAGGGGTTGTGGTCCAGGATATTCAGGATGATCTTGTCCATGTACTGCCGCAGACGGAAATTGATTTCTTCCTGCTCCTTCAGGGCATCCATTAACTGGTCTCTGGAGGCATTGTTTATCTCAGCAGCCAGAGACTGGGCCTTAGTCTGTGTGGCAAAAAGGTTCTTGGCTTCAAGACTCAGGCTGAGGATCCGACCGTTCAACTCGTCCTTCTGTTCCCTCAACTTCTGATTCTCCCGTTTGAGTCTCTTCACCTCGTGCTCCAGTTCCATCTCCCTGGTCCTGTAGGTGATGTCGGACAGGCTGGAGGAGGAGCTGCGACCGTCGGGCTTCTCCGTATCCAGCTTGAACAGCTGGAGGTGCTCCAGCTCCCGACGCAGATCCTCGATCACCTCCTGCATTGCCTCCTTCTCCTTCTGTACCTGCTGCCTGTTTTGTCTCAGTTTGTCCATCATCTTCCTGTAGAGGTCCATCTCATCCTTCAGACGCAGACTTGTGTCCTCCAGCTTGTCCGTCATCCTCTATTTCTCCTCGTCCAGGTTTTCCGTCTGTTGCTTGAGCCGGCACATGTTCATGGACATGTCCCTGTTGTCGTCCTCCACCTGCTGAAGTCGGTTGGTTAGCAGCTCTATCTGTGTGTTCTTGTCCCTCTCCTTCTTGCTGTAAGCCTCTCGGTGACGTCTCAGCTCCTCTCCCATGCTCTGCTCCGAATGGGACTCCTGCTCTTTGAGCAGCTCCTCCAGCTCGACAATAGAGATCCTGTTGGCATATATGGTTGTACTGTTTCTCTGGCAACCATTATTGCCCCTCAAAGGGCCGTTGATGACCCACCCCAATAGGGTCCTCACTGCATAGGGTCCGTCACCAGAGCTATTTATTACTTCCCAGGGTTCCATGAGTTTTGACGCATTCGTCCCGATCAACATTTCAATGTCAGCGTCTAATTCTGGGATTTTGACGGCCTTTAGATCTTCCCATTTGTCGATATCTTTCTGTGTGGGAATATTACTCCTTGAAACGGGGATAGTATGATGAGTGAACATCTCTGGGAGCTCCACAAATTGGTTGCCATCCAACCTGGACACCTCCAGTCCTGTAAAGATTTCACTTTTAACAGCACTATCCTGGCCCATCGTGCGCAGTAGGATGTTGGTTTTTGTACCCTGCAGATTCAATTTTTCCATGAGGTGATTTGTGCAAAAGGTTGCTGTACTTCCAGGATCCAAGAAAGCATACACCTTATCTCAAGCAGCACCTTATCTCCCTTCTTAGATTTTATCTGCACAGGCACAATAGAAAGTGTGCTGTCTTGGTCTCCGGCCCCAGTACAACCATATGCTTGGAGGGAGACAAGTGCGCTACTAACTGGTCTTTCCTGTGTCTCGTCTCTGTGGATATGCAGAATCGTTGGATGTTTTAAATTACACTCGTCACGTCATACGACCTCTACATTGTATATTTCTATGTCCTGCCTTCAGGCATCCAAAGCAAATTCCTTTTACTTTCAGAAATTCTATTTTCTCCCTTTGAGAAATTGCATTCAGTGTTGAACACCGGAATAATGGATGTCTCTCTCCACAGTACAGACAGGATTCTGAAGGTGGCTCCTGTGATGTTATGGACTCAGGGGTTGCAGTATGGTTGGTAGCTGTGATTGTTGTTGCAAAACTGCTTTCATTGATGTAACTCCTGGGTAGCTGTCTGCTTCGGGTTAGTGTCTGTTGTGAGGTGCTTGGTCGTGCATCTGAAATATCTCCAAAAAGGGGATGCGTCAAGACTCTTACTTGGTTCTCCAGAAATGTCACCATGTCGGGAAATGTGGCCCTGTAGCCTCGTTGGTCCTGAATCGCACAAGCCTGAGACCTCCATCTTTCCCGCAGCTTATATGGAAATTTCAGCATGACCTGCCTCATGTTTGATGAGATGTCCATCTCCTCCATATATTGGATCTCCATCATAGCATTGCAGCACCCTCTTAAGAACAATGCGAATTCCTGCAGTGTTTTAATATCCTCAGCTTTAATAGGGGGCCATCCAAAAGCTTTATCCATATAGGCTGTGGCTATTCCATATTCATTGCCAAAGTGCTCTTTCAACAGTGCCTTTGCCCTTTCATAGCCTTCTTGTGGGAGCATATGTAGGCAGCTCCTCACCAGCTCTCTGGGCTGCCCCCTGGTGTACTGCTCCAAGTAATATAGACAGTCTTGGTAACTGCTTGCCTTTGCTTCGACACAATGTTCAAAGGTCCTGATAAATGAAGTACACTGTAATGGATCACCATCAAACACTGCTATGTCTCTTTGTGGTAGAGTGGATGCCATTTGTTGTTGTACCAGCAGTGTAGTTATTTCATTTTGGCGTTTCATGATTCCACAAAGAGTCTCCGGGTCAACTGAGTTTTGTAATGACTGTACTGGTGTTTGGTTTTGTGCAGACAGGGACCTGTTTATGGGTTGTAGCTGTACATGAGGTTCTGAAATTGTATTGACATTCTGAATGATGTTCCTTGGGGTGATTGTTAGCAATGGTCCAATGTTTGGTTGCAGCAGTTGTCTGACAGTGGGACGTTTTGCACTTTGAGGGTCCATAGTATGATAACTAGTGGTGGGCATAGATTAATTTTTTTAATCTAGATTAATCTCACTGCAATTCTGGAGTTAATCTAGATTAATCTAGATTAAAATGGCTCATTTGAACTCTGCCGAAAGCATTGAAAATATGTGTGCGCTACCTAAATAATGACCAGAAGTAAATCCTTGAACGGGCCACGTGGCCCATTAGACCAGGAGCCCTATCATAATTGGTAATGAAAATATAATAATAATATTCAATACGATGTACGTGTGTTATACATTGTTTATTCAGTTAAACATGAATAACCATAAACACGTTACCATACAGGCAATTTGAAACAGTGGGTGCAAGAACAAAGTACCCCCTTTTCTGGGATATGACATTAATTAAACTGTAAACCTAGAGGTGATGAAGAACTGTTTAGAGTCAGTAGCTTTGTGACATGATTTGAGTCCAACCTCTACCTCTCCTTCTTCCACCAGTCACTCAGACACACCAGCTTGTTCACATTAGTGCTGTCAGTTCACCTCTATAATCCAATTCGAATTTCATTGCTTCATTATTTGTAATATTCGGAAATATTCGAATATTTATTTTAGCTCATATTTAGCCTATAATAATACACAGAATAACAACCCATTTTTTAATGCTTGCGCAAGTTGGTTACATTGTATTATTAGGCTACTGCCTACCGTCATTGCGACGCATTATCACGGGCCACGGCCCGGTTAAAAACGAGAATGATACACACCATGAACTGACCATAGACAATATCCCCTTTACAGCTCTCTCTTTAGCCTATTAACCAAATTAAAGTCGCCACAATCGCCAGCCTATACACGTAGGACTGGACAGAAAGAGAGTGCAGAGAGTACAGACAATAATATGCCATACTATTAGGCTGTTGCGCTGCGCTCCTAATGCCTTCTCCACGGCGCGCACCGTGGCACATGAACAATAACAACTCCACGTGGAGTGGACCCACGACGAACCACGTATGAATTAGATAATTTATAAGAAATGGCACGGCGGCCATCCTTGCAGGCAGTGACAGAATGAGAATCCTTAGGCTGTAACCTGTTCATTTTGGGGGGCATCAAACAACAGCCTGTTGATGATGAATGATACTATGAAACTAACAATGAATTAACTAGTAGGCCTACTCACCTAATGACGCCGCCACGGAGGATATACCATGTTTAACGTAATTCCAAAGTGTTTAGCCTACATTGTTTAAGTCATAGACGCATGCGGTTTTTGGCTAAAAGCATGTTGTTGTTATTATTCCACTGCCACCCGCACCGGTACCGGTAGACTCAAGACTGTCATGGTAGCTGGCTACAACCTGAAACAACTTCCTCTTCCTCTTCAAAATAAAAGCTACTTGTAACAATACTTTTATTTCTTAAGTGAACTACAGGATGTAGTAGACGCAGAATGTATAGTGGATAAATCACACAGAAGGCAGGAGAAATAAACTCCGCAGGCAGTCGGGGCTTATTATTTTTAAATCTTGCCAACAGAATGAACTGGGATAATAAATGATAAAAGCTCCATTCGAATGGCAATTTGAAACGTGAAATTCCTAGTTTGCTCGCTTTATGCAGTCAATGCAGACCCAGCTCCCAGACCCAACTTTGAGAATAGATTAATGGCGATAATTTCTTTGACGCGCGATAATATTCTCGCGTTAACGCAGCACGTTAACGCCGATAACGGCCCAGCATTAATGATAACCTTTGACCTTTGGTCGAACATCAGGGGCAGATGGAATAGGTGGTGCTGTTGAGCCTTGGGCGTCCATCTTTGGCACAAACTCTTGTGCTTTTGGGTTAAATGCAAGACCTTGCCCTTTAAACCCTTTGCTCACATAAGAGTTCATTCCATTTGAAGGGGCCTTTCCTCCTACATCACTGCCCTCCAACACAGATACCATTGCATCAGCAGCTGCTATTTGCATATTGAGGTCCAATTGCTCCTTGCTTTTCCTCAATTTTTCCTCTTGTGCCTCTATTTCGTGTCTCTTTTGCAGAGCAGCCACCTTTTCCAATAAAGCTGCCTTTTCTGCCTTAGCCATTAAGCATGCAGATGACACCCCAGAACCTTTGCTAGAGGCCCTTGACCTCTTTGACCCCTTTGACACATGAGACACACTGTCCTCAGGATTAATGTAATCTTGACACTGTACATGTTCACCCCAATCATCATTTGCATTATCATATTCATCATCCTCATTTGAAAAACCATTTTCCTGTAACCATTGTGATGTGTCTTTAATGAACGTGTTACTCTTTGTCATCACTGAATGGAGCCATGCATTTTGTTTACTTTGCTCCCCCTCAGGCATAGGGAACTCAGTGAACAGTGTGTTGTGCTGTTCTTCAGCCTTTTCAAATAGGGTTTTGATCCTTCTCAGATTTTGATTGACAGCAGAGACATTTTCCTTTGAAGCCATGAGAGCAGTGGTTTGTGTCTTTAGTTTGTTTGCCTGTTTAACCTTTCCATTCCTTTCCATTTGAAGCCGTTCCATTGTCATTTGGATTCCTTTCAAAGTTGGCGTTCTCACCCTTTTTTCAATGTCAGAACCCACTTGCATTTCTGCAGACCCGGTTTGTTTGGTACTGCTCATTTTCAACCAAGTGAACCAACAATAAATCAGTGCATAAATTCGTTTTTACCGAAAAATAAAATACACATTCATTTGCAACCAACAATAAGAGCGTATTAAATGCAACCATGAACAATAAGACCCAAACAGTGCATTCGTTTGCAACCAATGATAAGACCTTTAAACAGTGTAGTTTCATTTGCAAACAACAATAAGACGTTACGCAGTGTTTTCATTTGCAACCAAACAATAAGAACCAGTTAGGCATGTGTGTGTGTGTGTGCGGATATTGTGCAAATATGCTGCGTTAGTGCGTTGTGCCGTTGTCAGAGACGCACTCTTGTGCTATCCTGGCGTCTTGGTGTGCGCGTGTATGGCAGAAAGGGGGGGGGGGTGTTTGTTCATCAAACAGCGGCTGTGATCCAAGTCATTTTACGGCGCGATGCCGCTCCAAACAAAAACAAATGTGTGAGTGAATATGCATTAACCAGTGATAGCCTGCAGCATGTTGCATGTGTCGGCGATCAGTGCGCTCCGTTTCTTTCATCTCTGATGAGCGAAGTGTTGAAGTTGTCCAGTCCAGTTCGGGAACGATCCAAAGCTCTTCTTCCATCCAGCGTTGTTGTTGTTGTTCGGCAGTTGTGAGCAGGATCTCCAAATCAGAATCTCCAGATGAGATGAGATGAGCCAGGATCGATTGTCTTCCTTTGTCCACAAGATCGGGTTTTTACTTGTATAGAGGCAAGCTTAAACTATATACTTGGCCTCTCGGCTGGGCACATGCAAGAACTGTTTTTGACGCGTATGTAATATATTGTCCAGGCATTGACTGCTGTAGGGTGAGGTTCCCATTTATTATACACATTGTCATTTTGTAATACAGCAGTTTTAGTTATGCAAATACAAAGATACGGTAAAAACCGTGTGATCATAGCCTGTTGTGCCCATACCTAACCAAACCATTCAACCTGGCTTGTTGCACCTGTGTGACACACACCCCCCATGGTGAACCCGCCCATCAAACGGGTTAAAGGCACACACAGGCAGAAATGGCTCCTTCACATAGTCAGACTAATGTGACCAAAAATGAAAGTTTTTTCATGTCATATGAAAGCAGGGAATCATAGCTTTTATTTCATATTTACATTTATTTCATATTTACATGTCTTCTGTGGCCTCTAACATTACACCTAGCTACATGTTTAAGCATTTATTTCATATTTACATGTCTTCTGTGGTCTCTAACATTACACCTAGCTACATGTTGTTTAAGCATTTATTTCATATTTACATGTCTTCTGTGGACTCTAACATTACACCTAGCTACATGTTTAAGCATTTATTTCATATTTACATGTCTTCTGTGGTCTCTAACATTACACCTAGCTACATGTTTAAGCATTTATTTCATATTTGCATGTCTTCCGTGGTCTCTAACATTACACCTAGCTACATGTTTAAGCATTTATTTCATATTTACATGTATTCTGTGGACTCTAAGGCTCTCATTTATCAACCGAGCGTACGCCAAAATATGGGTGCACGCCGAAATTACTGACATTTTCGGCATTTACCATTTCCGCCAAAGCTTGAAATTGAACTTGACAAAGTTCAAAACTCACGTCTGGTCGGGAGCTGTCATACGCTTTGTCCTCACCTGTCCTCATCTGTCGTAGAACAGCGGAGCAGCATTGTTTGACCAGCTGAGAGGCTGTCACAGGCATCTAAACATATCTTTTCACTAATAATAGCCTACATAGTATATTTTGTAAAGGCATGTCATATGAAATTGGTAGGATATTACCAAGTGTGCAAGCTTATTAAAATCGGGCAATTAAAAACAATGCTTTAAGCCATTTAAATAGTGTTTTGCATGAGCGCATACCGGCAGCCCCCCGACCCCCCCCCCCCCTCCCCTCCTAACTTAATTCCATGACTGGATCGAGAGTCATTTGCATGCGCTGCAGCTTTAGATTTTCTTTTTGCAGATAAGTAAGCCTGGGACCGAGGCTATGCAGCTATAGTCAAGTCTAACTGCAATCTACAGCCATGTCTTTCTCGCGTCACGTCTCGTCCTTTTAATTAAGGATAAAACCGACGCGCTCGAATGCCAATAAATGTGACATATGCCGACAGTGTCGAGGCAGCGCAAAGTGGGGACGCTTCTTCTTTTTGTGTCATATGGAAACTCACGGGTTACCGCCAACTTCACTTTGTGAAGTTAGGCTGCGCAGGGAGGCAATCTAATATACAGTGATTAATGTCATAAACGTGCATGCAGGTCAGTGACAGAGACAGACAGAACAGGAGCGGAGGAAAACAGCATTTGTCACAGGCAAACTCATTCCAATGACGTGAGCAATGTTATTTAATTAATGCTTCACATAATCACAGGTTCAGGTTTTCGTTCATTAATCTTGTTGTATATTAAATGAATAAACATTTTAATAATTGCATATACAACTAACACACAGTGACAGTTGCTTGCAAGTTGCATGTGCGTGCGTGCGTCTGTGTGTGTATAAGAGGGGGGTGAGGCGGTCAGCAAGGCAAGGAAGGCTTGACTTGATGTAACTATGGTTTCTACAGGTCGTACTGCAGTTGTTCATGTCGAAAAAACGAGGGCGAGGCTTGATTTCATAGGGCGTGCCAGATAGATTTCAGCCGTCACATTTATTAACGTCGGAACGAAATTAAGGAAGGATCAGCTGTTTGCGATCACTTTATAAATGCCGTGGCGACGTGGGTGTACTACGAAACCTACACTCGAATCTGTGGCAGATTTTACATTCAATTGATAAATGAGGGCCTATCATTACACCTAGCTACATGTTTAAGCATTTATTTCATATTTACATGTATTCTGTGGATTCTAACATTACACCTAGCTACATGTTTAAGCATTTATTTCATATTTACATGTCTTCTGTGGACACTAACATTACACCTAGCTACATGTTTAAGCATTTATTTCATATTTACATGTCTTCTGTGGACTCTAACATTACACCTAGCTACATGTTTAAGCATTTATTTCATATTTACATGTCTTCTGTGGACTCTAACATTACACCTAGCTACATGTTTAAGCATTTATTTCATATTTACATGTCAATTTCAGCTCTGACACTTATTTCAAACATGCTCTAGTGAAGAGTCTTCCTGTGCTATTAACTAATTTTGGATTAAACAAAAATATTAGTTTTTCTCCTCTGGTGAAAAGCTGGAGGCTGCTCGATGGCAGGCTCTCATTCAAATCTGGTCACAAATGGTCAAATGATCTGTCTGTATCAATTATATCTAAGTGCAAATAATGAAGCTAAACATTATCAACTCAACAACTGGACAAAAACAGCTGATCTTGTGTTGTTACCTTTGGCAAAATGTTTCTTATCAAAAAGCATATTATCTGGGGGTAATTAATTAGCAATGTGTGCTGTAAAAGATGTAAAGTTAATTAACCTGAATGTTTTAAACATAAATGTTCTTCTCATTTCAGATGTCCGTCTGCAGGTTGATTTGAACGATTATAAGGTCAGTTTGGAGGTCAGATCGGACAGTCTTGATGGAGTGAAAAACCACATGACGGAAGAGTCTGGAGACTCCGTCACCAGCACCTACTCAGAGCTCTACATCTCAGCGGGACAGAGTGAAGGGGTTAATAGCCAACATGAGGTGATACAGCTCGAGAGAACTTCCAACATGAAGACCTTCCATGACGATGCAATCAACTGCTGTAAAGTCTTTAAGATCATCCTCCCTGGCAGAAAGGAACCCAGCAAAACAGTTCTGACAAATGGCATCGCTGGCATCGGAAAAACATTCTCTGCGCGCAAGTTTGCTCTGGACTGGGCAAGAGGTTTGGAGAATCAAGATATAGATCTCCTGGTTCCCTTTTCATTCCGGGAGCTGAACTTGGTCAGAGATAAGCAGTACAGTCTTCTGAACCTGATCCATGATTTCCACCCAACGTTAAAGAAGGTCACAGCAGAGCAGCTCGCTGCCTGGAAAGTTTGCTTCATCCTCGATGGCCTCGATGAAAGCAGGTCTCCGTTGCACTTCGACACAAATGAAATCATCTCTGATGTCACAGTGACATCATCGGTGGATGCTCTGTTGACAAACCTCATCAAGAGGAATCTGCTCCCCAAGGCCCTCCACTGGATAACCACCAGACCCGCAGCAGCCAATCGGATCCCTCCTGCATGTGTTGACATGGTGACAGAAGTGCGAGGGTTCACAGACCCCCAGAAGGAGAAGTACTTCAGGAAGAGATTCAGTGAAGAGAAGCTGGCCGACAGAGTCCTCTCACACTTGAAGACATGGAGGAGCCTCCACATCATGTGTTACATCCCACTCTTCTGTTGGATCATTGCTACCGTTCTGCTGGACATGTTGAGGACACACACCACGATAGGACAGCTGCCCAAGACCCTGACTGAGATGTGCTGCCACTTCCTGTTGGTTCAGACAAACACCAAGAAGCAGAAGTATGACGAGACTCATGAGGGGGAAAAAAGAAAAAAGAAAAGAAACAGAAAAAAGAGAGAGAATCAACAGCAGCTCACTAAGACTGGCAGGGATGTTCTTCTGAATCTGGGCATGCTGGCTTTTAAACACCTGAAGAAAAGTAGCATCATGTTCTACCAAGAAGACCTGGAAGAGTGTGGTCTTGATGTGAAAGACGCCGCGCTGTACTCAGGAGTGTGCACACAGATCTTCAAAACAGAGAGTGTGCTGTTCCAGAAAACGGTCTACAGCTTTGTTCATCTGATCTTCCAGGAGTTTCTGGCTGCAGTCTACCTGTTCCACTGTTTCACACAGAAGAACATGGAGGTCCTGAAGCCATTCCTGGGAGATAAATACAACAGTAACAGCTCCCTCTCAGACTTCCTGAAAGCTGCCGTGGAAAAATCCCTGGAGAGTAAAAATGGCCACCTGGACCTCTTAGTCCGCTTCCTTCATGGCCTCTCACTGCAGTCCAACCAGAGTCTGTTAGGAGACCTGCTGGGTCACACAGAGAACAGTCCAGAAGAGATCCAGAAAGCCATCCAGAACCTGAAGAAGATGTTAACTCATCGTGACACCTCTCCTGACAGATGTATCAACATCTTCCACTGTCTGATGGAGATGAACGACCACTCATTACATCAGGAGATCCAACAGTTCCTGAAGTCAGAGAACAGAACAGAGAAACTGTCTGAGACCCAGTGTTCAGCTCTCGCCGTCATGCTGCAGATGTCAGAGGTTCTGGAAGAGTTGGACCTGGACAAATACAACGCATCAAAGGAGGGGCGAAGGAGACTGGTGCCAGCTGTGAGGAACTGCAGAAAGGCTCGGTTAGTAGTTAACACATTGACTTGACTGCCAATCACGTCATGTTACGTCGCATCGAATCCATCGCTTGACTGCCAAGCACGCAGTATTGTGTCCTATGGTCTTTTCAGTGGATTAGTATAGATGGCGCTCTTCATCAACGTACTGTATGAATGATGCTAGGTTGCTAGGCAACAGATAAAACCAGAAATGAACCAGAAGTGAAAGTCTGCCTCCCGTCCGCCTCAATTTAAACAGAAATGTGCTTTGGATAAAAGTGATACATGAATGCACCATTTACAATGACGCAGCATTTTATACAGCCGGTTCCATGTTTTCCCGATCTCAACCCTGTCTGCATGCACAGGACTGCTTCAGTGTCAACCCTGTCTGCATGCGCAGGACTGCTTCAGTGTCAACCCTGTCTGGATGCGCAGGACTGCTTCAGTGTCAACCCTGTCTGGATGCGCAGGACTGCTTCAATGTCAACCCTGTCTGCATGCACAGGACTGCTTCAATGTCAACCCTGTCTGCATGCGCAGGACTGCTTCAGTGTCAACCCTGTCTGCATGCACAGGACTGCTTCAATGTCAACCCTGTCTGCATGCACAGTACTGCTGCAATGTAAATCCTGTCTGCATGCACAGGACTGCTTCAGTGTCAACCCTGTCTGCATGCACAGGACTGCTTCAATGTCAACCCTGTCTGCATGCACAGGACTGCTTCAATGTCAACCCTGTCTGCATGCACAGGACTGCTTCAATGTCAACCCTGTCTGCATGCACAGGACTGCTTCAATGTCAACCCTGTCTGCATGCACAGGACTGCTTCAATGTCAACCCTGTCTGCATGCACAGGACTGCTTCAATGTAAACCCTGTCTGCATGCACAGGACTGCTTCAATGTCAACCCTGTCTGCATGCACAGGACTGCTTCAATGTCAACCCTGTCTGCATGCGCAGTCAGTACTGCTTCAATGTCAACCATGTCTGCATGCACAGGACTGCTTCCGTAAGATTGCATTGGGGAAACATGCTGACTTCAGTGTTGTCCCTGAACGCGTTCAATGAACAATCGTTCACAAACACGTTAATATTTTGGGTGAACGTACTGTATTTCTGTTTGATGAACGTCATTGTGAACACGTTCATTTCTGCCGTGTGTGAACGTCACTTTCTCACGTTCAACTTCGTTCAAGAGTGAGTGTTTCCTTAGAGCCTTCCAGGCGAAAACCCCGCTAAGACACACCCTAAACAGGCCTTAATATCTAACGTTAAACCCACCAATAAGTCCTTATGCGACACAATTTAACTAATCTTTCTCAGCCGTACAATTTAACCGGAGCGTGCAGCTCGCATCTCTGCATGAGGATCCTGTCATGCACGCAGACACAGAACATCCCGACTCCCGACCCAAACACTGGAAACTTATTGTTGTTTGATTAAACATAATGTGCCACGAAAAATAGCTTCCAATAGGTTGCTATTTTTGCGTCGAGGAGGTATTTGTCCATATACATGATCGCCTCGGTCGGCCAACTAAAGACATCTCCCTCCACAGAAGCGCAGTGATGCCCGATTTATTCTTCATCGTACAACGTGTTCCATGCTGAAAATGGCTGATCTACAAGCTCACAACGTGTTGCGTCCGCGACGTGTTGTGAGCTTGTGAGCGTTGTGAGCTTGTAGATTAGCATGTGAATATATGCAGGCTGTGAGAACTGAACTGATAGCCTTCACAATAAAAGCATGCAGCTTTCACAAGTTGGCCCATAATTAGGACAAGGAAAATGATTAAGAATTCTGTGGCATTCCACATGGCAAAAGAGCTATTTTTTCCAAAATGTAAAAAAAATATATATAATAAGGAATTAATTTGGTTAATGGTAATGGAGAAATTGTAAAAGTTGTATCTTTATTAATCCCAAAGTTATTCCCAATAGGAATAAAGTCTGTGGTTCTATGGCTATGGGCTAATCATTTAGAAAAACAAAAAGCAAAGAAAAAAAAAGGAAATAATTAAATTTGTTTTGGAACCATGAACTTTAGTTCAAAATGTTGAATGATGAACTATGAACTGAACTAGTTGATTTTTAATGAACTGTGAACTGAACTAGTTCATAACAAATATGAACTTTCCCAACATATGGCTGACTTCATAAGCAATTTAAACGCTCGTTTCAACCCGTCACTTAGATGTTCTTGGCCGCTAAGAAATAAAACATCTGAGAGCATACTTGACATTTCCTTTATAATATTGGGGAAAATCAAACTAGTCTTAATTTCACACCTTATACTGCTGGTTGAAATCTATGATATCTAAATGTCGATCTCCCTCTGTTATTCTAGTTGTGTTGACTATTCCAGGGGTTCTCAACCCGTGGGTCGCGACCCCTCGCGGGTCCCCAAATTATTTTCCAAAACATAATTTGCAATTCAGTTTGTATTGGGGGTGGGGAAGTGGGGCGGGGTGGGGGTCGCGAGACATGGCCAAAGCATCCCTGGGGGTCCCCAGCCAAAAAGGTTGAGAACCCCTGGTCTATTCCATAATACTGTTTATGTCTGGATAACTAGATAGGAGATGTTTTAGTTAACTTCCATGACGGTGAACTAGGTATCATTTGTTTTGATAATCTCTTATTTAATCTGCATTTACAGACTTGTTGGCTGTGAGCTCAGTAAGACAGGTGTTGAAGCTGTGTCTTCAGCTCTCAGCTCTAATCCTTCCCATTTGAGAGAACTGGACCTCAGTGAAAACGACCTGCAGGACTCAGGACTAGTGGAGCTGCTCTGTGCTTCACTGAAGAGCCCACACTGTAGACTGGAAGTTCTAAAGTGAGATACATTTACCACTTTTATTATGATCACTTCTGTTTTATTATGTACTGTATTATGTGAATATAATATGAATGCTGTGATGAGAATGTATTAATAAGCTTGATGGTGAGACATGGTAGGCGAATAGGGGAAAAAAGTTAACTAATAGCTATCTCAATGAAACTTCTCCAGTTGATTAATTACCCAAGCCTATGTGTCTGAGTAGACGTTAAAATGACCCCAAACATGTTTCAAAGTGTAAAATCTCTTTAAGGCGAAGGTATCGGCTACTTCATCATATAACAGCGTTTCTCACAACGCGTTGAGGAGTTTGTAGATCTGCTATTTTTGTCTTACCCGCTACGCCACAGTTATCAAGCTTCTTAATAATATTATATTAACACTTTAAGGGCTATAGAATAATATAATCAGACCACCAAGGCTGACGGGATTGATCAATTACCTTTGGAGCATAACGCATATACTGTAAGTATTTGCAGCTTTGATTCACGAAACCCGGCGTAAAATAGTCCCATGGTTTGTTGTTGAAGAGAAAAACAAGCCGCCATTACGATGCGAAACGAAAACAGCCTCCACAGCATGTTGTAGTCCAAACAAACCCCTGTTCACTTGCATTGAACTCATTTTCCCAGAAGCCCTAGCAGCCCAGAGCATGGCTAGATTTACAGTTTCGTCATCATAACGCAACGGCCTCGTCACCAGGTCCACGACAAATCCGCTCTTTTATAATTATTAAAAAACGGCGAATTAAACACATTAAACAAATAGCGGGTTTAGCGTATTACGCAGCGAGGACACATGGATTAAATAGCGAAGAACACGGGTTAGGCAGTAGTGTTAATTAATATTAATATTACGAAAGAAAGATACAAACATTGTAATAATAGCCGATCTGCAAGCTCACTGTGAGGCGTTGTGAGCTTGTAGATTTGTAATATTTTCGCATTCATGTAATGCCTACAATTCCGATTGCTTCTAAGGGTAGTTGGGGGAGTGGGGGGGGGGTCCCCAGTTCAAATATGATTATGGTATGTTGGAGGCCAGGGTTTGTTTTAATTGAACTAAAGCATCCAGGTGTGAAGGCACCCTAAGTGGGACAAGAGAGTCCTTTAATAGATGCTGGAAGCTGGTTCTAAATCCAGGAATAATGCATATTTAAATGTGTTATTTATTAATTAATCTATTCATTTATTTATGTATATTTCCATCTGGTGTTTCAGACTGGCTCACTGCGGCCTGTCAGAGAGATGCTGTGAAGCTCTGGCCTCAGCTGTAAGCTCTAATCCCTCCCTAAGAGAGTTGGACCTGAGCCTCAACGTGGTGAATGATTCAGTTCTGGAGAACTGCAAGTGAGTAGACTTGTCTGTGTCCATGTTGGACAGTGCAGTGTTTCCCTTAACAGTGTATCTCTGACACAAAGGGCCCTATCTTGCGTCAGGGGCATTTTCTCCGTAATTTGGGGATTTAGCATTGTGTAAGAGGCGTTCCCCCATTAAATTAGCTTTCTTATGCCACAGTCTAAATCCTTAAAACACCTCCGCTACCCGTTACATTATGCATAGGTGTGGTTTGGGCGTTACGCAACTTAAACCAATCAGTGTGCCAGGTACCATAATCCATTATACCTGGAGTGAACCTTATGGAAGAGCAACGCGTGCTGCCTTGGAATACATTTAAATTAGATACAGAGGGTTGTTGTGTGTGTTCACATTACGGGTGGTTTGAAGAGACGATTTCCGTTGTCCTAAACCTGTGTGCATAAGATAGCAAATATAGGGAAAGCGCATCAACACGCGTACAGACACACCTCCAGCCGCAAACATGTATAGTGGGTTGTGTGGCCGCAAGATAACGTTTACGCATAGTGGAGGCTCCTAAATGAGTAATTCACGTAAAGTGTTTAATGCTTGCGGGTAAGGCATGGGATACGATACAGCCCAAAGTCACAAATCATGAGAAGAACAACAACACAATGCAGTGCCTCAAAGAAACTCTAGGATAGCAGACGTAAACAATGAACATCTGTCTAAACAACAATATATGTGCATCACGAAGGTATAAAAGGACAGTGGAGTGCTATAGGGGTTAAGGTGGAGTCTGAGGAGGTGATGAGATCCAAACTGGGCAGCAGTGAGTATGTCTGGATGAGCTGCAGGGCCAAGATAATGACAGGAGAAACACTGTAGTGTCAGCTAGTGGAGACGTTGTGTTAGACAGTTAGACATTGATGCATTGTTGTTCTACTTCCTACAGAGTGAAACACTGTAGTGTCAGCTAGTGGAGACGTTGTGTTAGACAGTTAGACATTGATGCATTGTTGTTCTACTTCCTACAGAGTGAAACACTGTAGTGTCAGCTAGTGGAGATGTTGTGTTAGACAGTTAGACATTGATGCATTGTTGTTCTACTTCCTACAGAGTGAAACACTGTAGTGTCAGCTAGTGGAGACGTTGTGTTAGACAGTTAGACATTGATGCATTGTTGTTCTACTTCCTACAGAGTGAAACATGGAGGAGAAGATTGGCTTACTAATCCTCAACTGAGTCAACTCATTACAAAACGTGAGTATCTGTGTCTACATTAACATTGTATACACTGTTGTATACTTGGTTGATGTTGTCCTGAAAACTCTTGTGCTCTCTACTCTCTGCTCTTGGCCTGGTCCTTAACACATTCTGACCTGAGATCAGATTCGTGGAAAGGTTTCCACTGGACACACACTGGTCTGATGAACCCATTCTGACCTGAGATCAGATTCTAAAAATGTCAGTCGTTCTTCGATTTTTCAAAAATAGCAGACCTACAAGCTCGTAGCGCGCCACTCGGTGGCGCGCTATGAGCTTGTAGATCTGCTATTTTTCAATAGCTAAAGCATAACATGATGCTAACACCAAAATGGGTGCCCGTTCAGAATGGGTTAACACATCAAGATGAGGTCATGTGGTCTGACAGAAACAATGGGCCTCATTCACTAACCTGGTCGTAAACAACATGTATTTCGTCTATATTGGCATAAGTTCAGTTCTGACGTGCGATGCATGAAAGGTGGTGCAGAGCCGTGATGTGTGCAGATCACAGGTGGATCTCGTTTTGGTTTGAAAGTCACAAGTGATCTCCCGTGTCGATCATTGGCATGGTTCCACGCTCCATTTAACACCATACAAGACAACTGGAAATATAAATCACACGTGTGTGAACTGAGCGGTGCAACTATACATTTACTGTTATAGTTACTGTACTGCACTGTGCTCTGTACTGTATTGTAGTGTACTGTGCTCTATGCTGTACTTTGATTATTTTGGGGAAAAAATACTGTGTGTTAGACGACACGTACACAGAGAGACAGACAGGTACACAGAGAGACAGACAGGTACACAGAGAGACAGACAGGTACACAGAGACAGACTGGTACACAGAGACAGACAGGTACACAGAGAGAGAGACAGACAGGTACACAGAGAGACAGACAGGTACACAGAGAGACAGACAGGTACACAGAGACAGACAGGTACACAGAGAGAGAGACAGACAGGTACACAGAGAGACAGACAGGTACACAGAAAGACAGACAGGTACACAGAGAGACAGACAGGTACACAGAGACAGACAGGTACACAGAGAGAGAGACAGACAGGTACACAGAGAGACAGACAGGTACACAGAGAGACAGACAGGTACACAGAGAGACAGACAGGGACACAGTAACACAGAGAGACATACAGGTACACAGAGAGACAGACAGGTACACAGTAACACAGAGACAGACAGGTACACAGAGAGAGAGACAGGGGTGCAGAGACATTCTGCCCCCTGGTGGAGACTTTAAGACATTCTGCCCCCTGGTGGAGACTTTAAGACATTCTGCCCCCTGGTGGAGACTTTAAGACATTCTGCCCCCTGCTGGAGACTTTAAGACATTCTGCCCCCTGCTGGTTGGACTCTGACAGTGACGATCTTCTTTATTACATTTTAATTGTATTGAGTCTTAATTTAGTCGACTAAGACTAAATAATGTACAAATGACTAAAATAGGACTAAAACTGTTGTCAAAATGAACACTGCAGTGAGTTTGTAGATCAGTCTGTGTGTGTGTGTGTGTGTGTGTGTGTGTGTGTGTGTGTGTGTGTGTGTGTGTGTGTGTGTGTGTGTGTGTGTGTGTGTGTGTGTGTGTGCGTGCGCGTGTATTTAATGTTTACTGTGTTGTTTTCTCATCAGATTTCCAGCGTCTCACACTGGACTCAAACACAGCACACTGTGACCTCTCTCTGTCTGAGGACAACAGGAAGGTCACATGGGGGTCACAGAGGTCAGGGGGTCAGCGTCCTCCTGATCACCCAGACAGGTTTGATGTCTATAAACAGGTTCTGAGTTCACAGAGTGTGACTGGACGCTGTTCCTGGGAGGTAGAGTGCAGTGGATGGGTTCATATAGCAGTGGCTGACGGAACAATCAGCAGGAAAGGACGTGGTGGTGACTGTGAGTTTGGATGGAATGATAAGTCCTGGAGTCTGACCTGTGATGGTGTTTATGATCTCAGTTACTCTGTCTTACACAACGGACAGAGGACTGTCCTCCCTGTCGGACCCTCTGAAGACTCCAACAGAGTATCAGTGTATGTGGACCGTCCCGCTGGGACTCTGTCCTTCTACACAGGGTGCTCTGACTCACTGAGACACCTGTACACCTTCCAGACCAGGTCCACTGGACCTCTCTATGCTGGGTTTGGGTTATGGGACTCCGACGACTCCTCAGTGCTTCTGTGTGAGCAGTAAGTATAATGACACACACACACACACACACACACACACACACACACACACACACACACACATAACACACACACACACACACACACACACAGAATGTCTTAACCCATTTTAGGCGGGAACCCATTTTGGTGTCAGCATCATGTTGTGCTTTAGCTATTGATAAATAGCAGATCTACAAGCTCATATGAGCTTGTAGATCTGCTATTTTTGAAAAATCGAAGAACGACTGACATAGAAACATAGCTTTTTCAGAAAACTGTCATTTTCAAACAGACATTTTTAGAATCTGATCTCAGGTCAGAATGGGTTAAAGTCTCCACAGTGTGATTTCATTTGAACTGGGGACCCCCCCCCCACACACACACACACACACACACACACACACACACACACACACACACACACACACACACAAACAAATCTGTTTAGCATTATGTCACTCAAAGTTAACATTGGGAACTATAATTGATTTTGTGTGTGTGTGTGTGTGTGTGTGTGTGTGTGTGTGTGTGTGTGTGTGTGTGTGTGTGTGTGTGTGTGTGTGTGTGTGTGTCTAGACCCTCTGGACTCCATCATTCCAACATGGACACAGTGAGGACAGAACCCTCTAGACTCCATCATTCCAACATGGACACAGTGAGGACAGAACCCTCTGGACTCCATCATTCCAACATGGACACAGTGAGGACAGAACCCTCTAGACTCCATCATTCCAACATGGACACAGTGAGGACAGAACCCTCTGGACTCCATCATTCCAACATGGACACAGTGAGGACAGAACCCTCTAGACTCCATCATTCCAACATGGACACAGTGAGGACAGAACCCTCTAGACTCCATCATTCCAACATGGACACAGTGAGGACAGAACCCTCTAGACTCCATCATTCCAACATGGACACAGTGAGGACAGAACCCTCTGCTCTGCACAATAATCACAGTGACTGAACATCAGGAAAGACACTGATCGTTTCCTGTCTGCTTTGTTGTGTCTTTCAGATCCATTTTGAACCCAGTGTGCACGCAGAGCAGTCGACCAATCAGTACAGGTGAGTTATCCTAGTCAACCAATCATTACAGGTCAGTTATCCTAGTCAACCAATCAGTACAGGTGAGTTATCATAGTCAACCAATCAGTACAGGTGAGTTATCCTAGTCAACCAATCAGTACAGGTGAGTTATCCTAGTCAACCAATCAGTACAGGTGAGTTATCCTAGTCAACCAATCAGTACAGGTCAGTTATCCTAGTCAACCAATCAGTACAGGTGAGTTATCCTAGTCAACCAATCAGTACAGGTGAGTTATCCTAGTCAACCAATCAGTACAGGTCAGTTATCCTAAACACAGGACAGTCAACCAGTGTTGTTTTTGGCAGCAAATTTCTATTTCAGTTTTAGTCACATTTTAGTCACCTGGAATGTCTTAGTGTTAGTCTAGTTTTACTAGTCGACTAAATGTCATAAGATTTTAGTCGACTAAAGTGTATTTTGAACTTGTGAAATGGGACATTCTGCAATACGAGTACTTTTACTTTTAGTACGTTAAGTACATTTTTATGCCAATACTTTTGTACTTTCACTCGAGTACATTTTGAATACGGGACTTCTACTTGTAACGGAGTACGTCTACATTGCAGTATTTATACTTTCACTAAGTACTTTCATTTCACCACCGGTCACAGGTTCAAGTTCTCCAGGTCGGGGCTGTTCCAGTGCAGCGAGACAGCGTTGGTGTTTGAAACGACAGGCGAAGGAGAGGTCCTCTACAGGACTGTTCAGTGGGAGGAGAGATGGTTCCAGCCAACAGGAAGGACTCCTGCAGGTCCTCTGTTTGACATCCAGTGTCCTCAGAAGTCTGTCTGCCAGCTACACCTGCCACACTGTGACATCACACCTGGTGAGTTATAGCTACACCTGTCACACTGTGACATCACACCTGGTGAGTCAGCTACACCTGCCACACTGTGACATCACACCTGGTGAGTCAGCTACACCTGCCACACTGTGAGTCACTGTTGAGACTTGGATGGTCAGAGCGGCGTGATTACATACAATCACTGCAAAGACGAGAAGTTGTGCGGACGGACGGGCATGGCGCGAACAAAGCTAACAGCCACCTGGTGTCTATATCTATATATAGATTTAAATGTTCCAGTTCATAGCCTACTGCAGGCCTGGTTGACTATAGATTTAAATGTTACAGTTCATAACCTACTGCAGGCCTGGTTGACTATAGAGGATTTAAATGCTCCAGTTCATAGCCTACTGCAGGCCTGGTTGACTATAGAGGATTTAAATGCTCCAGTTCATAGCCTACTGCAGGCCTGGTTGACTATATATTTAAATGTTCCAGTTCATAGCCTACTGCAGGCCTGGTTGACTATATATTTAAATGTTCCAGTTCATAGCCTACTGCAGGCCTGGTTGACTATAGAGGATTTAAATGTTCCAGTTCATAGCCTACTGCAGGCCTGGTTGACTAGATTTAGAAGACATTTTGAAGCTCTTAATTGCTACTAAAATGATATATTGTTCATTTGGAGAAATCCATCACATAACAAGTAAGTCAATGAGTGAGAAGCACAGAGTGGAGTGGGTGGGGCTTAGCGTAGGGTGAAGTGGTTTAGACATTGTGTTCAGATTAGGTTTACATGGAGTGGAATCTATAACGTAATGTTATTTCCCCCACAGGTGATCTGTCCGTGGCCCACATCACAGACAAGGGTCTGGAACTCTTACAACCGCAGAGAGTGACCCAGACTCATGTGGTTGTAAATGTGAACCATCTGTCTCTCTTTGGGATCCTGGGAAGAGTCTGGAGCTACTTTCAACAGAAACGTGCTCAGGTGTTGCTGTTCCGTCAAGAGTCACCGATATGGAGGACGATGAGTGTGTTACTGCTGCCCAGTAATGTGCCTTACAGAGAGGTAAATATATCTGTTAATTAATGTGTCTTACAGAGAGGTAAATATATCTGTTAAGTAATGTGTCTTACAGAGAGGTAAATATATCCGTTAAGTAATGTGTCTTACAGAGAGGTAAAATATATCTGATGAAACTGCCATAAGCAATAATATGTCAACATTGTAATTACTTTTTGTGGTATTCAGACATATTATTAACAGACATATATTAACCTGAGGGCCACATTAAGTGAAGATGGGGGCTGCATGTGGCCCCTCGGGGCCACCAGTTTATATTAACCTGAGGGCCACATTAAGTGAAGATGGGGGCTGCATCGGGGCCACCAGTTGATATTAACCTGAGGGCCACATTAAGTGAAGATGGGGGCTGCATGTGGCCCCTCGGGGCCACCAGTTGATATTAACCTGAGGGCCACATTAAGTGAAGATGGGGGCTGTATGTGGCCCCTCTGGGCCACCAGTTGATATTAACCTGAGGACCACATTAAGTGAAGATGGGGGCTGCATGTGGCCCCTCGGGGCCACCAGTTGATATTAACCTGAGGGCCACATTAAGTGAAGATGGGGGCTGCATGTGGCCCCTTGGGGCCACCAGTTGCTCATGTATGGGATACAGTGAAAGGCAAGCACGTTGATTTATTTATTCATTTATTTATATTTCTAACTCCATTACACCTATTCAACACCACGCCCAGGTAACAATAAATACATACAAATAAATTTGCAACCCATCTAGTCCAGACTCTAGACAAGGACAAGTCCCTTTTAGTCCATAAATGTAAGCAACAATAACAACATTATCAAAACACTTAACACTTCATATTTTATATATTATATCTTCTTCCCAAAAGGACTTCCAAACTAGGAAGGGTATGGCCTGGTCAGCCTGCAATGACATGCATAAGATCTGGTCATCCCAGTTTAGTAAGATGTTAAAATATTTAGGACGACCGTCGAGCCGATTCTACTCTATGGCTCCGAGACATGGACACTTTCAAAGGAACTAGAGAAACGGCTGGATGGCACCTTACACCCGCCTTCTGCGGTCGAAAGATTATGATAATTCTTTAACTTTGTTACACAGTCAAAATGATTTTCCTTGGATCATTACAGAATGAAATAGATATTTTAGAAAGCAAATCTGTTCTGAAACATTGATGTTCTATTCGATAAAGAGTGTTACCTTCACAAAAGGGTCTTTTCTGAGCTTCTGTTGCTGTCGGAGTGAACACTTATTAGCTCGTGGACCCCCATGAGAGAAGATGTGCCAGGGACCCCCATGAGAGAAGATGTGCCAGGGACCCCCGTGAGAGAAGATGTGCTATAGGGACCCCCATGAGAGAAGATGTGCCAGGGACCCCCATGAGAGAAGATGTGCTATAGGGACCCCCATGAGAGAAGATGTGCTATAGGGACCCCCATGAGAGAAGATGTGCTATAGGGACCCCCATGAGAGAAGATGTGCCAGGGACCCCCATGAGAGAAGATGTGCTATAGGGACCCCCATGAGAGAAGATGTGCTATAGGGACCCCCATGAGAGAAGATGTGCCAGGGACCCCCATGAGAGAAGATGTGCCAGGGACCCCCATAAGAGAAGATGTGCCAGGGACCCCCATGAGAGAAGATGTGACAGGGACCCCCATGAGAGAAGATGTGCCAGGGACCCCCATAAGAGAAGATGTGCTATAGGGACCCCCATGAGAGAAGATGTGCCAGGGACCCCCATGAGAGAAGATGTGCCAGGGACCCCCATAAGAGAAGATGTGACAGGGACCCCCATGAGAGAAGATGTGCCAGGGACCCCCATGAGAGAAGATGTGACAGGGACCCCCATGAGAGAAGATGTGCCAGGGACCCCCATGAAAGAAGATGTGCCAGGGACCCCCATGAGAGAAGATGTGTACGGCTCAACCCGTTTAATTTCAAGGACCCCCAGTTTGACATGCATTAGTCTACGGACCCCCATTTAATGGCATTTCTATCTCTGGGACCCCCAATTTGTATTGTAAAACCAATGTTAATTTAACTCTGAGAGTGTACAAATGGAACCAAATGGACCCGTTACGGTGCATTTGGTTCCATTTGTACACTCTGGAACTCCCTCAAGGACCCCTGGGGGTCCCCGGGCCCAACTTTGGGAAACTCTGCCTACCTAAATACCGGCCACTTTGAATGAACCATCTGATCAAACTGTGTTGGTGTCATTATAGGTGAAAGTATGAATGAACCATCTGATCAAACTGTGTTGGTGTCATTATAGGTGAAAGTATGAATGAACCATCTGATCAAACTGTGTTGGTGTCATTATAGGTGAAAGTATGAATGAACCATCTGATCAAACTGTGTTGGTGTCATTATAGGTGAAAGTATGAATGAACCATCTGATCAAACTGTGTTGGTGTCATTATAGGTGAAAGTATGAATGAACCATCTGATCAAACTGTGTTGGTGTCATTATAGGTGAAAGTATGAATGAACCATCTGATCAAACTGTGTTGGTGTCATTATAGGTGAAAGTATGAATGAACCATCTGATCAAACTGTGTTGGTGTCATTATAGGTGAAGGGAGTTCATGAAAACAAGCAACGCATCGAGCCGGTCACCGCCAACTGTGTTCTCATCCCAAACCAACGCTACAGTCTGTCAGTGCTGCAGTGTCCTTCACAGGAAGTACAACCTGAGGTACGTATTAAACCTACAGTCTGTCAGTGTGTCCTTCACAGAAAGTACAACCTGAGGTACGTATTAAACCTACAGTCTGTCAGTGTGTCCTTCACAGAAAGTACAACCTGAGGTACATATTAGACCTACGTTTAGGTCTGTTTATTGTATGGTAAAGCTGCAGTGTGAGTCAAGGAAACTGTTATTTTCACTCCTTCGCCACTACTAACATTATTACTAGTATAACCACTACAAAATACATTTATTCTCTCAGGCTTATGGCATGTAGTTTTTGATTGTTGTTGGTACATTTTGTAAAGCGTCCTTGGGTTCATGAAAAGCGCTATATAAATTCAAGCTATTATTATTATTATTACAACTATACTACCAATACTAATATTATTACTGCTGCTACAATCACTACATAGCAAGCACTACTGTATCACTACTACCATTAGTATACAACTATAATCACTACTGTATCACTAATACCATTAGGATACAACTATAATCACTACTGTATCACTACTACCATTAATATACAACTATAATCACTACTGTATCACTACTACCATTAGTATACAACTATAATCACTACTGTATCACTAAAAAGGTCTCTGTTTTCAGGCTGCACCTTATTTTGAAGACTATGGACCAAATTACCATCCAACGTTCGTGGTGAAAATGGACGTCAATGCAGAAAACTTCTCAATGAAATTACTGAGCCCCGACTCTGGACCGGTCTGGCAGCAAAACATTACCCTGGAAGGTAAAGTTATGGACTTTCATTCAACCTTGGGATGTAGCAAGCCGGTCTCACCCAAATACGGAGAAATGGCACAGATTGGCAATTCAAATACACACACCTAGAAAACCCCCAAATCCGTACATATTACACTGACACTGAAATGCTCCTCATAGGGGACCCTCCCCATAGGGGCCCCTATCTCCACATAGGGGCCCCTCCGTCAGCCGTCTCTATGCTCCTCATATGGGCCCCTATCTCCACATACGGGCCCCTATCTCCACATAGGGGCCCCTCCACATAGGGGCCCCTCCGTCAGCCGTCTCTATGCTCCTCATATGGGCCCCTATCTCCACATATGGGCCCCTATCTCCACATAGGGGCCCCTATCTCCACATATGGGCCCCTATCTCCACATAGGGGCCCCTATCTCCACATAGGGGCCCCTCCTCATAGGGGCCCCTCCGTCAGCCGTCTCTACCCAACCTGAGCCACGAGGTACACCCATAGAGGTATAGAGGGAGGGCAGAATCCATTTGTACCGGCCAACGGGCCGGCCGGTGCGATAGGTCGGCCGGTCGTTTGATATGTCGGCCGGTATATGTATAACCTTGAGACCCCCAAAGACGCCCCCGGGGGGGGCGACACGATTCCAACGAGCCCACCCCCATCCAAAACGGTTGAGAAATGGCCGAATGGCCGACATATCCACGGACCGGCCGACATATCAAACGACCGGCCGACATATCCACGGACCGGCCGACCTATCGCACCGGCCGGGGGTGGGCCGGTACAAATGGATTCTGCCCTTGCTGGAGGTATAGAAGGATACAGCCCCCCCCCCCCCCGAGCCATTCATTTCAATGGAAGTTGCTCAGTGGCGTTTTGAAGCACCCGGAAGACTGCCGGAAGTACCGTTATAACTCAACGGCTCCAATGAGCGGAAGTTAAGCCCGGGATGACGCACCGTTACGCACATGACGTCACCGAACGTCACGTCCACTTCCATGGAACGTGCTGCAGTTCCACTTTTGGCCAGTAGGTCGTAGGCAGCGTCAACGTTGGAGTAGCCTTACTGGGGGGGCGTGGGGACGCCACCGAGCACGCTGAAGCGCGCCAGTTGGGGTGCAGTAATTAGTTTAGACAGTTTTTGGTTTAGACTAGTCATTGGTTAGACCAGTCATTAGTCCTACAACTACAACCTATCTCAAACCCTCACCCTAAACCTAACCTTAACCCTCACCCTAAACCTAACCTCCCACGAGGCAGGGGAGGCATACTTTGGTTAGACATAGCATTGGTTAGACATGGGTTACGGTTAGGTTTAGGTGTGCTGCCTCCCACCTCCTACCGTAACCCATGTCTAACCAATGCTATGTCTAACCAAAGTATGCCTCCCCGCCAGTTGTCGCGTGGAACTTTGTGAAGTTCGGTAGAGCCGACTCAGCCCCGGTCGAGTTGCAACCGAATCGCAAACCCGATCTCACTCTCCCTCACGCGGTGAAATAGCAATCTGTCGCGGTCAAAACAGTAGTAGTGTAATATGTAGGGATTGTGTGGGTTTATGTCGGGACTTGCCAGTCCGTGCTATTTCACCGTGGTGAGATGGGCCTCGGTGGTTCGTTTCTGTTCATAATTTGAACACTTATTTCTTCCTGCACAATCTACAGGAGCGGCTGCTTCCATACCAGCACAATCTGCAGGAGCGGCTGCTTCCATACCAGCACAATCTGCAGGAGCGGCTGCTTCCATACCAGGTGAGTCTCTAGCTTGTAGATCTGTTGTTACTTCCATACCAGGTGAGTCTCTAGCTTGTAGATCTGTTGTTACTTTGGATGTTTTAGCGTGACGCTGTAGTGAGGTCAAGTAGGACGTTAATTCATGAACAAACACGTTTAAATAAGGAGATAAGAGATGAGAGATTTCTGCAGCAACGATCTATAACGATATCTATAACGCGCACACACACTGTGTGTATATATATATATATATATATATATATATATATATATATATATATACTATCAGCACAAACTGTATCACTTTACTGCAATTTTTAGAATAAGAATTGTTAGCTCCTATAGGGCACTTTCCATTTTAAAACAATGTCAAATGAAAACCAACAACTCAACGTTCAATCCTCCTTAACTTCAGCGAAACACTTTGTGGACCAACATCGGCGTTCCCTGGTTGACAAGGTGAGGAATGTGGGTCCCATCCTAGATGTACTCTTTGAGAAGGACATCATAGACAATGAGGGCTACAGCATTGTGGAGTCCAAGCCCACCACTCGGGACAAGATGAGGGCAATCTATGCTCTCCTGACCTCCAGCAGAGGCAGAGACACTTTGTACAAAGCTCTCCAGGAATACGAGCGTTCTCTCCTTGAAGATCTGTAAGTCATTTGCATTTAATTAAACCATTTTGGGGCGGGGGCGGGAACCCCTTGTGGTGTTTCAACCCATTCTGACCTGAGATCAGATTCATACGAGGTTTCCACTGGACACACACTGGTCTGATTAACCCATTCTGACCTGAGATCAGATTCTAAAAATGTCAGTCGTTCTTCGATTTAAAAAAAAATAGCAGACCTACAAGCTCGTAGCGCGCCACTCGGTGGCGCGCTATGAGCTTGTAGATCTGCTATTTTTCAATAGGTAAAAGCATAACATGATGCTAACACCAAAATGGGTGCCCGGTCAGAATGGGTTAAAGCATTATGTTATACTTTAGCTGTTGAAAAATGGCAGATCTACAAGCTATACGAACTTGTAGGTCTTTTTTTTGTTAATCGTGAGAATGTGCCTCGAATCTTTGAATATATATTATTACAGAGTGAACATTTTAACTCAAATCTTTGCTACTGGGGAGGTCCCTGGAACAACATATTATTTTCAGATGGGGGTCGATGGCCAATTACATATAATTGTTGGGGTCCTTGACATGAAATATTGAGCACCACTGATACAGAAACATGAGGTATTTCAGAAAACTGTCAGAATTTAGAAGACATTTTATACATTTCGACGTCGGGCCTAAATGGGTTAAATTGTTTTTATTTTTACAAGAGAATGGAGCTTTCCGGGCCGTGTTATTTGAATCATTATAATTCATCCTCTTGATTCCCAAGAGCCCCACACTTTCATTACAATGTTAATCTACAGATTAATGAGAACCTTTGTGAACCTGTACATATTTATTAATGTACGATCAGCCCTTAAAACAAGGCTCCAGACCTCCCAAAACAAACTGGTCAGGCTACTACTTGGCCTCACTCCCCGAACCCATCTCACCCCTGCCCACTTTGACAGGCTGGAATGGCTTAGGGTTGACGACAGAGTACAACATCTTGCAATAATGGGTCTGGTCCACAAGATTCACTACACCACCAAGATACCCGTATACCTGTCTAAATACTTCACTAGGATACCCATGTACCTGTCTAAATACTTCACTAAGATACCCATGTACCTGTCTAAATACTTCACTAAGATACCCATGTACCTGTCTAAATACTTCACTAAGATACCCATGTACCTGTCTAAATACTTCACTAAGATACCCATGTACCTGTCTAAATACTTCACTAAGATACCCACGTACCTGTCTAAATACTTCACCAAGATACCCATGTACCTGTCTAAATACTTCACCAAGATACCCATGTACCTGTCTAAATACTTCACTAAGATACCCATGAACCCGTCTAAATACTTCACTAAGATACCCATGTACCTGTCTAAATACTTCACTAAGATACCCATGAACCCGTCTAAATACTTCACTAAGATACCCATGTACCTGTCTAAATACTTCCTTAAAGGACAACTTTAGTTTTTTTCAACCAAGGTTCATGTTTTAGGTTGTTATTAGAGAAACTAAAAGATGAGTGTTCTTTTTTTTTTCATTTGCTGCTTTCTTTCGTTTTAAGGATTTTAGCAGTTTTTGACAGGGGGGCGGGGGCATTCGAGCATGGGGCTAAATATGTATTTTTTTACAACATTTTATAGCGATTTCTTTTTTAATTATTACTATTATATACTATAGTCCTAATAAACCCCTGGAAATTTCATCTGGCCACAAAACATCACGAGATCTACTGAATGTGTCAAACTGACATTGAGCCTATGACACACAGTGTAGATAGATAGAATACTTTGATAGATAGAATACTTTATTGGCAGTTTAAGAAAATTACAGAAATTGACATCATTTTTTTTTTAAACGCCAAATGGACTTAGACACAAAAAGCCTTCGCTTGTTTCCATTGTGGTCCTATGACACATGATGACACACAGTGTGGCTTCCCCCCCAGTAAGCTACCTTCAGATTCAGTAGATTCTGTGATATATTTGTGGCCAGATGCAATTTCCAGGGGTTTATTAGGGCTATAGTAAATAATAAAAAAATAAATCTCCATAATATTTTGTAAAAAAATACATATTTAGCACCATGCTCGAATGCCCCCGCCCCCCTGTACAAAACAGCTAAAATCCCTAAAATGAAAGAAAGCAGCAAATGGAAAAAAAATAACACTCATCTTTTAGTTTCTCTAATGACAACCTAAAACATGAACCTTAGTTGAAAAAAACTAAAGTTGTCCTTTAATGTAAATTAACCCACAACACCAGAGGGAGTTCAACAAACCGTCCATGTGCAACCCAGATTCGGCACAAACAAGGGACCAAATTAATATGGTTCCTATGCCACCAAAATGTGGGACGCCCTACCAACAGTCATTAAGACATGTGAATCCCTTGACTCCTTCAAAACTGCCCTCAAAGGGCACCTACGGACGGCTGCAATTTGAAACTGGCCCCGCCCCCGTAAAATGTGAATGTGTGTTTCTGCACAGATATGGTTATTCACAGCAGCGGTGTTGTTCTTCTCCTGTTAGGAAGTAAGTGATGCTGTTGATGGACCAGGAGTGCTGTGCTTCCCTGCTTGGCCACCAGATGTCCCCCTTCGTCGGGGGGGGGGGGGGGGGGGGAGACGCACATTGTGATTGGCCGGAATGAGATGGTGTACAGTATGACGACGAGAGCGCCCCTCGCTTCACACAGGTGTGATTTTTATTGCTCTGTAAAGCTCTTTGAGCTGAACTTGAATGTCATGAAAAGTGCTGTACAAATACATGTATGTAAATGTAATGTAATATAGATCATTATTAAATATCACTGTCAGATGCATTCATGTATGTTTGATTTGTGACATTTCACGCAAACTGTGTAACTCACAATAATAGTTATGCCAATATAGGGTAGAATAAACAGATTTTACAGGACTTGACTTGGACTAGACTAGAAGTTAATGGTGTAACAATATGAACAAATCATATTTACTTATGCATGTGTTGTATCGATCTGTGTTGTTCGATTCATGGGTTAATTAGTCATGTTTGGACTACATACGCCCTACCAACAGTCATTAAGACATGCAAATCCCTTGACTCCTTCAAAACCGCTCTCAAAGGGCACCTACGGACGGCTGCAATTCGAAACTGGCCCCCGTAAAATTTGAACCACCCCCCCCCCACACCCCTTTTCCCCCTCACTGTATATGTTTCTTTTCCCTTTTTTGCCTCCTTTATGATGAAATCCTGTTCTGTTCTTTGACTACATAGAAGTGTCTATTTGTACGTCTCTAAATGTTTTGATGAATTGAACATGGTGGACCCTCTTGTAAACAAGAGTAATGCTTAATCGGGTCGTCCACTCACAGTTAACAGTCTTTGTATTGATTCTGTGCTTGAAATGTTCTGTAATTCTGCAAACTGTAAATAAATATTTCAATCAATACAGAACATTCTCCTTGGGTCCTGTGGTTTTATCCTAAACCTCAGAGAGGTGCCAGGACATGTCGCGCTTCTAATTCTACTAGTAAAGAACGTCTACTTCTTCAACGACACAGTTTAAAGGCATGTTTGCATACATCACGTTATAGCATTATCTCACCACCAGGGGGAGGTATAGAAGGGCTGATTACTAGCCTTGCTCAGGCTGTGTGGAGGTCCCATGTACCTGCTTCCACATGGTATAGGCTACATGGTACTAGTATTTACCTGGTTCCACATGGTATAGGCTACATGGTACTAGTATTTACCTGGTTCCACATGGTATAGGCTACATGGTACTAGTATTTACCTGCTTCCACATGGTATAGGCTACATGGTACTAGTATTTACCTGCTTCCACATGGTATAGGCTACATGGTACTAGTATTTACCTGGTTCCACATGGTATAGGCTACATGGTACTAGTATTTACCTGCTTCCACATGGTATAGGCTACATGGTACTAGTATTTACCTGCTTCCACATGGTATAGGCTACATGGTACTAGTATTTACCTGGTTCCACATGGTATAGGCTGCATGGTACTAGTATTTACCTGGTTCCACATGGTATAGGCTACATGGTACTAGTATTTACCTGGTTCCTCATGGTATAGGCTACATGGTACTAGTATTTACCTGGTTCCACATGGTATAGGCTACATGGTACTAGTATTTACCTGCTTCCTCATGGTATAGGCTACATGGTACTAGTATTTACCTGGTTCCACATGGTATAGGCTACATGGTACTAGTATTTACCTGCTTCCACATGGTATAGGCTACATGGTACTAGTATTTACCTGGTTCCACATGGTATAGGCTACATGGTACTAGTATTTACCTGGTTCCACATGGTATAGGCTACATGGTACTGGTATTTGGGTTCCCAGATACTACGATGATGATAACAACATATTATGATGTCATCATGAGAGCTACAGAGCAGGCTAGTGATGTCATCATGAGAGCTACAGAGCAGGCTAGTGATGTCATCATGAAGCTACAGAGCAGGCTAGTGATGTCATCATGAAGCTACAGAGCAGGCTAGTGCGAGGCAGTGCAGAACAAACAGGATAAATCCAGGGTTTAATGAGGTTCAACTTTCACAGATAATGAACTCAGGTGTATTTAATGAACTCAGGTGTATTTAATGAACTCAGGTGTATTTAATGAACTCAGGTGTTTAATTAACTCAGGTGTATTTAATTAACTCAGGTGTATTTAATTAACTCAGGTGTATTTAATGAACTCAGGTGTATTTAATTAACTCAGGTGTATTTAGGCCAACATGAGGCAGTTTGCAAAGACAACACCAAACGTCCCAAAGGGAGAATAATGTCCAAACAGTGACTACCTTGTCTCCGGTCAGTCCTTGGGGTCCAGCTCCGTCCAGCCCTCAGCTCTCTGTCCGTCCTTGGACTGTTTGTTTGCTCTGCCATGTGCTCTCCCAGCTCTGCTGCTGCATGGCCCTCTGGGAGTTGGAGTGCTCTCCCAGCTCTGCTGCTGCACGGCCCTCTGGGAGTTGGAGTTCTCTCCCGGCTCTGCTGCTGCACGGCCCTCTGGGAGTTGGAGTTCTCTCCCAGCTCTACTGCTGCACGGCCCTCTGGGAGTTGGAGTTCTCTCCCAGCTCTGCTGCTGCATGGCCCTCTGGGAGTTGGAGAATTGTGTGTGTGTGTGAGAGAGAGAGAGAGAGAGAGAGAGAGAGAATGAATGAATGTAACATGTTACATTGGGTAAAATATACGTGTTTAGTGTCAGTGTGAAAAAATGTATACCACCAATGGACCCTCAAACTGTCTGCTAAAACAGCTAACTCCACCACTCATGTAAGTAATTGACAATATGTGACCAGATCTGACCGAGAGACTGCCATCGCGCAAATTCCAGCTTTTCACCAGAGGAGTTTTATTTTATTTTATGAGTTAATAGCACAGGCAGACTCTTCACATACTAGAGCTTGTCTGAAATAAGTGTCAGAGCTGAAATCGACATGCAAATATGAAATGAATGCTTAAACATGTAGCTAGGGACCACAGAAGTGTTTTCTCAACTCGCTGTTTCTCTGCCAGACATTACTCTATAAGCCATATCTCCAAAACTGGAGGGTCAAACTGAACAACCAACGTGTCAATTTGAAGCTATATGATTAAAAGAAATCCGATGGCAGTCCCTCAGTCAAATGTAGTCACATATAAGTCGCCAACTTTGATGAGGCAGAATTGCTTTGTTTTCAAAATATAAGGTTTTCTTCATTTCCTGAAAAATGAAAATCTTTCATTTCCCTGAAAAATGGACATTTTGGAGTTAGGTGGTTTTCTCCCCGACAGCAGAGATATTCAACATCACAGGAAGCAATCGAAGTAAAGCCTGTCTCAGTGCAAGGCCTCACTCACACTATACATGCATACAACATTTGTCTTGTCCGCGTTCAATGGCCGCCCCCGATGCATTTCCAATGGAAGTCACATGGTTTGACAAAACATTTTTGTTTGATGGCTGCGTTGTGCCCCCCCCCCCCCTCTCCCCCGCCTCAAAAAAAAAGCCTTGTCAAACCATGTGACTTCAATTGGAAATGCATTGGGGCGGCCATTAAAGGGACATTTCACCCTTTTTGCAAAATAATATATGTTAATGACGTTTAGAAGCTTTAGATCACTTTCCTTGGGGTCTTTATGTGTGTAATATGTGGTTTTAGCTATTTTAGATTGTAGCAGTGAGCACAGTGTCTCTGATGTCATGGACACTGGTCTCACTACATTCCTGGACTACAATTCCCATAATTCTTTGGTGCACTGCTCCTCCTTGTGGATAGGGGGAGAGCTGTCTTACTGAGACAACATGTAGTCCAGGAAGGAAGTGAGCCCATTGTCCATGACATCAGAGACACCGGGCTCACTGCTGAAATGTAAAATATCTAAAACCACATATTACACACATAAAGACCCCCAGGAAAGTGTACTAAAGCTTCTAAACGTCATTAACATATATTTTTTTTGCAAAAAGGGTGAAGTGTCCCTTTAAACACAGACAAGAAACAAGACAAATGTGTGCATGTTGCAACAGTGTGAGTCGAGGCCTAAAAACATTGTCCTGTTTTTTGTTGTGTATTTGTTGTTACTGGCAGAGCTGTGTCACTCATTTTGCCTCTCGTCTTGGCCAGTTCACACTGTGTAAAAGAGACTTCAGTCTGAATGTGTTTTTTACTGGTTAAACAAAGGTTAAATAAAAATAAAATAAAACCAGATCAGACCAACATGCTCCGTTTTAACCACATTTTCACCACTTTTCAAAAATAGCAGACCTACAAGCTCGTAGGTCTGCTATTTTTCAATAGCAGACCTACCCAAATGGGTTCCCGCCCCCAAAATGGGTTAACATCCATGCAGCGCGTGACATCATCGTACCTGGAAGTTATGCGGGAACGCCCACTGAGTGGCAAAAAACTACTTTCTGGCCTCGACAGCTCATTCATCCACACAGAAAAGTCCTGTCTGATTGCATTAAACAATGTTAAACTCACCAACATTAAAGTCCTGTCTGATTGCATTAAACAATGTTAAACTCACCAACATTAAAGTCCTGTCTGACTGCATTAAACAATGTTAAACTCACCAACATTAAAGTCCTGTCTGACTGCATTAAACAATGTTAAACTCACCAACATTAAAGTCCTGTCTGATTGCATTAAACAATGTTAAACTCACCAACATTAAAGTCCTGTCTGATTACATTAAACAATGTTAAACTCACCAACATTAAAGTCCTGTCTGATTACATTAAACAATGTTAAACTCACCAACATTAAAGTCCTGTCTGATTGCATTAAACAATGTTAAACTCACCAACATTAAAGTCCTGTCTGATTGCATTAAACAATGTTAAACTCACCAACATTAAAGTCCTGTCTGATTGCATTAAACAATGTTAAACTCACCAACATTAAAGTCCTGTCTGATTGCATTAAACAATGTTAAACTCACCAACATTAAAGTCCTGTCTGATTGCATTAAACAATGTTAAACTCACCAACATTAAAGTCCTGTCTGATTGCATTAAACAATGTTAAACTCACCAACATTAAAGTCCTGTCTGACTGCATTAAACAATGTTAAACTCACCAACATTAAAGTCCTGTCTGACTGCATTAAACAATGTTAAACTCACCAACATTAAAGTCCTGTCTGATTTCATTAAACAATGTTAAACTCACCAACATTAAAGTCCTGTCTGATTGCATTAAACAATGTTAAACTCACCGACATTAAAGTCCTGTCTGACTGCATTAAACAATGTTAAACTCACCAACATTAAAGTCCTGTCTGATTGCATTAAACAATGTTAAACTCACCGACATTAAAGTCCTGTCTGATTGCATTAAACAATGTTAAACTCACCAACATTAAAGTCCTGTCTGATTGCATTAAACAATGTTAAACTCACCAACATTAAAGTCCTGTCTGACTGCATTAAACAATGTTAAACTCACCAACATTAAAGTCCTGTCTGATTGCATTAAACAATGTTAAACTCACCAACATTAAAGTCCTGTCTGATTGCATTAAACAATGTTAAACTCACCAACATTAAAGTCCTGTCTGATTGCATTAAACAATGTTAAACTCACCAACATTAAAGTCCTGTCTGATTACATTAAACAATGTTAAACTCACCAACATTAAAGTCCTGTCTGATTGCATTAAACAATGTTAAACTCACCAACATTAAAGTCCTGTCTGACTGCATTAAACAATGTTAAACTCACCAACATTAAAGTCCTGTCTGATTGCATTAAACAATGTTAAACTCACCGACATTAAAGTCCTGTCTGATTGCATTAAACAATGTTAAACTCACTGACATTAAAGTCCTGTCTGATTGCATTAAACAATGTTAAACTCACCAACATTAAAGTCCTGTCTGATTGCATTCAACAATGTTAAACTCACCAACATTAAAGTCCTGTCTGATTACATTAAACAATGTTAAACTCACCAACATTAAAGTCCTGTCTGATTGCATTAAACAATGTTAAACTCACCAACATTAAAGTCCTGTCTGACTGCATTAAACAATGTTAAACTCACCAACATTAAAGTCCTGTCTGACTGCATTAAACAATGTTAAACTCACCAACATTAAAGTCCTGTCTGATTACATTAAACAATGTTAAACTCACCAACATTAAAGTCCTGTCTGATTGCATTAAACTATGTTAAACTCACCAACATTAAAGTCCTGTCTGATTACATTAAACAATGTTAAACTCACCAACATTAAAGTCCTGTCTGATTACATTAAACTATGTTAAACTCACCAACATTAAAGTCCTGTCTGATTGCATTAAACAATGTTAAACTCACCAACATTAAAGTCCTGTCTGACTGCATTAAACAATGTTAAACTCACCAACATTAAAGTCCTGTCTGACTACATTAAACAATGTTAAACTCACCAACATTAAAGTCCTGTCTGATTACATTAAACAATGTTAAACTCACCAACATTAAAGTCCTGTCTGATTACATTAAACAATGTTAAACTCACCAACATTAAAGTCCTGTCTGATTGCATTAAACAATGTTAAACTCACCAACATTAAAGTCCTGTCTGATTGCATTAAACAATGTTAAACTCACCAACATTAAAGTCCTGTCTGATTGCATTAAACAATGTTAAACTCACCAACATTAAAGTCCTGTCTGATTGCATTAAACAATGTTAAACTCACCGACATTAAAGTCCTGTCTGATTGCATTAAACAATGTTAAACTCACCAACATTAAAGTCCTGTCTGATTGCATTAAACAATGTTAAACTCACCAACATTAAAGTCCTGTCTGATTGCATTAAACAATGTTAAACTCACCAACATTAAAGTCCTGTCTGATTGCATTAAACAATGTTAAACTCACCGACATTAAAGTCCTGTCTGACTGCATTAAACAATGTTAAACTCACCAACATTAAAGTCCTGTCTGATTGCATTAAACAATGTTAAACTCACCGACATTAAAGTCCTGTCTGATTGCATTAAACAATGTTAAACTCACCGACATTAAAGTCCTGTCTGATTGCATTAAACAATGTTAAACTCACCAACATTAAAGTCCTGTCTGATTGCATTAAACAATGTTAAACTCACCAACATTAAAGTCCTGTCTGATTGCATTAAACAATGTTAAACTCACCGACATTAAAGTCCTGTCTGATTGCATTAAACAATGTTAAATTCACCGACATTAAAGTCCTGTCTGATTGCATTAAACAATGTTAAACTCACCGACATTAAAGTCCTGTCTGATTGCATTAAACAATGTTAAACTCACCGACATTAAAGTCCTGTCTGATTACATTAAACAATGTTAAACTCACCAACATTAAAGTCCTGTCTGATTGCATTAAACAATGTTAAACTCACCGACATTAAAGTCCTGTCTGATTGCATTAAACAATGTTAAACTCACCAACATTAAAGTCCTGTCTGATTGCATTAAACAATGTTAAACTCACCGACATTAAAGTCCTGTCTGATTGCATTAAACAATGTTAAACTCACCGACATCGCAGCTGTATATACGAAAAGCTTGAATTATCCTCTTTCTATCTGCAAAGTTTTTGTTTCATAAAAAATCCACCATAGAAATGTCATGAGCTGCTTTCTGTCAAGAAATGCCCTGCATTCGATTATTTGTCTAAGTGTCAGAGTTTGGAAGTGCTTGTTTTCAATAACAGAACATTGTTCTGCCTCCTGCATCATGTGACATTTAGAAACAGGTGGTACGGCAGGACGGTGGAGTGATTTACAACGAGCGCTTCCAAACTCCAACACTCCATAATGCTGCTCAATGTTCTGCCACTCAGTCTAGATGAGGGGGGGGGGGGGGGGGGTGTCCTGATGGGAAAACCATGCATGTGCATACTCTCTATTGTCATTATGCTAGGAACAGCTGTTGTTGATGGATGATTGTAGTGCGTCACTAAAGCGGTGTATTTCGATTTTGACTCAAAAGCAGACTCTGGAAAGAAAAATAAATACAGGGAAGACATATTTCAATATTGTAACCACACCTGGGGGTCTATTAGAGTAATGTTAACTCCGTACTAAACACCTGGGGGTCTATTAGAGTAATGTTAACTCCATACTAAACACCTGGGGGTCTATTAGAGTAATGTTAACTCCATACTAAACACCTGGGGGTCTATTAGAGTAATGTTAACTCCATAGACACATACAGAACACCTGGGGGTCTATTAGAGTAATGTTAACTCCATAGACTCCTAGAAAACACCTGGGGGTCTATTAGAGTAATGTTAACTCCATACTAAACACCTGGGGGTCTATTAGAGTAATGTTAACTCCATAGACACATACAGAACACCTGGGGCTCTATTAGAGTAATGTTAACTCCATAGACACATACAGAACACCTGGGGGTCTATTAGAGTACTGTTAACTCCATAGACACATACAGAACACCTGGGGGTCTATTAGAGTAATGTTAACTCCATAGACACATACAGAACACCTGGGGGTCTATTAGAGTAATGTTAACTCCATAGACACATACAGAACACCTGGGGGTCTATTAGAGTACTGTTAACTCCATAGACACATACAGAACACCTGGGGGTCTATTAGAGTAATGTTAACTCCATAGACACATACTGTACATAACACATGGGGGTCTATTAGAGTAATGTTAACTCCATCCATAAACACATAAAAAACAGGAAACAAAAATCACAGTAGCCTACTCCATCATTAAGTTTCATTTTATTCCTTTCACGTCACAAAGAATCTCCTCGCCAAACTTCCGTTCCGTGTGCAACGGCTTGTCTTATTAATTAACATTTCACAAAGCTACTATTTACACTTGGATAATATTATTAACATTTCACACAGCTACTATTTACACTCGGATAATATTTCTTTTCAAACGTTCACTCACAGCAGCTTCTGTACATTTGATGAACGAGGATGGCTTTTTATGCATCTTTCATTTCATTGCTTTGCATTTCTTTCCCATAATTTATGATCTATCGGAGCTCATTAGATATGCAGACATTCATTTAGTAAAATTGGTGTTGCTGAATAAAGAAGAGTTTTTACATAGAATTAAAAAAAAAAAACATTTCTTTGACTTAGCGACAGACAGAGTAAGTGCCTGTTTTATAGTAGATGCATACGTTCCGTACAATCATTTGGCTTTCAAGTGCATCTGCTGATCAGGGACGGATTAACCCCCATGAGGGCCCCTGGGCCAGTCATTCTTTCAGGGCCCCCATAGGGCGTGTGTGCGCGATTCTTTTTTGTCTTTTTCCATGTTTTTCTCATCTTTTCGACCTAAATTTAACAAAATCAACAGCCAATGAAGGGCCCCAGGAGCCCTTTTCAGGGTGTCAACCCCAGTACCACGCGGTCCAATTTAGCTGAAGGGTCCCTGAGAGCCAAGGGCCCCTAGGCCACTGGCCCAATGGCTAATTTGTCCCTGCTGCTGATTTCAGGGGTGCGGACTAAAGCCTCGTCTGAATTACGCACGCGGTACTCGGTTTCAGATGCAGTCGATAAAAGGCAGGGTAAGTGATTTCCTTTGGTTATTAAAATGAGTGTTAAATAGCTCTATATTGTGATGGTGCTCATTGCTCAGTAACGGGAGTGTCCATGTCTCTCCAGCCATTTGTTGAACAGAAAATACATTTTTAGTTTTGAGATACAAAAATCAGGATAGGATCTACGAGTTCGTAGCGCGCCACTCGTAGGTCTACTATTTTTGAAAAATGGAAGAACGACTGACACATAGAAACATAGCTTTTTCAGAAAACTGTCAGGATGTAGAAGAACATTTTTAGAATCTGATCTCAGGTCAGAATGGGTTAAGGAAGACCAGCTGTGATGCTGGTCCAATCGCCCCGGGACACGTACGGTACCGAATGCATATCAGTTTCACCTTCAGTTCAGACGATTCATTAAGACAATATTCAAAACAATACTACAGTACGTCTGCCGGCCCTAGCCCGGCCTGCTAGGTCCTCATTAAGACAATATTCACCTTCAGTTCAGATGATTCATTAAGACAATATTCGAACAATACTGCGTCTGCCGGCCCTCATTAATAACATAACTAATAATATTAATGGAACATCCGTTGCAGAGCCATCTTCTGTGCGACGCAAATGAACAGTACGTTTATGATGTCGTGAACGGTTTCATTTTAAATTAAAATCATTGAAAGTTATTCCACCCAACTCAAGCACTAAGTAAGCTTGGGCATTGTATCATTATTATTATTATATAATAGGGCCGGGACTAATTGCGATTCATTAACTACAGAAAAATGTATGCATTAAAAAAATTAACGCATTTTAATCGCACTATTTTTTTCACCGCGGAACGTTGTCACTGGACAGTTTTCAGACGGACCTGCGCACCAAGTGTCCGTGTCCTCTTCAGACAATAACACCACCAGAAACCGCAGACAGTTCACCAGACTGGGGGAAGCCGCTGAGATCACTTTGCTTGTCCCGTGGATTGGAAATAGGATTTAAAAGGCTATCCGATGGTAGCGTGGATTACAGCACAGTTGTGTGCAATTATTCAATAAAGAATTATTACCCCTATTACTACAAAAACAATGTTTTATTGCTTAAACTTATGTATTCACTATTCATTGATTCACTAGTATACCAAAATCCATTTGAAAAAATTGCTTTCTCACTGTTCTCGGGTCAAATAATGATATGCCATTAAAATGCGATTAATCTAGATTAATTAATCGCAAAGCCTCTGATTAATTAGATTTTTTTTTTATCGAGTCCCAGCTCTATTATATAATTATTATATTGTATACTACAGGCTTCACATCGTGTAATATAGGATCATATTTTGTAGCGTTTTTATATTGATTATTTACAAACTGTACACGTTTGAGGCAAAATACTTCATTTAAAATAGGCTTTTCAACTTTGTAAACAAAGGGAAAGCTAAATTCTAGTAGTATCGTACATGTGTTTCTACTGACGTCAGCCGTTTCAAAATCACTTATTTATTTAGTATGAATATGACTAATACATGTACAGTAGCCACAAAGCAGCGTTGCAGGGTTCAAGCCAACGCAGATTCTAAAGCGGTGGTCACCTCACCACCGGAGAGGTGGTCACCTCACCACCGGAGCGGTGGTCACCTCACCACCGGAGAGGTGGTCACCTCACCACCGGAGCGGTGGCCACCTCACCACCGGAGCGGTGGCCACCTCACCACCGGAGCGGTGGCCACCTCACCACCGGAGCGGTGGCCACCTCACCACCGGAGCGGTGGCCACCTCACCACCGGAGCGGTGGCCACCTCACCACCGGAGCGGTGGCCACCTCACCACCGGAGAGGTGGTCACCTCACCACCGGAGAGGTGGTCAGCTCACCACCGGAGCGGTGGTCACCTCACCACCGGAGCGGTGGTCACCGGTCACCTCACCACTGGAGCGGTGGTCACCTCACCACTGGAGCGGTGGTCACCTCACCACCGGAGCGGTGGTCACCTCACCACTGGAGCGGTGGTCACCTCACCACCGGAGCGGTGGTCACCTCACCACTGGAGCGGTGGTCACCTCACCACCGGAGCGGTGGTCACCTCACCACCGGAGCGGTGGTCACCTCACCACTGGAGCGGTGGTCACCTCACCACCGGAGCGGTGGTCACCTCAGGAGGGAGGCATATTACATATAGTTTTTGGGGTACTGAGCACCACTGATACAGAAAACAAAAGGTTTTTCAGAAAACTGTCAGGATTTAGAAGACACTTTTTAAGAATTGTCCTCAGGTTTAAATGGGTTAACAGGTGGCTGCAGGTGCTAATTTGTCAGAAATAACTCAAAGATACCCGCTGTTAAAAACTAAAAAAAGAAGAAAGATAAAGTGTCTAAAGAGGTGTCTTCATAGGAAACGTTTGTTTTAGACGTTACAGCAAAGTTCAAACTTCACGGCGTTGTGTTTTGCATGCAAGTTTCAGCAAATCGCCTAATTAAAAAAATACTATATTATATTACATATATATTTTTTACATTGATTTGTAGTGGACTATTGATATGCACATCCCAACGTCAATGTGATAGAGTTCAGAAGTTCACATTGTTGTTGTTTTTTTAATTGTTTTGATTAGGGTCTGATTAGGTTTTTAGTCGCTTTGCCCGACTGCAAAATGCTAAATTACACACAGAAACCAACTGTGTGCATGTTACACTTAAGAGTCATTTATTATTCTGTGCGTTTTTGAATCGTTTCATTCAGAAAGAGCATCTTGCAGCTTGTGGTGTGGAGTAGTCTAGTGAAGGTGTTAGTGGCAATTTAAAAAAAAATCAAATTAAAAAGAAAAACTGACCGCATGTAGGAATTAAACTTATTGTTTACATTCAGCACTTTGATAAATGCCCTACATTGGTAATAATTACAAATAAAATAATTCCACTACAACTAAACCCTAGAACTACACTACAACTATTTATAATGTGCAAAGCTTTAGTTTCTACTGTATTTGTGAACGTAATGTCGGCTTATTACATCCCCGAAATCACACCTCACGGCATTATTACATAATGTTGTGCAGATAATTAGCTTTTGCTAAAAAAACAAACTAAACAAAAGACAGATGTGCAGAAGTTTCCAATAGTCCTCTAGAAGGTCATTGGTGAATAAACAGCTGAATTTGTCTTCCAGAATGACATTTCTGTTCGTCAGTCAACGGCGGTGGTGTCTGGTCACGTCTTACAGAGAAGAAGGTTTATTACAAACTCTACGCCTGCAGACTCAACCAGAGGAGTGAAGTATAGACGCATTTCTAAAACGGGTAGTCCCAATACTTGATTTCTGATTGGCTGGTTACCGTCACGTGACCGGTGTACATTCCACCGATAACCCACTCCTTCAATCACTTTATATCATTCGCAGCTGATTCCAGCTGTACTGGGGAAGGGGAGCGCTTGATTGCTTTACAAACATATGCCGTGCGGGCGTCTATCTAAGCACCGCCCGGCTCATATGGCTGTGAATGTGTGGCTCCAGGCAGCCCCGTAAATACATCAAGCGCTATTCTCCCGTCACACAGCCTACTTGCCGAGCACAACAAGGACGTGATGTGGCTCGCTCTGGTGGCGCAAAGCGTAGCTACTTTTTGTGAATTCAATCGTTTTATTAGGTTAATATTGCTATATGTTTGTAACCGTTTTAGAAAAGCATTAAGCCACTGGAGGCCCCAGGCAGCTTACCGGGTATTTTACACTGGCTGGGAGGTAGAAGACCCTCCGCTGCGCGTGGGGTCTGCCTACGCCCCCAGCCAGTGTAAAATACCCGCTAACCTGAGAGCAGACAATAAGCCTACAGGCATCAGGAGAACTGCTTTCAAACCGTAGGTTTTGTTTCCCCCCCCACGAGGCCGGGGCGTAACACTGGGTACTGTACTGTACTGTACTGTACTGTACTGTACTGTACTGTACTGTACTGTACTGTACGTTTTCCGTGTTATGTTTAGTACCCAAGCACAAACTAAACAGCACTGGAAGACAAATGTCAGCCTTATCATTCAGAACCATATGAGGATTTAACGTGTGTGTGTGTGTGTGTGTGTGTGCGTGCGTGTGCGCGTGCGCGCGCGTGTGTGTGTGTGCACCTCATAGTAGTAAAGCTTAGAGTAGTATACACAACAAAATCCTGTTCCATAATATTGTGTCTTAAATTACAGCAACATTTTTTATCAGCTTGCAGATCTGATCAATGATCAGACATTACAGTCTAGTCACATCATCATCACATACTGCCAACATTTGTATGATTGGCTGGCCTCTAAGCCAATGGGAGACTAGCGATATACGGCCATTGGGACACTAAGCCCCCACGGCCAATGGGACACTAAGCCCCCACGGCCAATGGGACAACGTCATTCCGACCAGTTCCTTTACCCTCCATCAGGCGCCCCGGCTGGCCAGGGGGAGGCAGTATAGAGACCAGGATTAATGCATGTTCTTTTTGAGGGTACCTACCCTACCCTAGGGGACACGGGGGGAACATGTGAGGATACCTACCCTAGGGGACACAGGGAGAACATGTGAGGGTATCTACCCTATAGGGGACACGGGGAGAACATGTGAGGGTACCTACCCTAGGGGACACGGGGAGAACATGTGAGGGTACCTACCCTAGGGGACACGGGGAGAACATGTGAGGGTACCTACCCTAGGGGACACGGGGAGAACATGTGAGGGTACCTACCCTATAGGGGACATGGGGAGAACATGTGAGGGTACCTACCCTAGGGGACACGGGGAGAACATGTGAGGGTACCTACCCTAGGGGACACGGGGAGAACATGTGAGGGTACCTACCCTAGGGGACACGGGGAGAACATGTGAGGTATACCTACCCTAGGGGACACGGGGAGAACATGTGAGGGTACCTACCCTAGGGGACACGGGGAGAACATGTGAGGGTACCTACCCTAGGGGACACAGGGAGAACATGTGAGGGTACCTACCCTAGGGGACACGGGGAGAACATGTGAGGGTACCTACCCTATAGGGGACACGGGGAGAACATGTGAGGGTACCTACCCTATAGGGGACACGGGGAGAACATGTGAGGGTACCTACCCTAGGGGACACGGGGAGAACATGTGAGGGTACCTACCCTAGGGGACACGGGGGAGAACATGTGAGGGTACCTACCCTAGGGGACACGGGGAGAACATGTGAGGGTATCTACCCTAGGGGACACGGGGAGAACATGTGAGGGTACCTACCCTAGGGGACACGGGGAGAACATGTGAGGGTACCTACCCTAGGGGACACGGGGAGAACATGTGAGGGTACCTACCCTAGGGGACACGGGGAGAACATGTGAGGGTACCTACCCTAGGGGACACGGGGAGAACATGCAAACTCCACACAGAAAGGCCCTTTAGCCAACCCCGCCTCGAGGTATGGGCGCTTATGACGCGCAGGAGAGAACACCCCCACAGCGTCCCCAGCGGGAATCGAACCCAGGACCTTCTAGCTGTGAGGCGACTGCGCCAACGTGCCAAACTGTCAAAACAGTTTAATCAAAAGTTTTTCGAATACATTGAAAGCCCAAAAACAGGGATGCCAGTTTTTTTTTCTTTTTTTTTACTACTACTCAGGATTCTGCTGTATCATGTGTGTATGTGTGTTTATGTGATATGTGAGTTGTGCCTGCTATACCTGCATGTCAACAAGATGTTTGTGGCCTGTGTGTGTGTGTGTGTGTGTGTGTGTGTGTGTGTGTGTGTGTGTGTGTGTGTGTGTGTGTGTGTGTGTGTGTGTGTGTGTGTGTGTGTGTGTGTGTGTGTGTGTGTGTGTGTGTGTGTGTGTGTGTGTGCGTGCGTCTGTGTGTGTGTGTGCGTGTGTGTGTGTTAAGGTCTCCTCCAGGGTAGTGGAGGGGACAGTGTTTAGTTGTCCCAGTAGGAGTCAGAGCCCTCGAAATGCAGTCGCTCTGCGGTCATCCCCGCTCTGTCCAGTAGGGGGCGGCAGAACCCTCGCAGTCTGCGGGCAGCCTCTCTGTGTCCTCACTGCCCTCCACCGCCAGAGGGACCAGAGAACTGGACTTCCTGTCGGAGAGAGAGACGCACGGACGCACGCACGCGCGCACACACGCGCGCACACACACACACACACGCACGCACGCACAATAAGCGAGAGAGAGAGAGAGAGAGAGAGAGAGAGAGAGAGAGAGAGAGAGAGAGAGAGAGAGAACATAAGGGATGTACTTTATCCCATTTTGACCTGGGAACGGTTATGCAAATGTCTTCTAAATCCTGACTGTTTTCTTGAAAAAAGCTGTTTTTCTATGTCAGTCGTTCTCAAACACTTTCATTTCACTTTTCACGATTCTTCAAAAATAGCAGAACCTACAAGCTCATAGCGCGCCACTCGGTGGCGCGCTATGAGCTTGTAGATCTGCTATTTTTCAATAGCTAAAGCACGACATGATGCTATAACACCAAATGGGGTTCCCGCGCAAAAATGGGTTAAACTAGTATAATGTCGTCCTGCATTTATGAGGGATTTCCCTCTGGCTGGACGATTGTGAAAAATCACACTTGTGTGAAGTGAGCGGCGCTGATATATTAAAGTCTAAACTCATGCTGCTGTTATTGCGTCGACCAGAAGCAGAAACCACTGGTTGCTGGTGGAGTGTACCATATTCCAACGGACTGTCAAAGTTATTTCCACAGAGGCGGCACAGCCTGAGCTTTTTTTTCTTAAGACGGTGTGGCGGGTTCTTCAGCCATTCTCCTCATTTTCTGACTGACTGACTGACAGTCTGACTGACGGACGGACTGACTGACGGGGTGCATACTTAGTTTAGACTAGTCATTAGTTAGACATGGGTTAAGGTTAGGTTTAGGGTGAGGGTTAAGGTTAGGTTTAGGGTGAGGGTTAAGGTTAGGTTTAGGCGTGCTGCCCCGTGGGAGGTTAGGTTTAGGGTGAGGGTTAAGGTTAGGTTTAGGTGTGCTGCCCCGTGGGAGGTTAGGTTTAGGGTGAGGGTTAAGGTTAGGTTTAGGGTGAGGGTTAAGGTTAGGTTTAGGTGTGCTGCCCCGTGGGAGGTTAGGTTTAGGGTGAGGGTTAAGGTTAGGTTTAGGGTAAGGGTTAAGGTTAGGTTTAGGGTGAGGGTTAAGGTTAGGTTTAGGTGTGCTGCCCCGTGGGAGGTTAGGTTTAGGGTGAGGGTTAAGGTTATAGGTTTAGGTGTGCTGCCCCGTGGGAGGTTAGGTTTAGGGTGAGGGTTAAGGTTAGGTTTAGGTGTGCTGCCCCGTGGGAGGTTAGGTTTAGGGTGAGGGTTTGAGATAGGTTGTAGTTGTAGGACTAATGACTAGTCTAAACCAATGACTAGTGTAGCGAACCCGGCTGGATAAAGAGGTTGAAGGCCAACTGATGATGTGAAGTTTCTTTAATAGATCAACGTGAAAACTAAAAACAAGACACAAACATATAATCAATACAGACAGACATAACCAATAATGTGAGGCATTCATATAAACAATGAAGTTTACAAATAACCAATAAAAAGGTTCATAACAAACCATAATACCATATAAATAAACCAATAAAACAAGATCCCCCAACAACATGACACAAACCAATAACCATAAAAATAACATTCACCTTGTTCCCTCTCCAGCTAGGTGCTAACTTGTTCCAGGGTGTCCCAATGTCACTCAACCATGTCATACATGTCACTAAAACCAATGAATCAACAATTAAAATCCGGCAGTTCCATTTCCATTTCATTTGTTTGTTATTTCATTGGTCTGCACTCACTTGATCTGTTTGTTGTGCTGTTCCATTTCATCCTGTGTTGGTGTGGTGAGGTTAGGTTGTTGGTGAGCTTTCCATGCTCATGGTTTGGAGCACATGAGTAACAAACATTTCTCCCTGGGTGATGCATGCTGGGCTTTCCTTATCAGACAGTATGACCCTGGTGAGTGAGCAAGCTTCCTGTTTTCCCACATAGCCTTTCAAAATAAAAGCCTTTCATCCATTTCATTCCTGGGTCCGTTACAACTAGTCTAAACCAAAAACTGTCTAAACTAAGTACTGCACCGCTGACTGACTGACAGCGACCGAGCAAAATAAGACAGCGGGTGAGCGATCGCTAAATGATTAGATAGATGTGCGTGTGTGCCAGCGCGTGTGTGTGTGTGTGTGTGTGTGCGTGCGTGCGTGCGTGTGTGTGTGTTTGCGTGTGTGTGTGTGTGCGTGTGTGTGTGTGTGCGTGCGTACCCGTCTCCGCTCTGAGTGATCAGTCTCCTGCAGGTCTCCATCTGGACGTCCAGGCCTCTCTTCATGGAGCACATCTCCATGTACTCATGGAGGTGGAGCTTCATGTCGCTCTTAGCGGTGGCCAACTCCAGCTGTGAAGACAATACAGTCACCATACATCACCTCCAGCTGTGAGACAATCCCCATACATCAACTCCAGCTGTGAAGACAATCCCCATACATCAACTCCAGCTGTGAAGACATTACAATCACCATACATCACCTCCAGCTGTGAAGACAATCCCCATACATCACCTCCAGCTGTGAAGACAATCCCCATACATCACCTCCAGCTGTGAAGACAATCACCATACATCACCTCCAGCTGTGAAGACAATCCCCATACATCACCTCCAGCTGGAAGACAATCCCCATACATCAACTCCAGCTGTGAAGACAATCACCATACATCAACTCCAGCTGGAAGACAATCCCCATACATCAACTCCAGCTGTGAAGACAATCACCATACATCACCTCCAGCTGGAAGACAATCACCATACATCAACTCCAGCTGGAAGACAATCCCCATACATCAACTCCAGCTGTGAAGACAATCCCCATACATCACCTCCAGCTGTGAAGACAATCCCCATACATCAACTCCAGCTGGAAGACAATCCCCATACATCAACTCCAGCTGTGAAGACAATCCCCCTACATCAACTCCAGCTGTGAAGACAATACAATCCCCATACATCACCTCCAGCTGTGAAGACAATCCCCATACATCAACTCCAGCTGTGAAGACAATCACCATACATCAACTCCAGCTGTGAAGACAATCCCCATACATCAACTCCAGCTGTGAAGACAATCCCCATACATCACCTCCAGCTGTGAAGACAATCCCCATACATCAACTCCAGCTGTGAAGACAATCCCAATACATCAACTCCAGCTGTGAAGACAATCCCCATACATCACCTCCAGCTGTGAAGACAATCCCCATACATCAACTCCAGCTGTGAAGACAATCCCCATACATCAACTCCAGCTGGAAGACAATCCCCATACATCAACTCCAGCTGGAAGACAATCCCCATACATCAACTCCAGCTGTGAAGACAATCACCATACATCAACTCCAGCTGGAAGACAATCCCCATACATCAACTCCAGCTGGAGGACAATCACCATACATCAACTCCAGCTGGAGGACAATCCCCATACATCAACTCCAGCTGGAGGACAATCCCCATACATCAACTCCAGCTGTGAAGACAATCCCCATACATCAACTCCAGCTGTGAAGACAATCCCCATACATCAACTCCAGCTGTGAAGACAATCCCCATACATCAACTCCAGCTGTGAAGACAATCACCATACATCAACTCCAGCTGTGAAGACAATCCCCATACATCAACTCCAGCTGTGAAGACAATCCCCATACATCAACTCCAGCTGTGAAGACATTACAATCCCCATACATCACCTCCATCTGGAAGACAATCCCCATACATCACCTCCAGCTGTGAAGACAATCCCCATACATCAACTCCAGCTGTGAAGACAATCACCATACATCACCTCCAGCTGTGAAGACAATCCCCATACATCACCTCCAGCTGGAAGACAATCCCCATACATCAACTCCAGCTGTGAAGACAATCCCCATACATCAACTCCAGCTGTGAAGACAATCCCCATACATCAACTCCAGCTGTGAAGACATTACAATCACCATACATCACCTCCAGCTGTGAAGACAATCACCATACATCAACTCCAGCTGTGAAGACAATCCCCATACATCAACTCCAGCTGTGAAGACAATCACCATACATCAACTCCAGCTGTGAAGACAATCCCCATACATCAACTCCAGCTGGAAGACAATCCCCATACATCAACTCCAGCTGGAAGACAATCCCCATACATCAACTCCAGCTGTGAAGACATTACAATCCCCATACATCACCTCCAGCTGTGAAGACAATCCCCATACATCAACTCCAGCTGTGAAGACAATCCCCATACATCAACTCCAGCTGTGAAGACAATCCCCATACATCAACTCCAGCTGTGAAGACAATCCCCATACATCAACTCCAGCTGTGAAGACAATCCCCATACATCAACTCCAGCTGTGAAGACAATCCCCATACATCAACTCCAGCTGTGAAGACAATCCCCATACATCAACTCCAGCTGTGAAGACAATCCCCATACATCAACTCCAGCTGTGAAGACAATCCCCATACATCAACTCCAGCTGTGAAGACAATCCCCATACATCAACTCCAGCTGTGAAGACAATCCCCATACATCAACTCCAGCTGTGAAGACATTACAATCCCCATACATCACCTCCATCTGGAAGACAATCCCCATACATCACCTCCAGCTGTGAAGACAATCCCCATACATCAACTCCAGCTGTGAAGACAATCACCATACATCACCTCCAGCTGTGAAGACAATCCCCATACATCACCTCCAGCTGGAAGACAATCCCCATACATCAACTCCAGCTGTGAAGACAATCCCCATACATCAACTCCAGCTGTGAAGACAATCCCCATACATCAACTCCAGCTGTGAAGACAATCCCCATACATCAACTCCAGCTGTGAAGACAATCCCCATACATCAACTCCAGCTGTGAAGACAATCACCATACATCAACTCCAGCTGGAAGACAATCACCATACATCAACTCCAGCTGGAAGACAATCCCCATACATCAACTCCAGCTGTGAAGACAATCACCATACATCAACTCCAGCTGTTATATAGGGAGACATTACCCCCATACATCAGTGAACATTTGAAGCTCAAATCTTTCCCTCTCTGGAACAAAACATGTTGAGATGTAGGGTCGGCTGTCAAACATATCAAATACCGTACTGTGTCAAACCTATAAAATACCGTACTGTGCCGAATATGAGACAACTCTGATCATAAGACGAGCCCCATTTTTCAAAGACTCATTTGTGGAAAAACAACGTTCAATGTCAAATAGTCTCTATAGTCCCCGGTTATAACACAGAGGATTATTGGGTATTTCCATTGAAAAAAGAAACAGTCTAATTAATAGTGGGATGAAAATGTTTGAGCACCACTGACATAGAAACAGAAAAGATCTATCGAGAGAGAGAGAGAGAGAGAGAGAGAGAGAGAGAGAGAGAGAGAGAGAGAGAGAGAGAGACACCCTGGAGTCTACTGTATGTGTCGATGAGGTGACAGTACTTCATTAGACACCCTGGAGTCTACTGTATGTGTCTATGAGGTGACAGTACTTCATTAGACACCCTGGAGTCTACTGTATGTGTCTATGAGGTGACAGTACTTCATTAGACACCCTGGAGTCTACTGTATGTGTCTATGAGGTGACAGTACTTCATTAGACACCCTGGAGTCTACTGTATGTGTCTATGAGGTGACAGTACTTCATTAGACACCATGGAGTCTACTGTATGTGTCTATGAGGTGACAGTACTTCATTAGACACCCTGGAGTCTACTGTATGTGTCTATGAGGTGACAGTTCTTCATTAGACACCCTGGAGTCTACTGTATGTGTCTATGAGGTGACAGTACTTCATTAGACACCCTGGAGTCTACTGTATGTGTCTATGAGGTGACAGTACTTCATTAGACACCCTGGAGTCTACTGTATGTGTCTATGAGGTGACAGTTCTTCATTAGACACCCTGGATTCTACTGTATGTGTCGATGAGGTGACAGTACTTCATTAGACACCCTGGAGTCTACTGTATGTGTCTATGAGGTGACAGTACTTCATTAGACACCCTGGAGTCTACTGTATGTGTCTATGGGGTGACAGTACTTCATTAGACACCCTGGAGTCTACTGTATGTGTCTATGGGGTGACAGTACTTCATTAGACACCCTGGAGTCTACTGTATGTGTCTATGAGGTGACAGTACTTCATTAGACACCCTGGAGTCTACTGTATGTGTCTATGAGGTGACAGTACTTCATTAGACACCCTGGAGTCTACTGTATGTGTCTATGAGGTGACAGTACTTCATTAGACACCCTGGAGTCTACTGTATGTGTCTATGAGGTGACAGTTCTTCATTAGACACCCTGGAGTCTACTGTATGTGTCTATGAGGTGACAGTACTTCATTAGACACCCTGGAGTCTACTGTATGTGTCGATGAGGTGACAGTACTTCATTAGACACCCTGGAGTCTACTGTATGTGTCTATGAGGTGACAGTACTTCATTAGACACCCTGGAGTCTACTGTATGTGTCTATGAGGTGACAGTCGACACCATGGAGTCGTTTGTATGTGCAATGGTGTATTAACTTTGTATTTAGGGTTTCTTCCTGGAGGCTAAACCCTTGACAGTCAAAACGGGCCAATGAAATAAACAGTAATATAGTGACATCACACTATCAGCCCCTCCCCTAACCCCTCCCCCTTTATCATACAACTACAGCTGTGGGTGTGGCTTCAGTTCAGGTGGATCACCACCCATCACCGCCCACCAGGCAAACCAGGCAAACTTAATGAACTGGTGGGCGTGCCCACATAAAAACAACATTTTAACAAAGACTGTACACTTTTTTGTAGAAACATTATACCTCCTTATATAACAATAAGACCCGATGATCATGTTTTAAACACATCCACACAACTTCATACTTCACTGAGATTACTATCCTCCTCTTGGGGATTTCAGGTAATAACAATAAATCCACAATGATTTATTGGTTTTACCTGGGGATAATAACACATATATATATATATATATATATATATACCAGACACACACACACACCCACACACACACACACACACACACCCCTACAATTTACAATTTAGGCATTTAGCAGACGCTCTTAATCCAGAGCGACTTACATTAAGCAAGAACAAAAAAGCATGGGAATACATCACATAAAAACATTTATCATGAAACATGCGTAAGCTAAGAAGGTAACAGTGAAATAATAATGAAACTATACATATAAACTATACATATATACTACTATGCTATACATATGTACTATGGCGTGCTATGACTATATACAATGCAATTATAGTGCTGTCTACATAACATGCTATAAGTCTGGATCAAATGCTATCTAAGGTGCTATTTACACGAGGATGGTGTTCATATAAAACGTCAAAATAAAGTATCGTTTGCTGCTGTCATTTAGACGAGAACCGTGTTCTCTGGAGGTGAAAACGCAACGAAGTGAAACCACCTCCCAGAGTGGAAATCTTTGAAAACGCCGTTTCCTATGGTCTCCATATAAACAGGCAAAACGGTGAATCCGCAAAACTTATGACATCATGGCTCACGTTGGCTCACAGCGCATATGTTTATTACATTGATGCAGAGCAATATCATTATGATATAATGGAGTTCCTGAACAAGCCTCCCTCCTCGCCTACAAAGTGCTGCTCATCAGTGATGTTGAATGTAAAACCATGATGTAAATAAAAAGCCTTGTGATAGACGGCAGCCGCGGCAGCAGCGTTTATGTAGCCTAATGTATTATAAAATATATAACCATCCCGTGGCGCTGCCCAGAGCAGTGTTGCGCAGGCTTGCGTGAAGGAGTTCTTCTTCTTGTACGTGGGTGAACTGTCTATTTGGCAGCCCGTTATCGCCACCTAGCGACAGTATAGCATAATAGCACATTATATCATAACGTGTGCGTAAACGGTAAGAAAAAATGAGAATGCAACGGGACTTTGACGTGTTATATGGAGATGGTCGCCGTCTAAAATAGGCCTAAGTCTACAGAAACGCTATCTAATCTACACACACACGTCACACACACACACACGTCACACACACACACACACACACACACACACACACACACGTCACACACACACACACACACACACACACACACACACACACACACACACACACACACACACACACACACACACACACACACACACACACACACACACACACACAGTGTGTCTCACCTCTATCTGTCCGATGGTGTCCTGGTATTCTCTCTCTCTGGACTTAAACAGACACTCTGTGTCGCTGATCACCTTCTCTATCGACTCCTCCTGCTGTCGGGCGTGTGTGTGTGTGTGTGCGTGTGCACGTGCGTGTGTGTGTGTGCGTGTGTGCGTGCGTGCGTGATGTAGGAGAGAGAGAGACAGAAGTTAATTATGAATTAGAACACGTATTTTTTTACAGTCCTTATAACTCATGAGACAGATACTGTAGCCTACTTTAACCCATTCTGGGCGGGAACCCCTTTTGGTGTTTCAAAGCATTATGTTATGCTTTAGCTGTTGAAAAATAGCAGATCTAAATGCTCATAGCGCGCCACCGAGTGGTGCGCTATGAGCATTTTTCCCACATTTCAAAAAGTTTTTATTTAAAGACATTTTAAGCGCCGTACAAAGACAACTCTTGTCGTGACAAATCATGACGACAAACACAATTTTTGGGGCCGAACAAATAATTAGAATGAAGAGAAAAAACGTAATTAATTTGTAATTATTAGTTTGGTCCAAAATATTGTGTGTGTTGTGGTGATTTGTTGTGGTGATTTGACACGCTTAAAAGGTCTTTAAATTAATACTTTTTGAAATGTCTATGAGAAAAAATGCATTGGGAATTATTTTGTGTGTGTGTGTGTGTGTGTGTGCGTACCTCTCCCTGTGTGTCCATGCTGTTCAGTGTGTGTGTGTGTGTGTGTGTGTGTGTGTGTGTGTGTGTGTGCGTACCTCCATGCTGTTCAGTGTGTGTGTGTGTGTGTGTGTGTGTGTGTGTGTGTGCGCGTACCTCCCTGCTGTTCAGTGTGTGTGTGTGTGTGTGTGTGTGTGTGTGTGTGTGTGTGTGCGTACCTCCATGCTGTTCAGTGTGTGTGTGTACCTCCATGCTGTTCAGTGTGTGTGTGTACCTCCATGCTGTTCAGTGTGTGTGTGTGTGTGTGTGTGTGTGTGTGTGTGTGTGTGTGTGTGTGTGTGTGCGTACCTCCATGCTGTTCAGTGTGTGTGTGTACCTCCATGCTGTTCAGTGTGTGTGTGTGTGTGTGTGTGTGTGTGTGTGTGTGTGTGTGTGTGTGTGTGTGTGTGTGTGCGTACCTCCATGCTGTTCAGTGTGTAACCAGGGAAATCCTCCCACAGCAGTAACGTCTCCTCTGTCTCCTCCCACGACAGACTGTCACAGTCATCCTCAAACTCACACTCACGACTACACACACACACACACACACACACACACACACACACACACACACACACACACACACACACACACACACACACACACACACACACACACACACACACACACACACACACACACACACAGAGAGAGAGAAGTGGAGGAATTTTAACATTATAATGAACAAAGAGGGTTTGACTGCTGGAGGGAACATTGTAGAAACAATGCTATCAAAAGACAACGAGTTATTGTGCAATGAAAGGAATGAACAGGCTTTTTGGAAATCCTTTCCATAACCGTTTCCGCGCCATTGCCGAAGCCCTTCGGCAATTGAAGCCTAGTTTTGATACTAACGCTTGCCGCCATTGCCGAAAGCCCTTCGGCAATTGAAGCCTAGTTTTGATACTAACGCTTGCCGCCATTGCCGAAAGCCCTTCGGCAATTGCTTTTTATAGTGCATTCGATCAAGCGACCCATAATGCTACTCACGTTGTTAGCCGGTTAGCTAGCTGTGTTGTTAGCACAGCACTGGATCCTTCATCTTAGATCGTCGTCGCCATAATAATCCATTCTATCCGTTTCTTTCGATGGCATTTTGGTCAAAACAGCGTTTCTTTGACGGCACAGAGCCGACGCTGTGGAGCTCCCAGAGCTCCGGTCTGGATTCAGATTTGTCAATAAGGAAGGCACCGCTCTGTGTAGAGTTTCCAAATGTAGGTCTACTGTGAACTGACCGGAAATGGCGGCGTTTCAAAATAAGAGCTCAAATTAAAAAAATGCTGGTGTGAATTAGGTCCTAATTTTTCAATAAATGATAGCAGTAAATGGGTTAACACAATCAGCGCCGTGTAATAAATGATAGCAGTAAATGTGTTAACACATTGAGCGCCAGGATTCCTTCAAAATAGGAGCTCTGGGGTGCAAGAAAGACATGGCCGCTTTTACACTGAAACCAACCCAACCCCCCCCCGCCCTCCCCTCCCCCCCCCCCCCCCCCCCCCCCGGAAACAATACGGGAAAAACACTGAGAAATAGTTTGCTTTACTTTGCTAGCTTACATTGATATCGTTTTAATTTATACAATATATGATCAAAAAACTTTGAACGAGACCGTTCCGTTTTCCATTTTCCGTTGTTTTCCATTTTCCATTTTCCATTTTCCACGGAAAATGGAAAATGGAAAATTATATGGAAAACGGAAAACAGGAAAGCGAAAAGAAAAAAAAAACGGAAAACGGAAAATGGAAAATGGAAAACGGAAAAAAACGGAAAATGGAAAAAAATGGAAAACGGAAAAAACGCAAAAAAATTTAATTAAATAAAACAATAAAATAAAAATCCTACAGCTGGTTTAGCATCCTCTGCATCTCCTCGTTGATCTGATTGGCCGACGTGCCGCACGAGTCATCGTCCCTGTTGGCTCCTCCCCCCTCGCTCTCATTGGACACGCTGCTCCGGTCGTCTCCGTCGACTCCGCCCCTCACCGCCGGCGGCGGGCCAATGAGCTTCCTGGGTGGGCGGGGCAGGGTGGAGGGAGGCGTGGCCACCTGCTGAATCACACACACACACACACACACACACACACACACACACACACACACACCATCATGTCACACATGAGCATAGAGTATTAACCCATTTAGGCCTGATGTCGATTCTGCCAAAAGTCTTCTAAATCCTGACAGTTTTCTTGACAAATCTATGTTTACATGTCAGTCGTTCTCAAACATTTTCATGTCAAGGACCCCCAGAATTATATGCATTTGGCTGCCGGCCCGCATCTGAAAATATGTACAGTTCCAGGGGACCCCCCCCCCTCTCCCAGAAGCAAAGATTTGAGTTAAAAATGTTCGCTCTGAAAGAATATATATATTCAAAGATTTGTGCCACATTTTCACGACTTTTCAAAAAATAGCAGACCTACAAGCTCGTAGCGCGCCACTCGGTGGCGCGCTACGAGCTTGTAGATCTGCTATTTTTCAATAGCTAAATTATAACAATGTTTAAAACACCGATTGAGCATTTTTTTTGGGCACCACATTTTGGTGCCCAAAAAATGCGGAAGTGCAACCGAGCGCTCAATGTTATAAAGCACGGGGGTTTTCCTTTCCTCGTCATGAACCCACGGGTCCGCCTGCAGTCCCTCCTCTCACCACTAGGGCCCTGCAGTCCCTCCTCTCACCACTAGGGCCCTGCAGTCCCTCCTCTCACCACTAGGGCCCTGCAGTCCCTCCTCTTACCACTAGGGCCCTGCAGTCCTTCCTCTTACCACTAGGGCCCTGCAGTCCCTCCTCTCACCACTAGGGCCCTGCAGTCCCTCCTCTTACCACTAGGGCCCTGCAGTCCCTCCTCTTACCACTAGGGCCCTGCAGTCCCTCCTCTTACCACTAGGGCCCTGCAGTCCCTCCTCTTACCACTAGGGCCCTGCAGTCCCTCCTCTCACCACTAGGGCCCTGCAGTCCCTCCTCTCACCACTAGGGCCCTGCAGTCCCTCCTCTCACCACTAGGGCCCTGCAGTCCCTCCTCTTACCACTAGGGCCCTGCAGTCCCTCCTCTCACCACTAGGGCCCTGCAGTCCCTCCTCTTACCACTAGGGCCCTGCAGTCCCTCCTCTTACCACTAGGGCCCTGCAGTCCCTCCTCTCACCACTAGGGCCCTGCAGTCCCTCCTCTCACCACTAGGGCCCTGCAGTCCCTCCTCTTACCACTAGGGCCCTGCAGTCCCTCCTCTCACCACTAGGGCCCTGCAGTCCCTCCTCTTACCACTAGGGCCCTGCAGTCCCTCCTCTCACCACTAGGGCCCTGCAGTCCCTCCTCTCACCACTAGGGCCCTGCAGTCCCTCCTCTTACCACTAGGGCCCGCAAGTGCTTCAACGTTTGAGTGCCTCACTCATGGCCCCCCTTGGGCTTTGCGGTGGTGGCGAGCGAGCGCGCGGCAGCGTATAATACCTGGAAGATGTGGATCATGTCCTGTAATACCTGAAGATGTGGATCATGTCCTTTAATACCTGAAGATGTGGATCATGTCCTGTAATACCTGAAGATGTGGATCATGTCCTGTAATACCTGAAGATGTGGATCATGTCCTTTAATACCTGAAGATGTGGATCATGTCCTGTAATACCTGAAGATGTGGATCATGTCCTGTAATACCTGAAGATGTGGATCATGTCCTGTAATACCTGAAGATGTGGATCATGTCCTTTAATACCTGAAGATGTGGATCATGTCCTTTAATACCTGAAGATGTGGATCATGTCCTTTAATACCTGAAGATGTGGATCATGTCCTGTAATACCTGGAAGATGTGGATCATGTCCTGTAATACCTGAAGATGTGGATCATGTCCTTTAATACCTGAAGATGTGGATCATGTCCTGTAATACCTGGAAGATGTGGATCATGTCCTGTAATACCTGAAGATGTGGATCATGTCCTGTAATACCTGAAGATGTGGATCATGTCCTTTAATACCTGAAGATGTGGATCATGTCCTGTAATACCTGAAGATGTGGATCATGTCCTGTAATACCTGAAGATGTGGATCATGTCCTGTAATACCTGAAGATGTGGATCATGTCCTGTAATACCTGAAGATGTGGATCATGTCCTGTAATACCTGAAGATGTGGATCATGTCCTGTAATACCTGGAAGATGTGGATCATGTCCTGTAATACCTGGAAGATGTGGATCATGTCCTGGCAGTTCCTCTGCTGGGCCACGTCACAGAGCCGCGCCGTGATGTCGATGCGACGGCAGATGTCCATGTCCACCTTCATGGCCTTCTCCTGGATCCGACTGTCCAGGTCCGACAGGTTCTGGAGGAGGGGACACACACCGGAGACATGTCGTTAACCCATAGTCTATCCTACTGTCCAGGTCCGACAGGTTCTGGAGGAGGGACACAGAGACATGTTGTTAACCCATAGTCTATCCTACTGTCCAGGTCCGACAGGTTCTGGAGGAGGGACACACACCGGAGACATGTTGTTAACCCGTATTCTGACCCGAGATCAGATTCATACGAGGTTTCCACTGGACACACACACTGGTCTGATTAACCCATTCTGACCTGAGATCAGATTTAAAAAAAATGTCAGCCGTTCTTCGATTTTTGAAAAATAGCAGACCTACAAGCTCATGGCGCGCCACTCGGTGGCGCGCTATGAGCTTGTAGATCTGCTATTTTTTCAATAGCTAAAGCATAACATGATGCCGACACCAAAATGGGTTCACGTTCAGAATGGGTTAAGCAATATTACACCAGAGGGTGTTAAGGGGTTAAAGTGATTATTGCCACGACAGGGATGCGGTCAGGAACGAGACGAAGTCGAGTTCCGCAAGCATTACTGAAGTGGCAATAATCACGTTAAACAACACCCTCAAGTGTAATATTGCAATTCTACAACAGTCACCCTTAAAACTAAGAAAATCGCTGAAATAATATATGTTTTTAATGACAGATGTAGTCACTACGACCACAAATGTCCAAAGAAACTAGCTAGCCTAGCCACCGAGTTTGCTAGCTCTCTGGGAAAACAGAGCGGCTGAATTATTTGTTTTGATTAGGTGGTGAACGGTGCTGGTTTGATCCACGGCTAGAAGGCTGTTTCAACCAATCAGATTGCTTCCTCTTAACGACCTGTTGTAGAAATGTTGTTAACCCATTCTGACCCGAGATCAGATTCTAAAAAATGTCTTCTTGTAGAAAAAAAAGAGTCATCCTAGTGAGCAAACAACAACCACCCTCCGCCTGGCCTGTTCCATGTGGACCCACCCACCTCACCTGCTCTCAATCAGCAACCTCACCTGCTCTCACTCACACCTCAATCAGTGGCCAGCTATATATACTGCCTGATGGTGTCCATAATATAGCGTCTGCCAAAATCTCCCGGAGGGGGCGTTAACATATGTGTCACGTGGCAGCGGCCACGTGTTTACAGTCAGCGACCATCCGTGTGCGTTCTAATCTTTAAACACCAGAGGGAGTTCAACGAGCTCGTTCCTGGCGACAACACAGTGAGCCAACACCAGGATGGAAAGAAAAAACGTCGGCCTCGACATACCTTACAAGGACGAGCATTAAATGTAGTCGCATTAGTGGTGGTAGAAGATGGAATCCTCTGTTCAGTCAGTGTGTTCATATAGGGGTCGAGATCGTCAATATCCTTGATTTTGTTGAGGTAACGCTCCTTTTCCTCAAAGTTAAGCTTGTCCTTGTAAATAAGGTATGTCGAGGCCGACGTTTTGTCTTTCCATCCTGGTGTTGGCTCACTGTGTTGTCGCCAGGAACGAGCTCGTTGAACTCCCTCTGGTGTTTAAAGATTAGAACGCACACGGATGGTCGCTGACTGTAAACAAAGCAAAAAAGCCAGCCATCATGGCGGCCGCTACCAAGTGACACATTATGTTAACGCCCCCTCCGGGAGATTTTGGTGCTCTCAATAGCTCCCCTTTTCAGAACGACGAGTGGCCCAGGAAATAAATCCCAATGCTTTTTTCTCCATAGGCTTCACTTAAAGTATTTATTTAAAGACGGTTACGCCGCGGACAAAGCCAACTCGGATCGTGACAAATCATGACAATGAACACAATGTTTTGGGGCCGATCAAATAATTCATAAGAAGTAAAAACAAAAACAAATAGTGTCGTCTCCTGCCTTTATGTTCTTCTTTCTAATGATTATGATCGGCCCATATTTGCGACACCGAAATATTTTCCGGTCCACACCCACCCGGATAGGGACGCCGTCATAGGCCCATGTGCTTAAGGGAGGTGACCAATGAGAGCACACTTTCTATGCGAGGCCCATGAGAACCGTGTCCATGTGTCCATGAATGGACACGCAGTACACCGATGCTCCTCCAGGGGGTCTCTGCGTACTCACGTTGCTCATGGATGGACACGCAGTACACCGATGCGCCTCCAGGGGTCTCTGTACTCACGTTGCTCATGAGTCCCTTGAAGAGCACAAGCTCCGCCTTCAGCTGTTTGACTCTCAGAGCCAGCTCGTCCTGACACACCTCGCTCTCCTGGAGGTCCTGTGCACGTACACACGCACACACACACACACACACACACACACACACACACACACAGACGCACGCACGCACGCACACATGCACGCACACACGCACACAAAACCACGAAGACAACATGAATGATTCATAGATGAATAGGTGTTAAATATTACAGTGCGTCTGTAGCAGTGATGCATTAGTGGGGTTATTTCAGACCCCCTGTGGGCTCTGCCTGGCCCCATTTAGGCCCCAAAAGAGAAAAACTTCACTCTGAAGATTTTTCAAAAATAGCAGATCTACAAGCTCATAGCGCGCCACTCGGTGGCACGCTATGAGCTTGTAGGTCGGTCCCTGCATAAGCTTTTTTTTTCAGTCCCTGCATAAGCCAATGGGCAATGATAGGCTAGCCCATGTCAACGTCATTGATTTCAGATCGATTGGTGGATAGTTTTGAGGATAGATGACGACAGACATGGTTTTAATTTAGTGACAGAGTTAACAAATGTTTTTCTTTTTAAATCATCTCCATCAGTCCCTGTTTAACCCATTTAGACAGGAGGACCATTCTACAAAAGTCTTCTAAATCCTGACAGTTTTCTGACAAAACCTCATGTTTCCCCAGAAGCAAAGATTTGAGTTAAAAACGTTCGCTCTGAAAGAAAATACATTCAAAGCTTTGCACTACATTTTCACGATTTTTTTCAAAAATAGCAGACCTACAAGCTCGTAGCGCGGCACTCGGTGCCGCGCTATGAGCTTGTAGATCTGATATTTTCCAATAGCTAAAGCATGACATAATGCTTTAAAACAACAAAAGGGGTGTTCCCGCGCAGAATGGGTTACGGAAAATGGGCGTGGTCAGTCACTTGCATAATTAATTATGCAGATGCTCAATGACAGATCTATAGTTCAACACAAGGAGGAGATGGATGGACTGCGGAGAGTCGTGAGCTTGTAAATCATCTATTTTTGGCGAGTGAAACCGCCGTATATGACAGGGTATAAATTATGCATTACTGACATCGATGTCGTTACCAGAGCAACCAATGGTTAGCGACATTGTATATTAGCGATATTGTATACGTCTGAATAATACACACGTACAATATCTGACCAGTGTGTGGACGTCATTCATAAAAGACCAGATTTGACTGAGAGCCTGCCATCGCGCAAATTCCAGCTTTTCACCCAGAATGAGTTAATAGCACAGGCAGACTCTTCACACACTAGAGCATGTCTGAAATAAGTGTCAAGAGCTGTAATCGTAATGTAAATATGAAATAAATGCTTAAACATGTAGCTAGGTGTAATGTTAGAGACCACAGAAGACATGTAAATATGAAATGAATGCTTAAACATGTAGCTATAGGTGTAATGTTAGAGACCACAGAAGACATGTAAATATGAAATAAATGCTTAAACATGTAGCTAGGTGTAATGTTAGAGACCACAGAAGACATGTAAATATGAAATAAATGCTTAAACATGTAGCTATAGGTGTAATGTTAGAGTCCACAGAAGACATGTAAATATGAAATAAATGCTTAAACATGTAGCTATAGGTGTAATGTTAGAGTCCACAGAAGACATGTAAATATGAAATAAATGCTTAAACATGTAGCTAGGTGTAATGTTAGAGTCCACAGAAGACATGTAAATATGAAATAAATGCTTAAACATGTAGCTATAGGTGTAATGTTAGAGACCACCGAAGACATGTAAATATGAAATAAATGCTTAAACATGTAGCTAGGTGTAATGTTAGAGTCCACAGAAGACATGTAAATATGAAATAAATGCTTATACATGTAGCTATAGGTGTAATGTTAGAGACCACAGAAGACATGTAAATATGAAATAAATGCTTAAACATGTAGCTAGGTGTAATGTTAGAGACCACAGAAGACATGTAAATATGAAATAAATGCTTAAACATGTAGCTAGGTGTAATGTTAGAGACCACAGAAGACATGTAAATATGAAATAAATGCTTAAACATGTAGCTATAGGTGTAATGTTAGAGACCACAGAAGACATGTAAATATGAAATAAATGCTTAAACATGTAGCTATAGGTGTAATGTTAGAGACCACAGAAGACATGTAAATATGAAATAAATGCTTAAACATGTAGCTATAGGTGTAATGTTAGAGTCCACAGAAGACATGTAAATATGAAATGAATGCTTAAACATGTAGCTAGGTGTAATGTTAGAGACCACAGAAGACATGTAAATATGAAATAAATGCTTAAACATGTAGCTATAGGTGTAATGTTAGAGACCACAGAAGACATGTAAATATGAAATAAATGCTTAAACATGTAGCTATAGGTGTAATGTTAGAGACCACAGAAGACATGTAATATGAAATAAATGCTTAAACATGTAGCTATAGGTGTAATGTTAGAGTCCACAGAAGACATGTAAATATGAAATAAATGCTTAAACATGTAGCTATAGGTGTAATGTTAGAGTCCACAGAAGACATGTAAATATGAAATAAATGCTTAAACATGTAGCTAGGTGTAATGTTAGGCCCCTTTTCCACTAGCAAGGTGGAACCAGAACTTTCCAGAACCTGAACCTATTTTTTTAGTTCTGGGTTTGTTTCCACAGCGCACAGAGCGGTACGGCACGGTTTCAGACCAGGTTCTCGGAACCTTTTTCCGGCCCTGCTTTTGAGGTAGTACTAACACTGAGTTCTGGGAACCTATGGGCGGGGCCAGCAGCGCTGCTGCTCTCGATTGGTCGAGCTGAGGTGACAGCACTCTGAGCACTGAGGAGACCAGAGAAGCGCACACAACACAACAGCGCACATTTTAAACTCCTAAGTGCGACACAGCGACAGCGGACACAGAAAAATAACCTGGAAAAGCACACAGAAACACTATGGCCACGAGAGAGGGAGAGACAGAGCTTGTGTGTGCGTGAGGGAGAGAGAGAGAGCCATAAAGCTGTCGCGACGAGTTGTTTGCTTGCAGTTGTTGTTCTACACTACAGCTAATGTATGTGTTTGCGTGCGTGTGCGTGTATGTGTTTGCGTGCGTGTGCGTGTATGTGTGTGTGTGTGTGTATGTGTTTGCGTGCGTGTGTTTGCGTGCGTGTGCTCGCGTGCGCGCGAGAGCGCCATATGATCTATTCTAAATTGCCAGAACAGAATTTTCTTTCTTTTTCAGGGCAAGGCATTAGGCATATCATTACTAGAAATGTGCTGTACACAATACTACACATTGGAAGAATTAAATTCAACTAGCACAACGGTTAAAGGACCTATAACATAAAATTCTACTTTTTCAATTTCTTTTGTGTTTTTGGGGCTCCCAAATGTGTTTTCTATCCCCACAAATAACCAATTTTGAACAATCAGGCTTTCATATCATATAGGTGTTTTAATGGAAATTGCTCTCAGGAACAGCTCAACTGATTTTGGTCTCATCGTGATGTCATCAATGTCACCCTACTTATATAATTCCTCTCTTTTTCAGTCTTCAGTTCCAAATTTGCATTTCCACTCTGTTTAAAATGTCCACCATTGTTGATTTTCCAAGCTGGCATGGAATGGAAACAAGCCTGGGTTCATCTAGCATCAGTATTATAATGACTCAAATATTAAATAATCTGCACATCAGCACCCCCACCACCTCAGGACATTGTGGTACTGCAGCTAAAACTGCTTTCAAAGTCCAGAAATAAATGACAAGGCCTGGTTATATCAGAGTGGTGATTGAGGCTCAAATCATCAGAAATAAGTTTGAGGGACATAGACAATATGATATTAAATATTAAAAGCAGTTTTAAAATGCATGTTATTTGCGCTATAAATGATTTGTATTTGCACATTTCTTGATATTGACAACTGGACTGGATGTTATGGTTATGGCACAATTTGCTCAATCTGCTCAAGAGGCACTATAATTGCAACCCACAAAATGTTAAATGCTATATTCAAAAGGTGGGTTATCATTTAGCATCATATGAGCTATAGCCTATATGAGATATATTTTTCTTTTTCTCTTGCAGTTTAAGCAAAATATTGTAGACAGGTAAAGGTTGGAGAACAACTGGTCTAATGCATTTAAAACGGGTGTTTTACTGTTGTCCCACTCCCCACATGGAAAGGAAATCCATATCGGCAAATATAGCCTATATATAATGTATGCTGCATAATATCCATGTTCATATAAACTACAGTATGTGCGTATACAGTATATGTATTATGTATAGGAAATATATGTGACAGCTGTGGCATGTGGCATATAAAAATATGTTCATATTATTGGTTTAAAAAAGTACAATCAAGCAAATAAATGTGAAAATAGACAATCTACAAGCTCACGTGTCTCATGGAGCTTGTAGTTTGTCTATGTTCAAATGGCCGAAATGTATTTAAGTACAATACTAAATACAGCTACTTTCCACCACTGTTGAATAATAACCAGTCATTATTTAAACATGAATATCTCTGTATTCCGGGACCCCCCCGGCCGTGCCAAGGGGGGGGGGGGGGGGTTCTGGGTTCTGGTTATATGGAAACAGAAGCAGAACTTGGTTCTGGAACTTCACAGGTTCCTGGTAGTTCTGGGATCTGGAAAGTTCTAGTTCTGGTTCTTGTTCCACCTTGCTAGTGGAAAAGGGGCCTTAGAGACCACAGAAGTGAACCTTTTCAAGAGGGTCTAGAGATCTACTCTATATGTGACTGGCTGCTCTGGAACCCAGTGAGGGTCTAGAGATCTACGGTACCTCCTCCAGTTCTGCCACCTTGTCCTGAAGGTCCACTCTGGCCGTGTACTCCTCCTCCCATCTGAAACACACGCACACGCACGCACACGCACACGCACACACGCGCACACACACACACACACACACACACACACACACACACACACACACACACACACACACACACACACACACACACACACACACACACACACACACACACACACACACACACAGAATATCCTCAGTCAATGACCTGCAGGCCAAAATTCTTCATACAAATTATTCCTAATTCAGTAGTTCTCACAGCATTTCTTTTTGTTCCCCAACTTGCAGTAATCCTGGTCTCTATACTGCCTCCCCCTGGCCAGCCGGGGCGCCTGATGGAGGGGAAAGGAACTGGTCTCTAAACTGCCTCCCCCTGGCCAGCCGGGGCGCCTGATGGAGGGGAAAGGAACTGGTCTCTATACTGCCTCCCCCTGGCCAGCCGGGGCGCCTGATGGAGGGGAAAGGAACTGGTCTCTATACTGCCTCCCCCTGGCCAGCCGGGGCGCCTGATGGAGGTGAAAGGAACTGGTCTCTATACTGCCTCCCCCTGGCCAGCCGGGGCGCCTGATGGAGGGGAAAGGAACTGGTCTCTATACTGCCTCCCCCTGGCCAGCCGGGGCGCCTGATGGAGGGGAAAGGAACTGGTCTCTAAACTGCCTCCCCCTGGCCAGCCGGGGCGCCTGATGGAGGGGAAAGGAACTGGTCTCTATACTGCCTCCCCCTGGCCAGCCGGGGCGCCTGATGGAGGGGAAAGGAACTGGTCTCTATACTGCCTCCCCCTGGCCAGCCGGGGCGCCTGATGGAGGGGGAAGTAACTGGTCTCTATACTGCCTCCCCCTGGCCAGCCGGGGCGCCTGATGGAGGGGAAAGGAACTGGTCTCTATACTGCCTCCCCCTGGCCAGAGGCAGAGAGAGAGAGAGAGAGAGATAGAGATAGAGGTAGACATCATTATGTCCTGGGGGAGGGAGTGGGGGGGGGGGGGTCACAGCTAGGTGCAGTGCTGCATTGCAGGTGCTACTGCTGGCACAAATACACAGGACAGGGGACGAGGGAGGGAGAGAGACACAGACAGAGAGAGAGAGAGAGAGAGAGAGAGAGAGAGAGAGAGAGAGAGAGAGAGAGAGAGAGAGAGAGAGAGAGAGACAGAGACAGAGACAGAGACAGAGACAGAGACAGAGACAGAGACAGAGACAGAGACAGAGACAGAGACAGAGACAGAGAGAGAGACAGAGAGAGACAGAGAGAGAGAGAGAGAGACAGAGAGAGAGAGACAGAGACAGAGACAGAGACAGAGAGACAGAGACAGAGACAGAGACAGAGACAGAGAGAGAGACAGAGAGAGAGACAGAGAGAGAGAGAGAGAGAGAGAGAGACAGAGACAGAGACAGAGACAGAGACAGAGACAGAGACAGAGACAGAGAGAGAGAGAGAGAGACAGAGACAGAGACAGAGACAGAGACAGAGACAGAGACAGAGACAGAGACAGAGACAGAGACAGAGACAGAGAGAGAGAGAGAGAGAGATGTGGGGCGGGCGAGGTTGTAACTGTTAAGGGGCGTGACAGAGAGCGAATCCACGTAACTGGAGAAGCGTTTTGCCCCACAGACTACCAGCTTGTAGATCTGCTATCTTTTTTTTGAAAAATCGTAAAAATGCGGCACAAACCTTTGAATATATATATTCTTCCAGAGCGAAGGTTTTTCGACGTCAGGCCTGAATGGGTTAAATGGGGGGTCCGTAGACTAATGCATGTCAAACTGGGGGTCCTTGAGATGAAACGGGTTGAGAATCACTGCTTGAGCCGTAACAATATCCTCCCATGGGGGTCCCTGGAGCCGTAACAATATCCTCCCATGGGGGTCCCTGAATCACTGCTATAGAGCCGTAACAATATCCTCCCATGGGGGTCCCTGGAGGCGTAACAATATCCTCCCATGGGGGTCCCTGAATCACTGCTAGAGCCGTAACAATATCCTCCCATGGGGGTCCCTGGAGCGTAACAATATCCTCCCATGGGGGTCCCTGGCATTATCTTTCTCATTTTCGTTAAGATTTTGTCCACAATTCCTGCATAGAGCGTCACAGTCCCGCCCCCTCGAGAGACCCAGAAAAGAAATCGCCGTTCATTTTCCCCATAGGCATTTCTTAAAGTATTTATTTAAAGACGGTTACGCCGCGGACAAAGACAACTCGGATCGTGACAAATCATGACAATGAACACAATGTTTTGGGGCCGATCAAATCATTAGAAAGAAGAAAATAAAGGCAGGAGACGACACTATTTGTTTTGTTTTTCTTCTTATAACTTATTTGATCGGCCCCAAAACATTGTGTTCATTGTCATGATTTGTCACGATCCGAGTTGGCTTTGTCCGCGGCGTAACCGTCTTTAAATAAATACTTTAAGAAATGCTGGCCCAGGCCGTAGCGTAACGGTCTGGGCACCGGACTGGTGATCCAGTCGCGGTGTGCCGCGGGTTCGACTCCCGGACCCGACACGGCCTTTACCGCATGTCATCCCCCCATCTCTCTCCCGTTTCCTGTCAGCCTACTTTCTATCCCTTAAAAATCAATAAAGGCGTAAGCCGCAAAAAAAATCTTAAAAAAAAAAAAAAAAAAAAAATGCTTATGGCCAAAATGCATTGGGATTCATTTCCTGGGCCACTCGTCGTTCTGAAAGGGGGAGGGACTGAAAGGGGGAGGGACTGAAAGGGGGAGGGACTGAAAGGGGGAGGGACTGAAAGGGGGAGGGACTGAAAGGGGGAGGGACTGAAAGGGGGAGGGACTGAAAGGGGGAGGGACTGAAAGGGGGAGGGACTGAAAGGGGGAGGGACTGAAAGGGGGAGGGACTGAAAGGGGGAGGGACTGAAAGGGGGAGGGACTGAAAGGGGGAGGGACTGAAAGGGGGAGGGACTGAAAGGGGGAGGGACTGAAAGGGGGAGGGACTGAAAGGGGGAGGGACTGAAAGGGGGAGGGACTGAAAGGGGGAGGGACTGAAAGGGGGAGGGACTGAAAGGGGGAGGGACTGAAAGGGGGAGGGACTGAAAGGGGGAGGGACTGAAAGGGGGAGGGACTGAAAGGGGGAGGGACTGTGACGCTCTATAGATGTTGGTACCATTAGGAGAGAAAACGTTGATCAAAATAACACGTTTATCTACATTCTAAACGTGTAGACATCTTGTAAATTCAGTAATGCAGATGTTTTTTTGTTTTTTTTTAAGATATTTTTTTGCGGCTTACGCCTTTTATTGATTTTTGAAGGGACAGACAGTAGGCTGACAGGAAACGGGAGAGAGATGGGGGGATGACATGCAGTAAAGGCCGTGTCGGGTCCGGGAGTCGAACCCGCGGCACACTGCGACTGGATTACCAGTCCGGTGCCCAGACCGTTACGCTACGGCCTGGGCCAGTAATGCAGATGTTTAACAATGATTTAACTCTTGACTCTCTTTGAAAGTGTAACATTAAACCAAATGGACCTGTAGTTGATCTCTTGAGAGTGTAACATTAAACAAAATTGACCTTTAAGGGTCCATTTGGTTTCATTTTACACTCTCAAGAGATAAAGATCTAATAAGGGTCCATTTGGTGTTTTAGTTTTCCATCATTTAACTGGTGGTCCCCGGACCACCTGGAACCCCCTCAAAGACCACTGGTGGTCCCCGGACCACCTGGAACCCCCTCAAGGACCACTGGTGGTCCCCGGACCACCTGGAACCCCCTCAAGGACCACTGGTGGTCCCCGGACCACCTGGAACCCCCTCAAGGACCACTGGTGGTCCCCGGACCACCTGGAACCCCCTCAGGGACCACTGGTGGTCCCCGAACCACCTGGAACCCCCTCAGGGACCACTGGTGGTCCCCGGACCACCTGGAACCCCCTCAAGGACCACTGGTGGTCCCCGGACCACCTGGAACCCCCTCAAGGACCACTGGTGGTCCCCGAACCACCTGGAACCCCCTCAGGGACCACTGGTGGTCCCTGAACCACCTGGAACCCCCTCAGGGACCACTGGTGGTCCCCGGACCACCTGGAACCCCCTCAAGGACCACTGGTGGTCCCCTCAAGGACCACTGGTGGTCCCCGGACCACCTGGAACCCCCTCAAGGACCACTGGTGGTCCCCGGACCACCTGGAACCCCCTCAAGGACCACTGGTGGTCCCCGGACCACCTGGAACCCCCTCAGGGACCACTGGTGGTCCCCGGACCACCTGGAACCCCCTCAAGGACCACTGGTTGAAAACCACAGACCGAGGCATCATAAAATGGCCCCAATAGGTGACAGTCTTGACATAGGCCACTATATTTCCACACTAACTGCCTACAGGGCCATATATTGCTGTCGTAGCAAAAATAGCCGATCTACAAGCTCAAAACGCGTCACGCTGCGACGCGATTTGAGCTTGTAGATCGGCTATTTTTGCTATGTTCAAATTGAAATCTTGAATTTTTGCTATTTTTGAATTGGAATCCTGAAAATTATTCATTTCAAATGCCTTTAATTATACGTGTGTTGAGCATTGAGCTACTAATTTAGACCTGATAGTGCTAACACCAAAAGGGGTTCCCGCTCAGAATGGGTTAAGTTAGTGTCAGGTTTTATGTTCAGTGTATGTCATTCGGTTATCCTATATGCCATTTCCCAAGTAAAGTCACGTTTATGTGATCTTCTTGTCCTGCCTTTGTTTGAGTTTCCTGCACTTCCTGTCCTAACAACCTACAAACCGTGACAATTTGTCATGTCGGGTCATAATTTGTCTAACCACCGATCCGACACAGGGGAATAAGGGGGTTGACACTATGCCAGGTAAATAAAATGTTGGGACATGTGGAGTTTGCTTTGGAGTTGCCCAAACTGCAAGTGCACATTTGAGTGCGGAGTCTGCTATAAACACAGCACGAGATATATAGCTAGATAGCTATAAACACAACACCAGATATATAGCTATAAACACAACACCAGATATATAGCTAGATAGCTATAAACACAACACCAGATATATAGCTAGATAGCTATAAACACAACACCAGATATATAGCTAGATAGCTATAAACACAACACCAGATATATAGCTAGATAGCTGTAAACACAACACCAGATATATAGCTAGATAGCTATAAACACAACACCAGATATATAGCTAGATAGCTGTAAACACAACACCAGATATATAGCTAGATAGCTATAAACACAACACCAGATATATAGCTAGATAGCTATAAACACAGCACGAGATCACAACACATGTATCTATCAGTATTCGCCATTCGGGATCAGATCGGGACGATCCTTATATGCAAACTAAAATGCAAGCTGTGGACAATGATTTATTTCACCTGCAGATATAGGACAAATCTCAAGGTGCAGCAGTGGCTTTTATTGACTTTGTTGGTGGGTTTGAATCAAGCTGACGAAACACCACCACATCGACCAGTAGATAGTGGTGTACACTGCAGACTGCTAACAGGACAGCTCACCCCTTTTCTGTTTTCCTCCCAGAATCTTCCCCAGTGAGGGGTTGGTGTGGGAGAGGGATCTTCCCCAGTGAGGGGTTGGTGGGAGAGGAATCTCCCCCAGTGAGGGGTTGGTGGGAGAGGAATCTCCCCCAGTGAGGGGTTGGTGGGAGAGGAATCTCCCCCAGTGAGGGGTTGGTGGGAGAGGAATCTCCCCCAGTGAGGGGTTGGTGGGAGAGGAATCTTCCCCAGTGAGGGGTTGGTGGGAGAGGAATCTACCCCAGTGAGGGGTTGGATGGAGAGGAATCTTCCCCAGTGAGGGGTTGGATGGAGAGGAATCTTCCCCAGTGAGGGGTTGGATGGAGAGGAATCTTCCCCAGTGAGGGGTTGGATGGAGAGGAATCTCCCCCAGTGAGGGGTTGGATGGAGAGGAATCTTCCCCAGTGAGGGGTTGGTGGGAGAGGAATCTTCCCCAGGGAGGGGTTGGTGGGAGAGGAATCTTCCCCAGTGAGGGGTTGGTAGGAGAGGCTGGATGGAGAGGAATCTCCCCCAGTGAGGGGTTGGTGGGAGAGGGATCTCCCCCAGTGAGGGGTTGGATGGAGAGGAATCTCCCCCAGTGAGGGGTTGGTAGGAGAGGCTGGATGGAGAGGAATCTCCCCCAGTGAGGGGTTGGTGGGAGAGGGATCTTCCCCAGTGAGGGGTTGGATGGAGAGGGATCTTCCCCAGTGAGGGGTTGGTGGGAGAGGAATCTCCCCCAGTGAGGGGTTGGTGGGAGAGGAATCTCCCCCAGTGAGGGGTTGGTGGGAGAGGAATCTCCCCCAGTGAGGGGTTGGTGGGAGAGGAATCTTCCCCAGTGAGGGGTTGGTGGGAGAGGGATCTCCCCCAGTGAGGGGTTTGGTGGGAGAGGAATCTCCCCCAGTGAGGGGTTGGTGGGAGAGGGATCTTCCCCAGTGAGGGGTTGGTGGGGGAGGAATCTCCCCCAGTGAGGGGTTGGTGGGAGAGGAATCTCCCCCAGTGAGGGGTTGGTGGGGGAGGAATCTCCCCCAGTGAGGGGTTGGTGGGAGAGGAATCTTCCCCAGTGAGGGGTTGGATGGAGAGGAATCTTCCCCAGTGAGGGGTTGGATGGAGAGGAATCTTCCCCAGTGAGGGGTTGGATGGAGAGGAATCTTCCCCAGTGAGGGGTTGGATGGAGAGGAATCTCCCCCAGTGAGGGGTTGGATGGAGAGGAATCTTCCCCAGTGAGGGGTTGGTGGGGGAGGAATCTCCCCCAGTGAGGGGTTGGTGGGAGAGGAATCTTCCCCAGGGAGGGGTTGGTGGGAGAGGAATCTTCCCCAGTGAGGGGTTGGATGGAGAGGAATCTTCCCCAGTGAGGGGTTGGTGGGAGAGGAATCTCCCCCAGTGAGGGGTTGGTGGGAGAGGGATCTTCCCCAGTGAGGGGTTGGAGGGGGAGGAATCTCCCCCAGTGAGGGGTTGGAGGGAGTATGATCCACTTCAGCACCACGGACAGCGACTGCAGCGCTGTAATACATCCACTTCAGCACCACGGACAGCGACCGCAGCGCTGTAATACATTCACTTCAGCACCACGGACAGCGACTGCAGCGCTGTAATACATTCACTTCAGCACCACAGACAGCGACTGCAGCGCTGTAATACATCCACTTCAGCACCATGGACAGCGACCGCAGCGCTGTAATACATCCACTTCAGCACCACGGACAGCGACCGCAGCGCTGTAATACATCCACTTCAGCACCACGGACAGCGACCGCAGCGCTGTAATACATCCACTTCAGCACCACGGACAGCGACTGCAGCGTTGTAACGTGTGCATTCCACTTCAGCACCACTACTCAAAACTGGCTATGGCATGGTCAATGGCATAATAATGTTTGTGTTTACAGAACACACACACACCCTCAAAGCTGGACATGGGAGGGGGCTGGCGCCCCTCAAAAATCACACCTGTGTGAAGTGAGGGGCGCTCTTATCATCATACATCGTCACACAATGAAAAAAGAAATTGGCATATCGCCCAACCTTAATATGTCCCAAACCTTCCTACCTCTAAGACTGTCTACATGTGTCGCTCTGAAAGGATATATACCTATTCAAAGATTTGTGCCGCATTTTTACGATTTTTCAAATAGCTAAAGTGCAACAGAATGCTTGAAACACCAAAATGGGTTAACCCATTCTGAACGGGCACCCATTTTGGTGTCGGCATCATGTTATACTTTAGCTATTGAAAAATAGCAGATCTACAAGCCCATAGCGCGCCACCGAGTGGCGCGATATGAGCTTGTAGGTCTGCTATTTTTTGAAAAATCGAAGAACGACTGACATTTTTTAGAATCTGATCTCAGGTCAGAATGGGTTCATCAGACCAGTGTGTGTGTACCAGTGGGAAACCTGGTATGAATCTGATCTCAGGCCAGAATGGGTCAATCAGACCAGTGTGTGTGTACCAGTGGGAAACCTGGTATGAATCTGATCTCAGGTCAGAACGGGGCCTCCTTACCTCCTCTTGTACTCGTCCCTCTCCCTCTTCACCTTGGCCAGGACGTTGTACAGGGCCCGTATCTCCGGCGTGATGGTGTCGATCTGGACGCCCACGCCGTCCGGCTGGTCCCGGGGGGGCCCCCCCCTCCCCCCCGCCGCCGCCGCCGGGCCCCCCCCGGCCCTCCGGGGGGCGTGGCCGTGGTGGAGGTGGTTGTAGGACCAGATGGTTCCGGTCCCGGGCATGAAGCGCGGAGGCGGGTTGTTGGCCGTGACGACGGTAGACATGCCGGTGCTGACGTACTTCTCGTTGATGTTGTTGTTGTTGACGCCGCCGCCTCCTCCTCCTCCTCCTCCTCCTCCTCCGAACATTCTGCTGAGGTCGGTCGGGGTGAGCGGAGCGACAGGGCTGACGGGGGAAAGGAAAGCAACCCAGGGTAACTGGACTATAAGCTCAAGAACTTGTTTACAGCCAGGCCCTGCTCATAGAACATTTCATGGTAGGGGTTCAATGCCTTGTCCAAGGGCACTTCAGTGGTGGTAATTTTAACGTGCCGGTCCGGGGATACGAACTATAGCGACCTTTCCGATATCAAGACCGCTCCGCAAACCGTTCGGCCACCGCTGCCCCAAGGTTATTATAGTTAACCCTCTTTAGGCCGGACGTCGAAATTTAAAAGAAAATGTCTTCGACATCCTGACAGTTTTCTGAAATACCTCATTTTTCTATATCCTAGGGGACACGGGGAGAACATGTGAGGGTACCTACCCTAGGGGACACGGGGAGAACATGTGAGGGTACCTACCCTAGGGGACACAGGGAGAACATGTGAGGGTACCTACCCTAGGGGACACGGGGAGAACATGTGAGGGTACCTACCCTAGGGGACACGGGGAGAACATGTGAGGGTATCTACCCTAGGGGACACGGGGAGAACATGTGAGGGTACCTACCCTAGGGGACACGGGGAGAACATGTGAGGGTACTTACCCTAGGGGACACGGGGAGAACATGTGAGGGTACCTACCCTAGGGGACACGGGGAGAACATGTGAGGGTACCTACCCTAGGGGACACGGGGAGAACATGTGAGGGTACCTACCCTAGGGGACACGGGGAGAACATGTGAGGGTACCTACCCTAGGGGCCACGGGGAGAACATGTGAGGGTACCTACCCTAGGGGACACGGGGAGAACATGTGAGGGTACCTACCCTAGGGGACACGGGGAGAACATGTGAGGGTACCTACCCTAGGGGACACGGGGAGAACATGTGAGGGTACCTACCCTAGGGGACACGGGGAGAACATGCGAGGGTACCTACCCTAGGGGACACGGGGAGAACATGTGAGGGTACCTACCCTAGGGGACATGGGGAGAACATGTGAGGGTACTTACCCTAGGGGACACGGGGAGAACATATGAGGGTACCTACCCTAGGGGACACGGGGAGAACATGCAAACTCCACACAGAAAGGCACTGATGACGCGGAGGAGGAAACACGTCGCCAGCGCCCACAGCGTCCCGAGCTGGGAATCGAACCCAGGACCTTCTAGCTGTGTGTGAGGCGACTATACCGCTATACCGACTGTGCCACCGTGCCCCCCCCCCCCCCCCCCCCCCTTCGTCTTATAGTTTCAGTCGACGAGAACAACACCGGAACTATAAACTAAAACTAAAAGCATGAAGAAAAGCATTCTAACCTGGCCGGGTAACTGCACGGGTTGGAGTTGGAATCCGTGGCCAAGACGGCGGTGGGCGTGGCCAAGACGGCGGTGGGCGTGGCCGGGTTCAGGTTGTTGGCGAGCAGCAGCGAGGAGCGGCGGCTGGTGGGGTCGAAGCCCTGCAGGGAGGGGGTGAGGGTGGGCGAGAGGAGGAGGTGGCCCACCCCTCCTCCCCCTCCCCCCCCCAGGTAGTAGGGGGGGTTGTTGTTGGCGTTGTGGAGGGCGATGGAGCCCGGCCGCACGGGGAGGGTCCCCACGAAGCCCGTCTGCACGCCCACGTCACGCCGGGCGGCGGCGGCGGAGACCCCTCCTCCCCCATCGCCGGGGGGCTCCAGAGCGTCCTGCAGCTGCTTCTCCAACGCCTTGTTGCGACGCTCCAGCTCGTGCACCTGCATGGAAGGAAGGATTGATTGATTGATTGATTGATTGATTGATTGATTGATTGATTGATAGTAGATTATTAACCCATTTAAACCTGAGGACGATTCTACAAAATAATGCCTTCTAAATCGTGACAGTTTTCTGAAAACGCCCATGTTTCTGTTTCTGTGCGTCAGTCGTTTTTCAAACCTTTTCATGTCAAAGACCCCCAAAACATATATGTATTTGGCCGCCGACCCCCATCTGAAAATATGTTGTTCCAGGGACCCCCCCCCCGAGAAGCAAAGATTTGAGTTAAAAAACGTTATACGAGTAAGAATATATATTCAAAGATTTGTGCCACATTTTCACGATTTTTCTAAAAATAGCAGACCTACAAGCTCAAGTATTTACTTAAAGATCTTTTAAGCCTCGTACAAAGCCAACTCTTGTCGTAACATATCATGACAACAAACAAAAAAAATGGGCCGAACAAATAATTAGTTTTTCTTCTTTGTAATTATTTGTTTGGTCCAAAAGATTGTGTTTGTTGTCACGACTCGAGTTGCCTTTGTCCGCGGCGTAACCGTCTTTAAATAAATACTTTAAGAAAAGCCTACATTCTGAATTCTGGACTTTTACTTACAACAGAGTATTGTATATTGCACTATTTATACTTTTACATTTCTTTCTACTCCGTCTGTGTCTCATAGGAGGGCTGTGGGCGGTTCAGAAACCAGTCTGTGTCTCATAGGAGGGCTGTGGGGAGTTCAGAAACCAGTCTGTGTCTCATAGGAGGGCTGTGGGCGGTTCAGAAACCAGTCTGTGTCTCATAGGAGGGCTGTGGGGAGTTCAGAAACCAGTCTGTGTCTCATAGGAGGGCTGTGGGCGGTTCAGAAACCAGTCTGTGTCTCATAGGAGGGCTGTGGGCGGTTCAGAAACCCGTCTGTGTCTCATAGGAGGGCTGTGGGCAGTTCAGAAACCAGTCTGTGTCTCATAGGAGGGCTGTGGGCAGTTCAGAAACCAGTCTGTGTCTCATAGGAGGGCTGTGGGCAGTTCAGAAACCAGTCTGTGTCTCATAGGAGGGCTGTGGGCGGTTCAGAAACCAGTCTGTGTCTCATAGGAGGGCTGTGGGCAGTTCAGAAACCAGTCTGTGTCTCATAGGAGGGCTGTGGGCAGTTCAGAAACCAGTCTGTGTCTCATAGGAGGGCTGTGGGCGGTTCAGAAACCAGTCTGTGTCTCATAGGAGGGCTGTGGGCAGTTCAGAAACCAGTCTGTGTCTCATAGGAGGGCTGTGGGCAGTTCAGAAACCAGTCTGTGTCTCATAGGAGGGCTGTGGGCAGTTCAGAAACCAGTCTGTGTCTCATAGGAGGGCTGTGGGCGGTTCAGAAACCCGTCTGTGTCTCATAGGAGGGCTGTGGGCAGTTCAGAAACCAGTCTGTGTCTCATAGGAGGGCTGTGGGGAGTTCAGAAACCAGTCTGTGTCTCATAGGAGGGCTGTGGGCGGTTCAGAAACCAGTCTGTGTCTCATAGGAGGGCTGTGGGCGGTTCAGAAACCAGTCTGTGTCTCATAGGAGGGCTGTGGGCGGTTCAGAAACCAGTCTGTGTCTCATAGGAGGGCTGTGGGCAGTTCAGAAACCAGTCTGTGTCTCATAGGAGGGCTGTGGGCAGTTCAGAAACCAGTCTGTGTCTCATAGGAGGGCTGTGGGCGGTTCAGAAACCAGTCTGTGTCTCATAGGAGGGCTGTGGGGAGTTCAGAAACCAGTCTGTGTCTCATAGGAGGGCTGTGGGCGGTTCAGAAACCAGTCTGTGTCTCATAGGAGGGCTGTGGGCGGTTCAGAAACCAGTCTGTGTCTCATAGGAGGGCTGTGGGCAGTTCAGAAACCAGTCTGTGTCTCATAGGAGGGCTGTGGGCAGTTCAGAAACCAGTCTGTGTCTCATAGGAGGGCTGTGGGCAGTTCAGAAACCAGTCTGTGTCTCATAGGAGGGCTGTGGGGAGTTCAGAAACCAGTCTGTGTCTCATAGGAGGGCTGTGGGCAGTTCAGAAACCAGTCTGTGTCTCATAGGAGGGCTGTGGGCGGTTCAGAAACCAGTCTGTGTCTCATAGGAGGGCTGTGGGCAGTTCAGAAACCCGTCCACCAGTGACATCATCGATGGGGAATACAAGCTAATAGAAACTGCAGGCTTTCTAGTCCTGAAAAGGTGCGATGCCAAAATGGAAGCCATCGTTCTCACGATAATACAAATCTAAACATTTTTGTAACTGCCGAGACTGAGTAGTAGAAAAGGAATTGTGCCATTTTTAACATGATTATTTATTAGAGAGGACCCATTATATGAAGATAGGTTGAAAAAGGGGGTGAAGTGGTCCTTTAATTAAAACATTGGAGGATATAGTCCTACTCTTTCACACTGTGGGTAGAAGAGCAGGTACTGGTCCAGTGCGTTAGAGCAGGGGTTCTCAACCCGTGGGTTGACCCCTCAGGGGGTCGCCAAATTATTTTGGGGGGGTCCCCAAATTATTATTTATTTATTTTTTGCAACTGAATGGCTGGAAAATTTTAGTTTACCTAGTACATGCATTATGCATACACCTTCCCTAATGATTATATCTGGTTACAGTATTTATTTATGGTGTATTGTCTCTATTATTAGGTTATTGTAGCGGTCAATTTATATTGGGGGCGGGGCGGGGGGGGGGGGGGGGGGGGGGGGTCCTGAGACATTGCCAAATCATTTCCGGGGGTCCCCGGCTAAAAACGTTGAGGACTACTGCGTTAGAGCCAGGGACCCCCACCCTGACTATAAGAGCAACCTGGGGACCACCATCCTGACTATAGAATCAACCTGGGGACCCCCATCCTGACTATAAGAGCAACCTGGGGACCCCCACCCTGACTATAAGAGCAACCTGGGGACCCCCACCCTGACTATAAGAGCAACCTGGGGACCCCCATCCTGACTATAAGAGCAACCTGGGGACCACCATCCTGACTATAAGAGCAACCTGGGGACCCCCACCCTGACTATAAGAGCAACCTGGGGACCCCCACCCTGACTATAGAATCAACCTGGGGACCCCCATCCTGACTATAAGAGCAACCTGGGGACCACCATCCTGACTATAGAATCAACCTGGGGACCCCCATCCTGACTATAAGAGCAACCTGGGGACCCCCACCCTGACTATAGAATCAACCTGGGGACCCCCATCCTGACTATAAGAGCAACCTGGGGACCCCCACCCTGACTATAAGAACAACATGGGGACCCCCACCCTGACTATAGAATCAACCTGGGGACCCCCACCCTGACTATAGAATCAACCTGGGGACCCCCACCCTGACTATAGAATCAACATGGGGACCCCCACCCTGACTATAGAATCAACCTGGGGACCCCCACCCTGACTATAGAATCAACCTGGGGACCCCCACCCTGACTATAGAATCAACCTGGGGACCCCCACCCTGACTATAGAATCAACCTGGGGACCCCCACCCTGACTATAAGATCAACCTGGGGACCCCCATCCTGACTATAGGAGCAACCTGGGGACCCCCACCCTGACTATAAGAGCAACCTGGGGACCCCCACCCTGACTATAAGAGCAACCTGGGGACCCCCACCCTGACTATAAGAGCAACCTGGGGACCACCATCCTGACTATTAGAGCAACCTGGGGACCCCCACCCTGACTATAGAATCAACCTGGGGACCCCCATCCTGACTATAGAATCAACCTGGGGACCACCATCCTGACTATAAGAGCAACCTGGGGACCCCCACCCTGACTATAAGAGCAACCTGGGGACCCCCATCCTGACTATAAGAGCAACCTGGGGACCCCCATCCTGACTATAAGAGCAACCTGGGGACCACCATCCTGACTATAAGAGCAACCTGGGGACCCCCATCCTGACTATAAGAGCAACCTGGGGACCCCCACCCTGACTATAAGAGCAACCTGGGGACCCCCACCCTGACTATAGAATCAACCTGGGGACCCCCACCCTGACTATAGAGCAACCTGGGGACCACCACCCTGACTATAAGAGCAACCTGGGGACCCCCACCCTGACTATAGAGCAACCTGGGGACCCCCACCCTGACTATAAGAGCAACCTGGGGACCACCACCCTGACTATAAGATCAACCTGGGGACCCCCATCCTGACTATAGAATCAACCTGGGGACCACCATCCTGACTATAGAATCAACCTGGGGACCCCCACCCTGACTATAGAGCAACCTGGGGACCACCATCCTGACTATAGAATCAACCTGGGGACCCCCACCATGACTATAAGAGCAACCTGGGGACCCCCACCCTGACTATAGAGCAACCTGGGGACCCCCACCCTGACTATAAGAGCAACCTGGGGACCACCACCCTGACTATAAGATCAACCTGGGGACCCCCATCCTGACTATAGAATCAACCTGGGGACCACCATCCTGACTATAGAATCAACCTGGGGACCCCCACCCTGACTATAGAGCAACCTGGGGACCACCATCCTGACTATAGAATCAACCTGGGGACCCCCACCATGACTATAAGAGCAACCTGGGGACCCCCACCCTGACTATAAGAGCAACCTGGGGACCCCCACCCTGACTATAAGATCAACCTGGGGACCCCCACCCTGACTATAAGATCAACCTGGGGACCCCCACCCTGACTATAGAGCAACCTGGGGACCCCCACCCTGACTATAAGATCAACCTGGGGACCCCCACCCTGACTATAGAATCAACCTGGGGACCCCCACCCTGACTATAGAGCAACCTGGGGACCCCCATCCTGACTATAAGAGCAACCTGGGGACCCCCACCCTGACTATAAGAGCAACCTGGGGACCACCACCCTGACTATAAGAGCAACCTGGGGACCACCATCCTGACTATAAGAGCAACCTGGGGACCACCATCCTGACTATAAGAGCAACCTGGGGACCCCCATCCTGACTATAAGAGCAACCTGGGGACCCCCATCCTGACTATAAGAGCAACCTGGGGACCACCACCCTGACTATAAGAGCAACCTGGGGACCCCCACCCTGACTATAAGAGCAACCTGGGGACCCCCATCCTGACTATAAGAGCAACCTGGGGACCCCCACCCTGACTATAAGAGCAACCTGGGGACCCCCACCCTGACTATAAGAGCAACCTGGGGACCCCCACCCTGACTATAAGAGCAACCTGGGGACCACCACCCTGACTATAAGAGCAACCTGGGGACCACCATCCTGACTATAAGAGCAACCTGGGGACCCCCATCCTGACTATAAGAGCAACCTGGGGACCACCACCCTGACTATAAGAGCAACCTGGGGACCCCCACCCTGACTATAAGAGCAACCTGGGGACCCCCATCCTGACTATAAGAGCAACCTGGGGACCCCCACCCTGACTATAAGAGCAACCTGGGGACCACCATCCTGACTATAAGAGCAACCTGGGGACCCCCATCCTGACTATAAGAGCAACCTGGGGACCACCATCCTGACTATAAGAGCAACCTGGGGACCCCCATCCTGACTATAAGAGCAACCTGGGGACCCCCACCCTGACTATTAGAGCAACCTGGGGACCCCCACCCTGACTATAAGAGCAACCTGGGGACCCCCACCCTGACTATAGAATCAACCTGGGGACCCCCACCCTGACTATAGAATCAACCTGGGGACCCCCACCCTGACTATAGAATCAACCTGGGGACCCCCACCCTGACTATAAGAGCAACCTGGGGACCCCCACCCTGACTATAAGAGCAACCTGGGGACCCCCACCCTGACTATAGAATCAACCTGGGGACCCCCACCCTGACTATAGAATCAACCTGGGGACCCCCACCCTGACTATAGAATCAACCTGGGGACCCCCATCCTGACTATAAGATCAACCTGGGGACCCCCACCCTGACTATAGAGCAACCTGGGGACCCCCACCCTGACTATAAGAGCAACATGGGGACCCCCACCCTGACTATAAGAGCAACCTGGGGACCCCCACCCTGACTATAGAATCAACCTGGGGACCCCCACCCTGACTATAAGAGCAACCTGGGGACCCCCACCCTGACTATAGAATCAACCTGGGGACCCCCATCCTGACTATAAGAGCAACCTGGGGACCCCCACCCTGACTATAAGAGCAACCTGGGGACCCCCACCCTGACTATAAGAGCAACCTGGGGACCCCCACTATTGTGTGGGTCCCGGTGGGTCCATCTGACTCCACACAAAGTGTTTGGGAGGTTCATGCAACATTCCATTTGTTATTTTGTAAAATAACAACTTACAATTAAAATTTACAATTTAGGCATTTAGCAGACGCTCTTGATCCAGAGCGACTTACATTTAAGCAAGAACAAAAAGCATGGCAATACATCACATAAAAACATTTATCATGAAGCATGCGTAAGCTAGCTAACAAAAGCATGGCATATATCACATATATCAAAAGTAGTTATCGTGAATCATGTATAAACTAAGAACGTAACAGTGGAGTATCTATGTCAACTATACATACTATACTGTATATTATACAATATACATGTGTACTATAAAGTGCTATGACTCACTACATGAAATGCAATTCTAGTGCTGTCTACGTAACAAACTATATAAGTCTGTCTAAAATAACAATGCTAACCCAAGTCTACTATCTATGTCTACATAAAGGGCCCGGCTAGGCTCATTCTGTAGCTCGGAGCTACAGAATGAGCCTAGGGAGAGGGCACATATGGGGCTAGGTATGATCTAGCCCTCCAAGCAGAACCCAATGCTACTGAAGTTTCTGACATTTTTGACGACACAGACCATGGGGTCCTGTTCCAGCAGTATCCTGCCACCTGGTACGCGGACATACATAAAACATTAACACCGTGTTTACGGCCTGTCTGCTCTCTTTGACGACTTTTTTTCGTGTGAGGGCTTCTGAATATGTGAAGTATAAGTACCCATACATGCCGCTGCGAATATCTCCTGTGGCGCGGAAGCCGTTAAGTATTTTTAATCTTTGTTTGACCGATTTGGTCGCTTTGATTCTTCTCTTCCTTCCTTGTTTATTGACACCTCATTGTACCGCCTATCTGGCTAGCTAGTGGCGCTATAGCTATGACAGAGCAGATCAGAGGCAGGGACGTAGCCGACACAAGCCAACCGCACACCGGGAGGCGGTACAATAAACGGTAAATAAACAAGAAGAAATAAAGCGACCAAATCGGTCAAACAAAGAAAATACTTAACGGCTTCCGCGCCACAGGAGATATTCGCAGCGGTTTGTATAGGTACTTATAGTTCACGAATTCAGAAGCCCTCAAAGGAAAACAGGCCGTCAAACGGCGCAGATACGATGTTAGTGAGCATATTTATGTCCGCGTTCCAAAATTCCCATACGAAAATATAGTTATGAACAGGGACCCTACACAAAGCGACATCAAAATTTCAGAAAAGCTTTATGGAGGGTCCCGAGAGGGGCTAGGTATGATCATACTTGTGACAAGTTACAACTTGTGATGACAATTCTTCTACATTCTCTAATTGTGCAGACTTCTTGTAAATTAAGTAACGCAGATGTTTAACAATAATTTGACTCTCCAGAATGTAACGTAAAACCAAATGGACCCGTTTGGTCGATCCATTTGGTTTCATTTTACATTCTTGAGATCTACACACAAGGGTCCGTTTGGTTACCAACTCCATCATTTAGCTGGGGGACCATGCACTAGCTCTGGTCCATACTAGCCTTCTATACTGCTTCGATTCTGCCCTGCAGTAAGCAGAAAGAATCGAAGCAGTAGAAAGCTATGGATCAGAGCTAGGGGACCGCGGATCCCCCTCTCTTCAAGGACCACATGGTGGTCCCCGAACCGGACCCCCATATGGTTCAGAACCACTGCGTTAGAGAGACCAGGCATTCACAACAACAACATAAACAACAACATACCTTGGCCAGGAAGCAGCGGAACCTCAGATTAAGCGTCTTCAGCACGCTGATGTTGGAGCCCAGGTCGTTGCGCAGGGCCATGGCGGCGGGGGGGTGGGCTGGGTGGGCCGCGGCGGGGTGGGCCGCGGACCCCCCGGTGACCCCCCCACGGTGGGGGTGGAGGAACGGGTTGCTCAGGTGGTGGTACAGGTAGGAGGAGGGCTGCAGGGAGCCTGCAGTCACCAGGTCCAGGCCGGAGGAGCTCCACCCGTCCGGCGGCGTCATGGCCGACGATGATCCGTTCTCCCCGAGGAAGGATCCGCCGGTGGTGGTGGTGATGGGCCCAGCGGAGGAGGGGTCCGACTCCACCGGGCCAGAGTCCGGGCCCAGCGGGCCGGCCGTCAGCTGGTGCTGCTGGGCCAGGTAGGAGCCGCTCTGCCCCGACGACACCTGCAGTCCTAACGGATTCATGCTCGAGTAGGAGAATCTGAAATGCTCGAAATCCGGCATGAATAACACCGCTTTGATTAACTCCTCCTCTTTGTTATCAGGTTTAAAAATATATATAAATGACTGTATATGAAACTTCCTCCTCTTCCTCCTCCGGTGAAAAGCCTGCGCACCTGCTGTAGAGTGTGTAGGTAATCCAAACGGGCTTTAAGAAAACAAAACGGTTGCTAACTCATGCTATCAGAAGAACACAAGAAGACAGGCTGCGATGACACGTCACGACGCCGTTGAAATAACAGCAGCTGAAGTGCAGAGCTACTCAACTCGGTCCTGGAGGAGAGGAGAGGAGAGGAGCTGTAACCTGCCCTAGACAGACGAGAGGAGAGGAGAGGAGAGGAGAGGAGAGCAGCAGTAACCTGCCCTGTACCGAGGAGAGGAGAGGAGAGGAGAGGAGAGGAGAGGAGAGCAGATGTAACCTGCCCTGTACCGAAGAGAGGAGAGGAGAGGAGCTGTAACCTGCCCTAGACAGACGAGAGGAGAGGAGAGGAGAGCAGCAGTAACCTGCCCTAGACAGAGGAGAGGAGAGGAGAGCAGTCTGCACTATGCCCGCACACACACACACACAGCAGAGCACAACCAACACATAAACAAAGTGAACGACTGACTCGACTGCGGCGTTTGGCTACCGTAGAGGCAGGAATAGAGGCGCAGCGGATGGTGTGGGAGTGGGAGGGACTACAGGAGTGCTGAGAGATGCAATACACATAGCAGCTGTAAGGTCATAGAGTCCAGTGTTGTTTTTTGCAGCACGTTTAGATTTTAGTTTTAGTCTCTTGAATAGTTTTCACTTAGTTTTAGTCACATTTTAGCAGATCCACAAGCTCAGTTGTGAGCTTGTGGATCTGCTGTTTTCAGCATGCAGCCAAGAGTAAAATGACTTATACTGGATCTCTTGTCCACTAGTCCCTTCCTAACATCTTAGTCTAGTTTTTATTTGTTGACGAAATTGTCAGTACATTTAGTCTTAGTTTTAGTCGTCGTAGCTTAGTTTTCATTTCGTTTCCATTTAGTTTTTGTCAGTGAAAATAGGTAGTCGACGAATATTTTTCGTCTTAGTTTTAGTCGACGAAAACAACACTGATAGAGTCACACTGTAAACAAGGCCTGTCTCGGAAGTCTACTTCCAAGCAGGGGGGCAGAGGCAGACAGATATTTTGTGAAGCCACTAAGGAAATCGCGATTCATATAATGGCCTGTTGTGGCGCTGTCATTGGGCCCAAAAAAACCCATAGAGGTCCATGTATTTGGGCCCAACTTCACCTAGACTGTATTACCTTAATAAACATGGTCATGAATACTTTATGCTTCCAGTCACTAGTTTAAAGTCTCATTTCTCATGTCATAATATTCTTTTTGGAAAATGATGGTCCCATTTATTTTAAAAAATGACCATAAAGTCGCGTATGTTCTGAGGGGCGTGGCTACCGTTACAGTCTATGATCGGGATCCCCCTCCCACTCGAGTCAAAATAAAAACCAACGGAGAAGAAGGGGGGAAGTCCCGCCTCGTTGTCTGGGCCAGCCAATGGCCAGCTGGGCTAAAACGGATCTAGAAAGATGGCGACTTACATCAGGAATTACCATAGAATTACAGGCTTCGTTTTACGTCCATGTTAGACCCGGGGAACGCTTTGTCCATATTTTTTACAGTCTATGCTTCCAAGGTAGACTGGAACTGTGCAGCTTTTCAAAATAAGAGCTCGACTGGAGCTGGCGTGAATTAGATTATACCTGTTCAATAAATGCTAGTAGCGCTGAAACGGTTAATATTGTTCGGTCCGTATTGTTGTCCCCTGTAGGTATATGTTTTATTTGTGATAGATCTGTATAAATTATTCAAAGTGGATGTAGTTATTGATCCTGTGATGAATGTATACATATTCCTAGAGAATGACACTTCCTTAACCCCTGGAGGGTCTCCTTCACATTTTTCATTGACAATGTGTATCATTTTTAAATATTCTATAAGTGAAAATAAACAACCTGCTCGTTTGTTTATGCGCTGTATGCGGTGACATCATCATCATCATCATCATCACCTGGAAGTTATGCAGGATTTATTTATTTATTTTATTTAAAGCGCAAATAACATACATTTTAAAACTGCTTTTAATATTTAATAATCATATTGTCTATATGTCCCTCAAAGTTATTTCTAATGGTTTGAGCCTCAATCACCACTCTGATATAACCAGGCCTTGGCATTTCTTTCTGGACTTTGAAAGCAGTTTTAGCTGCAGTACCACAATGTCCTGAGGTGGTGGGGGTGCTGATATGCAGATTATTTAATATTTGAGTCATTATAATACTGATGCTAGATAAACCCAGGCTTGTTTACATTCCATGCCAGCTTGGAAAATCAACAATGGTGGACATTGTAAACAAAGTGGAAATGCAAATTTGGAACTGAAGACTGAAGAAGGAGGAATTATACAAAGTAGGGTGGCATTGATGACATCACGATGAGGCCAAAATCAGTCGAGCTGTTCCTGAGAGCAATTTCCATTAAAACACCCATATGACATGAAAGCCTGATTGTTCAAAAAAATAAATATTTGTGGGGATAGAAAACACATATGGGAGCCTCAAAAACACAAAAGAAATTGAAAAAGTTTAATTTTATGTTATAGCTCCTTTAACCTTTATTTAACCAGTAAAAACCACATTGACCCCTTTTCCACCGGTCGGGAACCAGTTCAGTTCAGAACCAGTTTTTAGTCCATGAGCCAGAGCTCCAAATTGGGAACGTTAATACGAATTGAGTGGACAAAACCCAAAATACCTATATTAAATTGTTTATAGGATCAATATAAGTAAATTAATATATGATAACCCTTCCACAGTAGTAAGTAGCCTTTTCTTTTTTTCTTTTGCATATTTTCCTATATAATGCCTAATTTGCCTATTTTAATTTTTGTAATACAATACATCATTGTCTTTGTGTAAGTAATCAACTGGGCAAGTTTCATGGTGATAACAATTTAATATAGGTATGGATTTGCACATTCAATTCATAATTAACGTTCCAATTTTGGAGGTCTGGCTCATGGACTAAAACCAAAAAGAACTGAAGCGGTGGAAAAGGGGCCATTGAGACTGAAGTCTGTGTGAACTGGCCAAGACAATGGCTACGTTTACATGAAGGGTGATCATTCCGAATAAATACTTCCGAATAAAATACATCCGATGTAATGTTTTTTACCGCGAGTTTACATGGGAAATGGTCATTCCGAATGAGTGTTTATATGGAGAAGTGATAGAAGACATGATACATGTTAATTCACGTGAAACTACGCCATCTGTTGGACACATAAAATATAGGCAGTTCATTCATTGTGACTTTCAGACGAAAGACGACACTTTGAAATCCCAGCATTTCATTCCGCAGTAGTTTTGAGGCTGCTGCTTGGATAGGGACGGACATACATATTATGTTTACCGTCTTTTTTTCCCCACCTGCTGGGAAGGTGATCATCTTGTTTTTATGTGTAGCCTACTTTATTATCTACAGCACGGCCAGGGCACGCAACACACTGATTATTATTGTATCGGGTCGCTCGTTATTTTTGAGAGAGAGAGAGAGAGAGTGTGTGTGAGAGAGAGACCGTTGAACACACACACACACACAAAATGCACGAAATAACGCGCTCTATGTGCAAACTCCTCGGCGCGCCTTGGATATGAGGCTTATGAGCGCCTTGGAGTTGGAGCGCAATGGAAATGAGCATGCTCAGAAAGACCAGAATGAATTTACATCCGAAGCAGTTTATACATGAGTCCAATTTTCTTTCAATCACATTGAACATCGGAGTAATCCGGCCAGTGACATCGGAATGGTTTTTAGATCGCATCGAGCGTTTTCATTCGGATGTAAGTTTTTGTAGGTGTTTACATAACGTTTAATAGGAATGAACGTTCATTCGGCATGAAAAGGGGATTTAACTGCTCATGTAAACGTAGCCATTGACAGGCAAAATAAGTACACAGCTCTGCCAGTAACTTTAAACCCATTCTGAACGGGCACCCATTTTGGTGTCAGCATCATGTCATGCTTTATAGCTATTTAAAAATAGCTCATAAAAAAAAAAGAGCTTGTAGGTCTGCTATTTTTGAAAAATCGAAGACACTTTTAGAATCTGATCTCAGGTCAGAATGGATTAATAATGAAACTGTCAGGATGTAATAGACATTTTCTAGAATCTGATCTCAGGTCAGAATGGGTAAAACCCTCTTTGAGGGTTTAACTTTGAGGGTTTGAGGGTTTGTGTAAAACACAGATATTGAAGTCGACGGCGAGGACACCAATTCTGATTGCTGGGAATGAGATGATGATGTATGATGCAAAGAGCGCCTCTCGCTTCACGCAGGTGTGATTTTTTTAAATATATTATGCATTTTCACATACAGTTACTGGCTGCATGCTGACATCAAGAACTGTTCAATGTCATCGTTTGTCACAAACCTGACTCAGCTGTGCCTGTATAGTGAGACGCATATACAGTAAGTGACTCATGTAGGTTTACCCCAGTAGGATAAGAATAACTATGAATAAGTATTTTGTAGTATTATATCACTGGGGTGATATATAGAAGTCTGTCTGTGATTTCCAGTTATTCCAAAACACATAAGCCAAAGTCAAAGTCATACGATTTGTCACACACGTCACCGCAGTGAAATTTGTTCTCCGCATTTGACCCATCTCTTTGGAGCGGTGAGCTGCAGCCGTGGAGCGGTGAGCCGCAGCCGTGGAGCGGTGAGCCGCAGCCAAGGAGCGGTGAGCTGCAGCCAAGGAGCGGTGAGCTGCAGCCGTGGAGCGGTGAGCTGCAGCCGTGGAGCGGTGAGCTGCAGCCAAGGAGCGGTTGAGCTGCAGCCGTGGAGCGGTGAGCCGCAGCCGTGGAGCGGTGAGCCGCAGCCAAGGAGCGGTGAGCTGCAGCCAAGGAGCGGTGAGCTGCAGCCAAGGAGCGCTGAGCTGCAGCCAAGGAGCGGTGAGCTGCAGCCAAGGAGCGGTTTAGCTGCAGCCGTGGAGCGCTGAGCTGCAGCCAAGGAGCGGTGAGCTACAGCCAAGGAGCGCTGAGCTGCAGCCAAGGAGCGGTGAGCTGCAGCCAAGGAGCGGTGAGCTGCAGCCGTGGAGCGGTGAGCTGCAGCCGTGGAGCGGTGAGCTGCAGCCGTGGAGCGGTGAGCTGCAGCCAAGGAGCGGTTGAGCTGCAGCCGTGGAGCGGTGAGCCGCAGCCGTGGAGCGGTGAGCCGCAGCCAAGGAGCGGTGAGCTGCAGCCAAGGAGCGGTGAGCTGCAGCCAAGGAGCGCTGAGCTGCAGCCAAGGAGCGGTGAGCTGCAGCCAAGGAGCGGTTTAGCTGCAGCCGTGGAGCGCTGAGCTGCAGCCAAGGAGCGGTGAGCTACAGCCAAGGAGCGCTGAGCTGCAGCCAAGGAGCGGTGAGCTGCAGCCAAGGAGCGGTGAGCTGCAGCCAAGGAGCGGTGAGCTGCAGCCAAGGAGCGGTGAGCTGCAGCCAAGGAGCGGTGAGCTGCAGCCAAGGAGCGCTGAGCTGCAGCGTGCGCCGCGCTCGGGAATCATTTGATTAGTAGATTTGACACCCCAATCCAACCCTTTGATGCTGAGTGCCAAGAAGGGAGTCACTGGGTCCCATTTTTTACAGTCTTTGGTATGTGACCCGGCCGGGGATCGAACCCCCGACCTCCCAGTCTCAGGGCGGACACTCTAACCACGAGGCCACTGTCTGAGCCAAATTCCAATACCCAAAATCTCGGCCACTCGCTCACTCACACTCCAGCATGGCAAATTATGGTGATATTGGTGGGCTAAGGAAATATGTGACCATCCTGTGAACTTCACACATGATGCAACGTACATGGAGGTGGCCTGAATACCGCTATAGTTTAACTCTGCAACGATTCACATTCGGACGTTCTGCGACGTCTACACGATTGTATATATTGTATTATTTGGCGCTGCACTGCGGCGACATGGACATAAGGGCTACGCTTGCATGCGGGCCCTTTGTCTAAGACAAATTTCTTCGTCTGAAGACTAATAAAGCATATATCATATATCATATCATTGTCACATATTATTTCAGCATTTCCATCATGCTGCAGTGAGCGAGTGGCCCAGATTTGGGCTATTGGAATTCTTGCTCTAGGCTATCTGTGCCAATTAAGTGGCTTTTTATCACTTGAACTCCATTTCACACTGTTTTTTTCCCAGTAGTGTCACATGGTGATTGCAGGCTTAGGTTCAAATGTAATTTAAAGAGGAAGTCATGGAGGCAGCTGCCAGGTTCAATATTTAGGCAGGAAAGAAATAACTGAACCGGTTCCGGTTCAACCCTGGTGGAAAAATGGGCCTCAAAGTTATGAGGGTCCTTGATTGTTTGAGAACAAATATCGGTGACCCAATATTCTCCAGCACTTGCTCCATGCCCTATACGCGCCCCTCTAGACCAGAAAGCACGCTGGCTGGGCCAGGCTACCCGCCCCTCTAGACCAGAAAGCACGCTGTCTGGGCCAGGCTACCCTACCCGCCCCTCTAGACCAGAAAGCAGGCTGTCTGGGCCAGGCTACCCTACCCGCCCCTCTAGACCAGAAAGCACGCTGTCTGGGCCAGGCTACCCTACCCGCCCCTCTAGACCAGAAAGCACGCTGTCTGGACCAGGCTACCCTACCCACCCCTCTAGACCAGAAAGCACGCTGGCTGGGCCAAGCTACCCGCCCCTCTAGACCAGAAAGCACGCTGACTGGGCCAAGCTACCCGCCCCTCTAGACCAGAAAGCACGCTGTCTGGACCAGGCTATATTCACACACACTGTATTTCATCACACAGAGCACAGAAACATCAGACTATGGTACAAATGGAGGACTTTTATTGATTGTTCATTGTGTATTAAAGACCCGTCCATCAGGCAGTGATAAATACAGTTCAGTGATGGAACAACTGCGATAATTGTGTAGATATAGATACAGTAGATATAACAACATATACCTACGATTAGTCCGAACAGAGCAGAGGTTATAGTTTATTGTATAAAAAGGAAATGTAAACTAAGAGGGAATAGGAAGGAGGGGGGGGGGGGGGGAGGGAGGAGGGGGGGGGGGGGGGGTTGTTCCCACGAGGATGAACAGAAAGATGACACGAGTCCAGTTAAAGATGGTACGATAGTAACATCTTTACAGTTAAAGATGGTACGATAGGAACATCTTTACAGTTAAAGATGGTACTATAGGAATATCTTTACAGTTAAAGATGGTAGGAACATCTTTACAGTTAAAGATGGTACGATAGGAACATCTTTACAGTTAAAGATGGTACGATAGTAACATCTTTACAGTCAAAGATGGTACTATAGGAATATCTTTACAGTTAAAGATGGTAGGAACATCTTTACAGTTAAAGATGGTACGATAGTAACATCTTTACAGTCAAAGATGTTACTATAGTAACATCTTTACAGTCAAAGATGGTACGATAGTAACATCTTTACAGTCAAAGATGGTACGATAGGAACATCTTTACAGTCAAAGATGGTAGGAACATCTTTACAGTCAAAGATGGTAGGAACATCTTTACAGTCAAAGATGGTACGATAGAAGGAATATCTTTACAGTCAAAGATGGTACTATAGGAATATCTTTACAGTCAAAGATGGTACGATAGGAACATCTTTACAGTCAAAGATGGTAGGAACATCTTTACAGTCAAAGATGGTACGATAGTAACATCTTTACAGTCAAAGATGTTACTATAGTAACATCTTTACAGTCAAAGATGGTACGATAGTAACATCTTTACAGTCAAAGATGGTACGATAGGAACATCTTTACAGTCAAAGATGGTAGGAACATCTTTACAGTCAAAGATGGTAGGAACATCTTTACAGTCAAAGATGGTACGATAGAAGGAATATCTTTACAGTCAAAGATGGTACTATAGGAATATCTTTACAGTCAAAGATGGTACGATAGGAACATCTTTACAGTCAAAGATGGTAGGAACATCTTTACAGTCAAAGATGGTAGGAACATCTTTACAGTCAAAGATGGTAGGAACATCTTTACAGTCAAAGATGGCAGTAGGAGGAACATCTACACGACCTCCTTGTTCTGCATGTGCAGGAGAAGGTCGATGACGCGGTGGCTGTAGGCGTACTCGTTGTCGTACCTACAGAGAGAGAGAGAGAGAGAGAGAGAGAGAGAGAGAGAGAGAGAGAGAGAATTATTACCCCTATTACTACAAAAACAATGTTTTATTGCTTAAACTTATGTATTCACTATTCATTGATTCACTAGTATACCAAAATCCATTTAAAAAAATTGCTTTCTCACTGTTCTCGGGTCAAATAATGATATGCGATTAAAATGCAATTAATTTAGATTAATTAATCGCAAAGCCTCTGATTAATTAGATTTTTTTTTTTAATCGAGTCCCAGCTCTAACCTTTATTTAACCAGTAAAAACCACATTGACCCCTTTTCCACCGGTTGGGAACCAGTTCAGTTCAGAACCAGTTTTTAGTCCATGAGCCAGACCTCCAAATTGGGAACGTTAATATGAATTGAGTGGGCCAAACCATACCTATATTAAATTGTTTATAGGATCAATATAAGTAAATTAATATATGATAACCCTTCCACAGTAGTAGCCTTTTCTTTTTTTCTTTTGCATATTTTCCTATATAATGCCTAATTTGCCTATTTTAATTTTTGTAATACAATACATCATTGTCTTTGTGTAAGTAATCAACGGGGTAAGTTTCATGGTGATAACAATTTCAGAGATCAGATTCAGATCAGATTCATACGAAGGTTTCCACTGGACACACACTGGTCTGATTAACCCATTCTGACCTGAGATCAGATTCTAAAAATGTCAGTCGCTCTTCGATTTTTCAAAAATAGCAGAACTACAAGCTCGTATCGCGCGATATGAGCTTGTAGATCTGCTATTTTTAAATAGCTAAAGCATGACATGATGCCGACACCAAAATCGGTGCCTGTTCAGAATGGGTTAATCTAGGTATGGTTTTGCACATTCAATTCATAATTAACGTTCCAATTTTGGAGCTCTGGCTCATGGACTAAGAACCAAAAAGAACTGAAGCGGTGGAAAAGGGGCCATTGAGACTGAAGTCTGTGTGAACTGGCCAAGACAATGACAGGCAAAATAAGTACACAGCTCTGCCAGTAACTTTAAACCCTCGGCTTTGAGGGTTTGTGTAAAACACAGATATTGAAGTCGACGGCGAGGACACCAATTCTGATTGCTGGGAATGAGATGATGATGTATGATGCAAAGAGCGCCTCTCGCTTCACGCAGGTGTGATTTTTTTAAATATATTATGCATTTTCACATACAGTCACTGGCTGCATGCTGACATCAAGAACTGTTCAATGTCATTGTTTGTCACAAACCTGACTCAGCTGTGCCTGTACTGTAGTGAGACGCATATACAGTAAGTGACTCATGTAGGTTTACCCCAGTAGGATAAGAATAACTATGAATAAGTATTTTGTAGTATTATATCACTGGGGTGATATATAGAAGTCTGTCTGTGATTTCCAGTTATTCCAAAACACATAAGCCAAAGTCAAAGTCATACGATTTGTCACACACGTCACCGCAGTGAAATTTGTTCTCCGCATTTGACCCATCTCTTGGAGCGGTGAGCTGCAGCCGTGGAGCGGTGAGCTGCAGCCAAGGAGCGCTGAGCTGCAGCCAAGGAGCGGTGAGCTGCAGCCAAGGAGCGGTTTAGCTGCAGCCGTGGAGCGCTGAGCTGCAGCCAAGGAGCGGTGAGCTGCAGCCAAGGAGCGCTGAGCTGCAGCCAAGGAGCGGTGAGCTGCAGCCAAGGAGCGGTGAGCTGCAGCCAAGGAGCGGTGAGCTGCAGCCAAGGAGCGGTGAGCTGCAGCCAAGGAGCGGTGAGCTGCAGCCAAGGAGCGGTGAGCTGCAGCCAAGGAGCGGTGAGCTGCAGCCAAGGAGCGCTGAGCTGCAGCCAAGGAGCGCTGAGCTGCAGCGTGCGCCGCGCTCGGGAATCATTTGATTAGTAGATTCGACCCCCCAATCCAACCCTTTGATGCTGAGTGTCAAGCAGGGAGGCATTGGGTCCCATTTTTACAGTCTTCGGTATGACCCGGCCGGGGATCGAACCCCCGACCTCCCAGTCTCAGGGCGGACACTCTAACCACGAGGCCACTGTCTGAGCCAAATTCCAATACCCAAAATCTCGGCCACTCGCTCACTCACACTCGGTCATTCCAGCATGGCAAATTATGGTGATATTGGTGGGCTAAGGAAATATGTGACCATCCTGTGAACTTCACACATGATGCAACGTACATGGAGGTGGCCTGAACACCGCTATAGTTGAAATCTGCAACGATTCACATTCGGACGTTCTGCGATGTCTACACGATTGTATATATTGTATTATTTGGCGCTGCACTGCGGCGACATGGACATAAGGGCTACGCTTGCATGCGGGCCCTTTGTCTAAGACAAATTTCTTCGTCTGAAGACTAATAAAGCATATATCATATATCATATCATTGTCACATATTATTTCAGCATTTCCGTCATGCTGGAGTGAGCGAGTGGCCCAGATTTGGGCTATTGGAATTCTTGCTCTAGGCTATCTGTGCCAATTAAGTGGCTTTTTATCATGTGAACTCCATTTCACACTGTTTTTTTCCCAGTAGTGTCACATGGTGATTGCAGGCTTAGGTTCAAATGTAATTTAGAGAGGAAGTCATGGAGGCAGCTGCCAGGTTCAATATTTAGGCAGGAAAGAAATAACTGAACCGGTTCCGGTTCAACCCTGGTGGAAAAATGGGCCTCAAAGTTATGAGGGTCCTTGATTGTTTGAGAACAAATATCGGTGACCCAATATTCTCCAGCACTTGCTCCATGCCCTATACGCGCCCCTCTAGACCAGAAAGCAGGCTGGCTGGGCCAGGCTACCCGCCCCTCTAGACCAGAAAGCACGCTGGCTGGGCCAGGCTACCCTACCCGCCCCTCTAGACCAGAAAGCACGCTGTCTGGGCCAGGCTACCCTACCCGCCCCTCTAGACCAGAAAGCACGCTGTCTGGGCCAGGCTACCCGCCCCTCTAGACCAGAAAGCACGCTGTCTGGGCCAGGCTACCCTACCCGCCCCTCTAGACCAGAAAGCACGCTGTCTGGGCCAGGCTACCCTACCCGCCCCTCTAGACCAGAAAGCACGCTGACTGGGCCAGGCTACCCTACCCGCCCCTCTAGACCAGAAAGCACGCTGTCTGGGCCAGGCTACCCTACCCGCCCCTCTAGACCAGAAAGCACGCTGTCTGGACCAGGCTATACTCACACACACTGTATTTCATCACACAGAGCACAGAAACATCAGACTATGGTACAAATGGAGGACTTTTATTGATTGTTCATTGTGTAGTAAAGACCCGTCCATCAGGCAGTGATAAATACAGTTCAGTGATGGAACAACTGTGATAATTATAGATACAGTAGATATAACAACATATACCTACGATTAGTCCGAACAGAGCAGAGGTTATAGTTTATTGTATAAAAAGGAAATGTAAACTAAGAGGGAATAGGAAGGAGGAGGGGGGGGGGGGGGGGGAGGAGGGGGGGGGGGGGGGTTGTTCCCACGAGGATGAACAGAAAGATGACACGAGTCCAGTTAAAGATGGTACGATAGGAATATCTTTACAGTTAAAGATGGTAGGAACATCTTTACAGTTAAAGATGGTACTATAGTACCATCTTTACAGTTAAAGATGGTACTATAGAAGGAATATCTTTACAGTCAAAGATGGTACGATAGGAATATCTTTACAGTCAAAGATGGTAGGAACATCTTTACAGTCAAAGATGGCACTATAGTAACATCTTTACAGTCAAAGATGGTAGGAACATCTTTACAGTCAAAGATGGTAGGAACATCTTTACAGTCAAAGATGGCACTATAGTAACATCTTTACAGTCAAAGATGGTAGGAACATCTTTACAGTCAAAGATGGCACTATAGTAACATCTTTACAGTCAAAGATGGTAGGAACATCTTTACAGTCAAAGATGGTAGGAACATCTTTACAGTCAAAGATGGCACTATAGTAACATCTTTACAGTCAAAGATGGTAGGAACATCTTTACAGTCAAAGATGGCACTATAGGAACATCTTTACAGTCAAAGATGGTAGGAACATCTTTACAGTCAAAGATGGTAGGAACATCTTTACAGTCAAAGATGGCACTATAGGAACATCTTTACAGTTAAAGATGGTACGATAGGAACATCTTTACAGTCAAAGATGGTAGGACCATCTTTACAGTCAAAGATGGCACTATAGGAACATCTTTACAGTTAAAGATGGTACGATAGGAACATCTTTACAGTCAAAGATGGTACGATAGAAGGAATATCTTTACAGTCAAAGATGGCAGTAGGAAGGAACATCTACACGACTTCCTTGTTCTGCATGTGCAGGAGAAGGTCGATGACGCGGTGGCTGTAGGCGTACTCGTTGTCGTACCTACAGAGAGAGAGAGAGAGAGAGAGAGAGAGAGAGAGAGAGAGAGAGGAGAGAGAGACAGAGAGACAGAGAGACAGAGAGAGAGACCGTGGAGAGAGAGAGAGAGAGAGAGAGAGATTTTTTAGAAGCACTTTATTCAAACCAAGTCTTTCAGCCCATGAGATTATTGTAACATTATCAACCCACAGGACAGTGTTAGTCAACTCAGATGATCCCAAAAGCGTTTCCAATTAAGGCCACACCTAGTGGTACAGTAGAGTATGGAGGGTATGCGCATGCTTAAAGGGAATAGCACATCGAGTGGCAAAGCAACAGGCAAAGTGAGTTTAACATTGTTTAATGTTGTTTAATGTAATCAGACAGGACTTTTCTGTGTGGATGTAAAGGGGCTGTCAAGGCCAGGAAAGTAGTTTTTTTCCACTCAGTAGGCGTTCCCGCATAACTTCCTGGTTTGACGATGATGTCACGCGCATAACCCTCTATACCCAAAACTAAAAACAGCCAAATAATACAAAATAAAAATAAAATGTTCTTTCAGAAGCAAAGCATCAACTCCCCATCATCCTGTGACAGGCAGGCAGGCAGGCACCCCCCTCCCTCCTCCCCTCCTCCCCTCCTCCCCCCCCAGCAGCCCAGATGAAATAAAAATGAATAAAATGAAAAAGCTTCCACATTGTTAGTCGACTTGCAGCAGGAGTCATGCTTCAACTCAAGCCATAGGCAGCTAGCAGCCCCGTGTTAAAGGCCTGCACACTGGACCACCAAAGCCCCCCCCCCCCCCCCCCTTTATATCTTTATCTGTGTATTTATATATATATATATATCGTATATTATAATATTATGTTTGGCTTGTGGTCCAGATCGCAAGCTTTATTAAGCCCCTTCTTCCAGACACAAGAACGGAGCACATGGGGAGCACATCAACCTTAGAGTATAAACCAATAGAGAAGACACCCGAGTTCTCCTTCCATCCACTTTGCATTAAGTCGCTCAAAAAGCGCATGAGGCGATTTCACTCCTCCTTCCTGGTATAGGAACAGAGTGCATTCTGGGATGGGATTTGCCCCCAAAACACATGAACCTCGCTGCACGAGCGTGCGTCCGTCGTGAACGTGCACAATGATAGTCAACGGACCAGCGCGTTCATGTGTTTGGGGCCATGAGGCTGCAATATCAAATTCGGCCACTATGTCCATTTGGCCTCAGGGTTTCCTCTGGGTGCCGTCTCTATTCATATATACTCTATGGTGTTCAACTCTAGCGGTCGTATACTGTATATACAGTAATGGGTCCTTACTAATGCTCCTTGCTGTACATGTGAAGGAGGAGGTCACACACACGGTGGCTGTAGCCGTACTCATTGTCGTACCTAGAGTTAGTGAGAGAGAGGGGGAGAGAGAGGGAGAGGTTTGGGTTGGCGAAAGGGCCTTTCTGTGTGGAGTTTGCATGTTCTCCCCGTGTCCCCTATAGGGTAGGTACCCTCACAAAAAACATGCAGTAATCCTGGTCTCTAAACTGCCTCCCCCTGGCCAGCCGGGGCGCCTGATGGAGGGGAAAGGAACTGGTTGGAATAACGTGTTCCTTCCACGCGCTACGTCCAACCAGGGAAACTCCCCCTGTCAGGTGGAAAGGAGCAACTTGGACACTCAGGCATGAAGGAAGCATGAGTTAAGTCCGTTGCTCTCCCCTTGTCCCCCATATATGGGGACTAGGTTGGTCTCCCCTTGTCCCCCATATATGGGGACTAGGTTGCTCTCCCCTTGTCCCCCATATATGGGGACTAGGTTGGTCTCCCCTTGTCCCCCATATATGGGGACTAGGTTGGTCTCCCCTTGTCCCCCATATATGGGGACTAGGTTGGTCTCCCCTTGTCCCCCATATATGGGGACTAGGTTGCTCTCCCCTTGTCCCCCATATATGGGGACTAGGTTGGTCTCCCCTTGTCCCCCATATATGGGGACTAGGTTGGTCTCCCCTTGTCCCCCATATATGGGGACTAGGTTGCTCTCCCCTTGTCCCCCATATATGGGGACTAGGTTGGTGGAGGGTGTGTAGAGCCCAGGATCACATTAGATGATTGACACAGGGGTGAAAAATGGGTTACAAAATTGTGGGATAAAAAATATATATATTAAAAAAACATGCTAGATTTAGTTTTTGCATGCTGTCTGCATGCTATTCGCAGCGAAAAGCAGCAAACCCGCTTGCCTATAGTAGTGCATATATATACGGATGTTAGGTCCATAATCGCAACATCATGGGCTTGAATATCTGAGGTATAATAGTATACAGTATACAGCCTTCGTTGTAAAAAAAAAACCTGCTTTCTGACAGAAAACCTTTCTGATTGTTTCAGTTATATATAGGTTAAGGTTATAGGCTTAAGGCATAGTTTTATTTTGTAAGGTTATAAGGTTACGTTCAAGCAGTTATTGTGAGTTATATATAGTTACGAAGCCCCCGATTCCCTGAATAGTCACAGTTTGTGTAGCTATATGCACAGGGAAGCGGGTATATATAACGCTTATATGAGGTTATAGGTTTGATGTTAGATTTCGGTTAGAGGATTATATTAGACTTATTAGACACAAGGAAGGACATTCCCCAGTACAGCAGACAATGGACGGCGTCTGCCTATACAGTATGCATGAATGAATGCTGCGATTGGCACTGTAGGTGTCCTATATGGGGGAGCGGAAACGCAGCAGAAATGTGGACCTCTTCTATATGGCCGGGCCTCCCACGGGTCACGGGCAAGGTCAGACAGAGCAGGATATGCAGGGCACTGCGTCACCAGGGAGAACGAGTGAGGCCAGCAAAAACGGACACTGGGAGCAAATCCAACCGCAAGGGAAAGCTTGGAAGGGGAAGGGGAAGGGGAAGGGGAAGGGGAAGGGGAAGGGGAAGGGGAAGGGGAAGGGGAAGGGGAAGGGGCACGGCACCACCACCACCACCACCGCAGCCTACGCACACACACTGCGGAGCGACAGGGAATCTATAACGAAACACAGCAGAGCTCAAGACCCTGATGCTACAGACTAGAGTCTAGACACACTGTGGAGCGACAGGGAAGCTATAACGACACAGCAGAGCTCAAGACGCTGATGCTACAGAGTCTAGACACACTGCGGAGCGACAGGGAAGCTATAACGAAACACAGCAGAGCTCAAGACCCTGATGCTACAGACACTAGGAGAGAAGGGGAGGAGGAGGAGGAGGGCAGCCAGGCATTCAGGTGTCCCGAGTCGGCTTCATGTTGTTGTTGGCGGCTATATAGTCCGAGCTCTCGCGTCGCAAAATGAGACAAGCGAGACTTGTAGTATATAGTGAGAAAAAAAGAAAGGTGTGACAGGAAAACTCTGCTCTCGTATATAGAATCTGCAGTATACTGTATACTGTACAGCCCTACTGTATATCGTTGGGGTTAGTAGTTCTATAAATAAGCTGTGCTGTGGTTGCTTTAGCTCAGGTCACTGGCTCTGTTGTTGTCTATTGTTCTGTCAGATAATACTCTTATTTGACGGAACAGTACAGGGTACAGTGCAGCCTATATTTCAGCCTGTCGAAATATAGGCTACCCCCCCAGGTGTTGGACCTGTACAGGAAAAAGGCCATCCACCCACTTTCAGCACCTTCGCAAAATATAGACATAATATTTTGCCAGCGTGTCATGATTTGTAAAAAGGAATTTCCCAACCTTATACTGTATACTATGTAAACCACACCAGAGAGTGACCTGCCTAAAGTACTGTAAACTCCAATAAACACACCTTGGCCTACTCTTGGTTATTAACCACTGTATATACTTTGTCGTAATAAGACCAATACTGAAAACAAGCTCGCAACATAGAACACGTGCCACATCGCACATTTGTTGCCAGCTAATTGACAACCTGCTATTTTGCACTATTAACAGTATTATTATAATTACATTTTTAGACCCCCAAAAAAACAGGGATGGCGGCTGAAAGTGGTTAATGACCAACAGTGTAAATAAGCGAATTAACCCATTCTGACCGGGAACCCATTTTGGTGTTAGCATCATGTTATGCTTTAGCTATTGAAAAATAGCAGATCTACAAGCTCATAGCGCGCCACCGAGTGGCGCGCTACGAGCTTGTAGGTCTGCTATTTTTGAAAAATCGAAGAGCGACTGACATAGAAGACATTTTTTAGAATCTGATCTCAGGTCAGAATGGAAAACTGTCAGGATGTAGAAGACATTTTTTTTAATCTGATCTCAGGTCAGAATGGAAAACTGTCAGGATGTAGAAGATTTTTTTTAGAATCTGATCTCAGGTCAGAATGGAAAACTGTCAGGATGTAGAAGACATTTTTTAGAATCTGATCTCAGGTCAGAATGGAAAACTGTCAGGATGTAGAAGACATTTTTTAGAATCTGATCTCAGGTCAGAATGGGTTAAAGAGAGGCCAAGCAGATGCTGCTTAATATTATGGGTTAATGCGTCAAAGAGCTGAGAGAGAGAGAGAGAGAGAGAGAGAGAGAGAGAGAGGCTCGCTCTGAAGGAGAGTAGGACAACAGATAAAGTTTCCGTACCAGGACACCAGCTTGACAAAGTGGTCGTTCAGGGCGATGCACGCGTTGGCATCAAAGATGGAAGAACGCATGTCACCGTTGAAGTCTGTGGACACGACCTGAGGAAGAGGAGACGGACGGACATGATTAGTTTAGTTTGATGAAGTTTAGTTGATTGAACCCTACAAACCCTCCCGCGCACTCAGATCAGCCAACGCAGGGAAGCTGGAAGTACCCTCACTAAAAACGCCGGGACAACAACGCTCCACACGTCCCAAACTCTTCTCCCTTCTGGCTCCAAAACTGTGGAATGCACTTCCCATTGCAGTCAGAACTGCAGCATCACTCCCAATCTTCCGCCGTAGCCTGAAAACCCACCTTTTCAGACTCCATCATGGCCCATAGCACTTACCCTAACCCCTTAGATAGCATTTCTGTAGACTTAGATAGCATCTGATATAGACTTATAGCATGTTATGTAGACAGCACTATAATTGTATTGTATGTAGTCATAGCACGTCATAGTACATTATGTATAGCATAGTAGTGAATATGTATAGTTTATTATGTATAGTGTATGTATAGTTTCATTATATAGATATTCCACTGTTACCTTCTTAGCTTACGCATGTTTCATGATAAATGCTTTTATGTGATGTATTCCCATGCTTTTGTTCTTGCTTTAATGTAAGTCGCTCTGGATTAAGAGCGTCTGCTAAATGCCTAAATTGTAAATTGTAGTTTAGTTTAGTTTAATCGCACAATAAAAACAGTACAAAAAGGTAACATCAATAAAAGAGAAGTGTGTGCAGGTGAGAAAAGAAACCCAGGGAGGGCTTATGTGTGGTTCTCACCAAAGATAATATACACATATTAAGACTAAGTAATCACACATAGGTATGGAAAATAACAGAAACAAAAACAACAAGAAATACATTATTTACACTTGTGAAGTGTGTGTGTGTGTGTGTGTGTGTGTGTGTGTGTGTGTGTGTGTGTGTGTGTGTGTGTGTGTGTGTGTGTGTGTGTGTGTGTGTGTGTGTGTGTGTGTGTGACTGTGTGTGTGTGTGTGTGTGTGTGTGTGTGTGTGTGTGTGTGTGTGTGTGTGTGTGTGTGTGTGAGTGCGAGTATGTCTGAGTATGCACAATAAGGCTACATTACGTTAGCATCAATTGGAGAGGGTTGCTTCAAGAGGCTGGCCCTCAATCTATGTTTAAATATATATCGGAGGAATTACAGCCTTCTCTGTTCGTAAAGAAAAAACATCTAACATGATGGTTAGATCATCCTGGCCTTTGCTTTACTGGTGGTCACTAGCGCATGGAGCTTGTAGATCGGCTATGTTCAAATGGCCGAAATACATATAGTGCTGAAGTGGTTATATTGTATAGGCTATGTTTTGTAATAATAGTCCAAATCTACAAAGTAGGCTAACTATAGTACGATAACTAAAGTACAATATTTGTGAGATGTAAGATGTAGTGGAGTAGAATACATTGACATTGAAAACACTCAAGTAAAGTACAAATGCCTCTAATTATACTTACAGTAAGTACAGTACTTAAGTAAATATCAAATTGTACATCTAAAACTGCATAACATTAAAGGACCACTTTTCAACCTATCTTCATATAATAGGTCCTCACTAATAATCATGATAAAATGGCACGATGTTTTTCTACTCAGTCTGTGTCTCATAGGAGGGCTGTGGGCAGTTTAGAAACCGTCTTCCAGTGACATCATCATTAGGCAGATTATTTTTTAAACAAGATTTTTTTACAAAAATGTTTAGATTTTCATCACCGTGAGAACGATGGCTTCCATTTTCACATTGCAACTTTTCAGGACTAGAAAGCCTGCAGTTTCTATTAGCTTGTATTCCCCATCGATGATGTCACTGGAAGACGGTTTCTGAACTGCCCACAGCCCTCCTATGAGACACAGACCGAGTAGAAAAAAATTGCGCCATTTCTTTCATGATTATTAGTGAGGACCTATTATATGAAGATAGGTTGAAAAGTGGTGAAGTGGTCCTTTAATGATCTCCTGAGCCCTGAATCAACAGTAACCAGAGATGTGTCTCCATCTAGTGGCTACATGTGTACATTACATCTTGAGCATATGGCAAGACATGCGGGTCATATTTTAATTGATCAATGCTTGAACCTTCTGAAAATAAATACTGTGTTTCAGTTCATTAAACTGGAAGACACCGTCTGTCACTCTGTCTGCTGAACAGGTGTGCTTGTTTTAAGCACCTGGTCCTCTGTTTATCTATGTTTGAACTGGTGTGCTTGTTTTATGTACCTGGTCCTCTGTTTATCTATGTTTGAAGTTCAGGTGTGCTTGTTTTATGAACCTGGTCCTCTGTGTATCTACGTGTGATGTTCAGGTGTGCTTGTTTTATGAACCTGGTCCTCTGTTTATCTACGTGTGAAGTTCAGGTGTGCTTGTTTTATCCACCTGGTCCTCTGTTTATCTACGTTTGAAGTTCAGGTGTGCTTGTTTTATGTACCTGGTCCTCTGTTTATCTATGTTTGAAGTTCAGGTGTGCTTGTTTTATGAACCTGGTCCTCTGTTTATCTATGTTTGAAGTTCAGGTGTGCTTGTTTTATGAACCTGGTCCTCTGTGTATCTACGTGTGAAGTTCAGGTGTGCTTGTTTTAAGAACCTGGTCCTCTGTTTATCTACGTTTGAAGTTCAGGTGTGCTTGTTTTATGTACCTGGTCCTCTGTTTATCTACGTTTGAACTGGTGTGCTTGTTTTAAGAACCTGGTCCTCTGTTTATCTACGTTTGAAGTTCAGGTGTGCTTGTTTTATGAACCTGGTCCTCTGTTTATCTATGTGTGATGTTCAGGTGTGCTTGTTTTATTTACCTGGTCCTCTGTGTATCTACGTGTGATGTTCAGGTGTGCTTGTTTTATGCACCTGGTCCTCTGTTTATCTACATGTGAAGTTCAGGTGTGCTTGTTTTAAGAACCTGGTCCTCTGTTTATCTACGTTTGAAGTTCAGGTGTGCTTGTTTTATGTACCTGGTCCTCTGTTTATCTACGTGTGATGTTCAGGTGTGCTTGTTTTATGCACCTGGTCCTCTGTTTATCTACGTGTGAAGTTCAGGTGTGCTTGTTTAAGTACCTGGTCCTCTGTGTATCTATGTTTGAAGTTCAGGTGTGCTTGTTTTATGTACCTGGTCCTCGGTTTATCTACTTTTCAAGTTTAGGTGTGCTTGTTTTACGTACCTGGTCCTCTGTTTATCTATGTTTGAACTGGTGTGCTTGTTTTATGCACCTGGTCCTCTGTTTATCTACGTGTGAAGTTCAGGTGTGCTTGTTTTATGTACCTGGTCCTCTGTGTATCTACGTGTGAAGTTCAGGTGTGCTTGTTTTATGAACCTGGTCCTCTGTGTATCTACGTTTGATGTTCAGGTGTGCTTGTTTTATGAACCTGGTCCTCTGTGTATCTACGTTTGAAGTTCAGGTGTGCTTGTTTTATGCACCTGGTCCTCTGTTTATCTACGTTTGAAGTTCAGGTGTGCTTGTTTTATGCACCTGGTCCTCTGTTTATCTACGTTTGAAGTTCAGGTGTGCTTGTTTTACGTACCTGGTCCTCTGTGTATCTACGTTTGAAGTTCAGGTGTGCTTGTTTTACGTACCTGGTCCTCTGTGTATCCCAGGACGCCATGCATGGGTCCATCAGCTGCAGCCTTGACGACCTTCCTGATCATCTCCATCGGCGCCTGCAGAGAAATGAAGCGTGTGGTTTACGGTCGAGACAGCATAGGCTTTATTATGGTATACAGTAAGTAAGTACATTTTATTAACCCATTCTGACCTGAGATCAGATTCATACGAGATTTCCGCCGGACACACACTGGTCTGATGAACCCATTCTGACCTGAGATCAGATTCTAAAAAATGTCAGTCGTTCTTCGATTTTTTTTAAAATAGCAGATCTACAAGCTCGTATCGCGCCACTCGGTGGCGCGATATGAGCTTGTAGATCTGCTATTTTTAAATAGCTAAAGCATAACATGATGCCGACACCAAAATGGGTGCCCGGTCAGAATGGGTTAAGTAAAATCAGTCATGACGACGACATCAAGGCCCGCCAAAATACATTGTAGTCGACTAAATCACCTGTAGATTTAGTCGACGAAAAACTAGACTAAACTAGACTAAACACTGACACATTCCAGGTGACTATAAAACTAAATGAAGATTCATTCCAATTAGACTATAATTATGACTAAAACTAAAATAGAAAGCTGCTGCCAAAAACAACGCCGTGTATAATCCGGTGCACTTACGGGCCTCTCCAGGCGCACGGTCAGGTCGACCACGGACACGTTGGGGGTGGGGACGCGGAACGCCATACCGGTGATCTTACTGCGAGGCCAGAGAGAGACACAGACATGTTACACCCCTAAGACACATCACAGGATGACAAGCCATGAGGAGACCAGAGACAGAGACATGTTACACCCCCTAAGACACATCACAGGATGACAGCCATGAGGAGACCAGAGACACAGACATGTTACACCACCAAAGACACATCACAGGATGACAAGCCATGAGGAGACCAGAGACACAGACATGTTACACCCCTAAGACACATCACAGGATGACAAGCCATGAGGAGACCAGAGACAGAGACATGTTACACCCCCTAAGACACATCACAGGATGACAAGCCATGAGGAGACCAGAGACACAGACATGTTACTCCCCTAAGACACATCACAGGATGACAAGCCATGAGGAGACCAGAGACACAGACATGTTACACCCCCTAAGACACATCACAGGATGACAGCCATGAGGAGACCAGAGAGACACAGACATGTTACACCCCCAAAGACACATCACAGGATGACAAGCCATGAGGAGACCAGAGACACAGACATGTTACACCCCTAAGACACATCACAGGATGACAGCCATGAGGAGACCAGAGACACAGACATGTTACACCCCCAAAGACACATCACAGGATGACAGCCATGAGGAGACCAGAGACACAGACATGTTACTCCCCTAAGACACATCACAGGATGACAGCCATGAGGAGACCAGAGACACAGAGACATGTTACTCCCCTAAGACACATCACAGGATGACAGCCATGAGGCGAGAGAGACACTGACATGTTCAAAACGCGTCGCAGCGCGACGCGTTTTGAACATGTAGATCGGCTATTTTTGCTACGACAGTTATATGCAAAGCGGCCCCTCTGGAGTGAGTGTGGAAATATAGTGGCTCTCTCTCCATCGTCAAAGTTGCACCACCCCTGCCCTCTACTGACTGATCCATGTTCTTCGAAGCCCGTTTTTCGAAGCCCTGCATCTCACCCGTTGAGCTCGGGGCACCACTTTGCCCCACACAGCCTGGTTCTCACCCGTTGAGCTCGGGCACCACTTTGCCCACAGCCTTGGCGGCTCCGGTGGAGGCGGGGATGATGTTCTGGGAGGCGCCGCGGCCGTCCCTCCACAGCTTTCCGGACGGTCCGTCAACGGTCTTCTGGGTGGCGGTCACAGCGTGGACGGTGCTCTGCACGGTGAAAACACACCACAAGACGGACCGAACCGTTATCGCTTCACACGGGCAGAGAAGATTCAAAGATAAAAGGCCTATATATATATATATATATATATATATATATATATATATATATATATATGAGACATCCAAAAAGACCCGTAGGAGGTGCAAGTCTAGTTAGCAGGCATAGACATAAAAAAAGAGAAGAGAAAAACCTTCCAAGGAAGGGACTGCACACTCCAGGGAACAGAGACGGACAACTCACTGCATCAAACTGATTTATTTTCAAATAAGTTTGATGCAGTGAGTTGTCCGTCTCTAACCCTAACCACACACCGGCTGTGTCCGCCGTGCGTCGCCGCGCGGCGGACACAGCCGCCTCCATTATTCTCAATGAACCTATCGCACACCGGCTGCGTCCGCCGCGCGCTGGCGCGCGGTCACGCCTCGCCTGCCGCGCCGATGCACCGCTGTTCTATTTTCCAGGCGTTGCCGCGCGGCGGCCTCCACCCGGCTATCCGTGGGCGTGGCAATGGAATATAGTCAACAAAACTCCCCAGCCGCGTGGTAGCGCGCCGCGTCCTGTTGGTGTTGCCGTGCGGCTATGGCGCGCAGCAATACTGTGCCGCGGCGCTACGCGCGGCGGTCGCAGACGGTGTGTGTCGGGCTTCAGTTCCCTGGAGTGTGCAGTCCCTTCCTTGGAAGGTTTTTCTCTTTTTTGATATATATATATATATATATATATATATATATATATATATATATATATATATATATAGGACTGAAGTGGTTATTCTGGTTAAAGGTATATTCAGTGATATCACGTAATTCAAATATCACTTCTTTTTTTGTTTTGTTGTGATAATCCTCCCTATACGATAGAGTGTGCTGACCATATAAGACAGGGATGTCAAACTCAAATACACGGTGGGCCAAAATAAAGAAATTGGTACATGTCGAGGGCCGGACTGTGTTTCAACACACGGGTCATTTTTGGGGAGAGGGGTAGCTGAAAGTTGACCACAAGTTGATATACTTTCACTGCTGATCAATAGTGAAGAGAAGACGCATGCTTGCGCTTGCGGGCCCTCGATACGTGACAATGCATTGTGGGACTTGTAGTATTATGGTGGTCCGTGCAATAATATACCAGAGGGCCAGTTCTAATACTAATTAAATATCATCCCGCGGGCCAAAGATCATTCATTCACAGGTCTGATTTGGCCCCGGCCCCGGGCCTTGAGTTTGACATAATGATATAAGGAATCTGATCTCAGGTCAGAATGGGTTAGGTGTAAAGTGTCTTTCTCACCATGAGCCCCTCAATGATGCCGAAGTTGTCGTGGATAACCTTGGCCAGCGGAGCCAGGCAGTTGGTGGTGCAGGAAGCATTGCTGGGGACCAGAAAGAACACTTCTTTAACTTTATTATTTAGATTAGCCAATCGTTTTGTCCGCTGCTATCGGTGTATGAATGTATGTGTGAATGGGTGAATGTAATGCACAATCTATGTAAAGCGCCTTGGATAAAGGCGCTATATAAATGCACCATTTACCATTTACGTATATATAGCGAACAAAGATCACCCGCCCCACCCACCCGAAAGCCGTATGTGGTGAATTTACACACAAACAAACAAGACTCTGGTGGTGAGTATAAATATTAAACCCGTGCCCCACCCATGCAAGCATATATATAGCCTATAATATCTGTATCAGGGGGGCAGTCAGCCAGATATTTCGTGAAGCCTCATTTGAAATCGGTAGTTCATATAATGGCCTGTTGTGGCGCTGGACTGGACCCAAAAAGCCCCATAGCTCCATAGAGGCCCATGTATTGTGGCCCAACTTCACCTAGACTGTATTACCTTAATAAACATCGTCATGATTACTTTCTTCTTCCAGTCACTAGTTTAAAGTCTCATTTCTAATGTCATAATATTCTTTTTGGAAAATTATGGTCCCATTAATTAAAAAAATGACCATAAAGTCGCGTATGTTCTGAGGGGCGTGGCTACCGTTACAGTCTATGATCGGGATTCCCCTCCCACTCAAGAGTCTTCTCCTCCCACTCGAGTCAAAATAAAAACCAACGGAGAAGAAGGGGGGAAGTCCCGCCTCGTTGTCTGGGCAGCCAATGACCAGCTGGTCCAAAACGGAGCCAGCCAATGGCCAGCTGGTACCAAACGGATCTAGAAAGATGGCGACTTACATCAGGAATTAGCATATTATTACAGGCTTCATTTTACGTTCATGTTAGACCCGGGGAACGCTTTGTCCATATTTTTTACAGTCAATGATCTGTATACTGTATACTGTATACTGTATACTGTATACTAATACAGACTGTTTTTCTGCTCTCCAACACAAAACAAACTGGACGGAGGAGCAGTGTTGTTTTCGTCGACTAAAACTATAAGACGGAAAATGTTCGCCGACTACCTTTTTTCACCGACTAAAACTAAATAAAAACGAATCTATGATGACTAAAAACTAAGACTAAATATACTGACAATTTCGTCAACAAATGAAAAAAACTAGACTAAAATGTTAGGAAGGGACTAGTGGACAAGAGATCCAGTTTTATGCTGGGTTGCATGCTGAAAATAGCAGATATACGATATACGCTGCGACGCGTTGTGAGATTGTATATCTGCTATTTTCAGCATGCAACCAAAGTGTAAAATATGTCATTACAACGACATCAAGGCCCGTCAAAACACATTTTAGTCGACTAAATCAACTGTAGATTCAGTCGACTAAAATCGTGTGACATTTAGTCGACTAAAAACTAGACTAAACACTAAGAACATTCCAGGTGACTAAAATGTGACTAAGACTAAGTGAAAACTAGAATTCAAGAGACTAAACGACTAAAACTAAAATAGAAATTTGCTGCCAAAAACACAACAGTGCGGAGGAGGAGTGGACGGTCATGGACGGGTCGTTCTTGTCGTGGTTGTACCAGGGGGGCAGTCAGCCAGATATTTCGTGAAGCCTCATTTGAAATCGGTAGTTCATATAATGGCCTGTTGTGGCGCTGGACTGGACCCAAAAAGCCCCATAGCTCCATAGAGGCCCATGTATTTTGGCCCAACTTCACCTAGACTGTATTACCTTAATAAACATGGTCATGAATACTTTCTTCTTCCAGTCACTAGTTTAAAGTCTCATTTCTAATGTCATAATATTCTTTTTGGAAAATTATGGTCCCATTTATTAAAAAAATGACCATAAAGTCGCGCATGTTCTGAGGGGCGTGGCTACCGTTACGGTCTATGATCGGGATTCCCCTCCCACTCGAGTCAAAATAAAAACCAACGGAGAAGAAGAAGGGGGGGAAGTCCCGCCTCGTTGTCTGGGCCAGCCAATGGCCAGCTGGTCCAAAAGGGAGCCAGCCAATGGGCCAGCTGGGCCAAAACGGATCTAGAAAGATGGCGACTTACAGTGCATTAGAATGCAAGGGATTTCAGGCTTCATCTTACGTCCATGTTAGACCCGGGGAACGCTTTGTCCATATTTTGTACAGTCTATGGGTGGTTTACGTACCTGACCACGGTCATGGAGGGGTCGTACTTGTCGTGGTTAATGCGTACCTGACCACGGTCATGGACGGGTCGTACTTGTCGTGGTTAATGCGTACCTGACCACGGTCATGGACGGGTCGTTCTTGTCGTGGTTAATACGGTCATGGACGGGTCGTTCTTGTCGTGGTTAATGCGTACCTGACCACGGTCATGGACGGGTCGTTCTTGTCGTGGTTAATGCGTACCTGACCACGGTCATGGACGGGTCGTTCTTGTCGTGGTTAATGCGTACCTGACCACGGTCATGGACGGGTCGTACTTGTCGTGGTTAATGCGTACCTGACCACGGTCATGGACGGGTCGTTCTTGTCGTGGTTAATACGGTCATGGACGGGTCGTTCTTGTCGTGGTTAATGCGTACCTGACCACGGTCATGGACGGGTCGTTCTTGTCGTGGTTAATGCGTACCTGACCACGGTCATGGACGGGTCGTACTTGTCGTGGTTAATGCGTACCTGACCACGGTCATGGACGGGTCGTTCTTGTCGTGGTTAATGCGTACCTGACCACGGTCATGGACGGGTCGTTCTTGTCGTGGTTAATGCGTACCTGACCACGGTCATGGACGGGTCGTTCTTGTCGTGGTTAATACGGTCATGGACGGGTCGTTCTTGTCGTGGTTAATGCGTACCTGACCACGGTCATGGACGGGTCGTTCTTGTCGTGGTTAATGCGTACCTGACCACGGTCATGGACGGGTCGTTCTTGTCGTGGTTAATGCGTACCTGACCACGGTCATGGACGGGTCGTACTTGTCGTGGTTAATGCGTACCTGACCACGGTCATGGACGGGTCGTACTTGTCGTGGTTAATGCGTACCTGACCACGGTCATGGACGGGTCGTACTTGTCGTGGTTAATGCGTACCTGACCACGGTCATGGACGGGTCGTACTTGTCGTGGTTAATGCGTACCTGACCACGGTCATGGACGGGTCGTTCTTGTCGTGGTTAATGCGTACCTGACCACGGTCATGGACGGGTCGTTCTTGTCGTGGTTAATGCGTACCTGACCACGGTCATGGACGGGTCGTTCTTGTCGTGGTTAATGCGTACCTGACCACGGTCATGGACGGGTCGTACTTGTCGTGGTTGACGCCCATGACGAACATGGGGGCGTCGGCGCTGGGGGCGGAGATCAGCACCTTCTTGGCTCCGCCCTTGAAGTGAGCCTGCATGTCGATTGGAGGAGGAGCCACACACGGAGTCACATGTTATTATACTTCAGATGATGTCACATAAGTGGAGTATTTTATAGCCTTTTTGTGAGACCTGCAGATTCTACAAAATAAAAATGTCTTTTCTGAATGGCGACGGTTTTCTGAATTACTGCTCCATCGTCGCCACTAGGGGGCGCCAAAAAAGGGCCCTGACCGCCAGTTTCTATACATTTCTTTATTTTTTTTAATTTTTTTTAAAGAAATAAATAAAAATAAATAAACGTTATACACGTTTTAACCCATTCTGAACGGGAACCCATTTTGGTGTCAGCATCATGTTATGCTTTAGCTATTGAAAAATAGCAGATCTACAAGCTCATAGCGCGCCACAGAGTGGCGCGATACGAGCTTGTAGGTCTGCTATTTTTGAAAAATCGAAGAACGACTGACATTTTTAGAATCTGATCTCAGGTCAGAATGGGTTAATCAGACCAGTGTGTGTCCAGTGGAAACCTCGTATGAATCTGATCTCAGGTCAGAATGGGGTTAAATGCAGGAGCCTCCTCCTTCTTCCAGTGTGTCAGAATTACTTTTGTCGCTGTAATCAGACCATAATCATGAGAAGAGTTGTTTCTGCGCTCTCGTCCACATAGGCATGGAGTCTGACAAACCCAGAATAATTATCAGTACAGGATCGGGGGTCAATATGAATACTCAAAATATCAGAGAGCTTTATAGCCTTTTTTGTGAGACCAGATTCTACTAAATGTCTTGTAAATCACGACATGGTTTTATGAACAAGTAAGACGCGCAAACGCGGGAAGCGAACGCAGCTCGTGTGCGTGTGGTTGTGTGTGTGTGTGTGTGTGTGTGTGTGTGTGTGTGCGCTACAGCTGCGCCCTGTGTGTGTGTGTGTGTGTGTGTGTGCTACAGCTGCGCCCTCTGGTGGCGGGCGGGTGGTGTAACAGCGGGACAGACACACACACACACACACACACATACACAGACATTCAGCCCTTGCTGTCATAGTAAGTGGCTCACTGCGTTCGCAATTACTGCTGTTAAAGGTATATTCAGTGATTATCACTTATTTTTTTGTTTTGTTGTGATAATCCTCTCTACTATAGAGTGTGCTGACCATATAAGGAGTTCCTCCCTGTCCCCCAGTTAACCCCTGGGGGTCAAAAAACCTTAGGTTTCGTTTTTGGCTCTCTATCCTGATTGGATGAAAGGCTTAGGTCACAGCCAAAAACGAAACCTATGGTTTTTTGAGTGAAATCACTGAATATACCTTTAATGCCGCCAACAACGTGTGGGTTAAGAAACAGACCGTATATGAAATATGACACCTGCATGACAATATATCGCAGAGACAGTTTGTTTATGTTTTTTGGACCACAGTTATTATATGAGACGATTTTAAGATGACCCCATAACGTTATTCTCCACGTCCAACGAACCCCTTGGAACCAGGGGATGAGCGAGTGACGTCAGAGACTTTAGAACCAGGGGATGAGCGAGTGACGTCAGGACTTTAGAACCAGGGGATGAGCGAGTGACGTCAGGACTTTAGAACCAGGGGATGAGAGAGTGACGTCAGGACTTTAGAACCAGGGGATGAGAGAGTGACGTCAGGACTTTAGAACCAGGGGATGAGCGAGTGACGTCAGGACTGGCTGTGAACGCTATGTAGCGGTAACGTTTTCCTGGACAACTTACGGCGGCCTTGTCGATGGTGGTGAAGACGCCGGTAGACTCAACGACATAGTAAGCTCCAGCCTGTTCCCAGGGGATGTCAGCTGGGTTCCTCCTACAACACACACACACACACACACACACACACACACACACACACACACACACACACACACACACACACACACACACACACACACACACACACACACACACACACACACACACACACACACACAGGACGTTGATTAGACTCTATTCTATATACCACAGTCGTTTCGAGGAAGCAATCCGATTGGTTGAAACAGCCTTCTATAGCCGTGGGTTAAACCAGCACCGTTCACCACCTAATCAATCAAAACAAAGAATTCAGCTGCTCTGTTTTCCCAGAGCGCTATAGCAAACTGGGTGGCTAGGCTAGCTGTAGTTTCTTGGGACATTTTTGTTTACACTCGAGGGTGTGGGTGTGTGTTAACGTGATTATTGCTTGTGAACTCGACTCCGTCTCGTTCCTGACCGCATCCCTGTCGTGGCAATAATCACGTTAACCCCTTAACACCCTCTGGTGCAATATTGCTCAAATCAACTTAGAGCAGATAAAGTGTATACAAACTAATGTGTTGCCTTTAGTTACAGAGGGTTGAACACAAACCAAAGAGGACTTATTCTGCCGTAGCACCGTCTTGCACTGGCCTCGACGACCTTACAGGCCAACGCAAAACGCTCAATTTATGTAACTTTTATAGATGCCATTTTATGTAGAGACATATATACAGTAGCACTCTATAGTGTATAGTTTCACTGTACATGTAGTGTATATACTGTTAGATGATTCGATCAACAGGTAACAGGTATACCGTCGCCCATAATCCATCCGCCGGTTCTTATAGCTTGCTTATGATTATTCTATTCATGACTATTTCTACAGTTTGATGTAATTTACCATGTGTTGTTCTGGCTTTACTGTAAGTCACTCTGGATTAACAGCGCCTGATAATTGCCCTAAATTAGTAAATTGTAAAGAAAATGAGGACGTACTCATAGTGGAAGACGCTGATCTTCATGTTGCCTCACGGCCAAGCTACACCAGGCCTTTCTCGCGTGTTTACTCTAAACGCGCGGACCGTGTGTGCGTATAACGCCAAACGCCCGCCTGGCTACATCGACCTGTCAGACGCGCGTCAGGTTTGTGCGGGACCTTCCGGGAGGATAATATATAGATACGCGCGCATGGGGGCATTAATATACGCACGTAAAGAAATTAGAACCGATCCTATTTTTAGAGCACGCGTAGGATGGCCTGCGGTATCCGTGCGTCTGGTGTAGCTGGTATCATTGACATATATTTGGTCCTATCCAAACGCACCGTACGCGCGCAGTAAACGCATATGTGTGTGTGTGTGCATACGCGTGTGTGTGTGTGCATACGCGTGTGCATGCTTGCGTGCGTGCACGTACTCGTGGAAGACGGTGATCTTCATGCCTCCGATGCACAGCTTTCCGTCCTCGTTCCTCACGTCTCCGTGCTTCCACACGCCGTGGGTGGAGTCGTACTTGAACATGTACACCTGGAGCGGGGAAACAGCGCCACCATCAGAACACCGTTAGAATACAGAACATGAACATGTACACCTGGAGCGGGGAAACAGCGCCCCCATCAGCACACCGTTAGCATACAGAACATGAACATGTATACACCTGGAGCGGGGAAACAGCGCCCCCATCAGCACACCGTTAGCATACAGAACATGAACATGTATACACCTGGAGCGGGGAAACAGCGCCCCCATCAGCACACCGTTAGCATACAGAACATGAACATGTATACACCTGGAGCAGGGAAACAGCGCCACCATCAGAACACCGTTAGCATACAGAACATGAACATGTATACACCTGGAGCGGGGAAACAGCGCCCCCATCAGAACACCGTTAGCATACAGAACATGAACATGAACCCCCGGCC